>NC_068279.1:18856659-19174628 GCF_025860055.1 Xyrauchen texanus
AATAGGCCAATCGAGTAACTCAAGGTTCAGTGCCTGGAGTGTGTTCATCGATACAGCTGACAACTGAACACCTTCCGAGTTTCACTTATTAGTCGAGTGTCATGCAGCACACCAATGCCATATGCAAAATACTGTAAATAGCTCAACAGCAAATTTAGTAATGCCTGGCTGAACTGACTTACATAATGTAAACATACTTTTTCACGGGTGCGTTCTAATGGACTTGCTGTTAGATATATCATCAAAAATTCTTCCAACATTATTCTGAATGACTAGAGGGAACCGTGTACAGTTCTCTGAAGGTACAGTGAATTGAAAGGACAAACATTATCTTAAGATTCATTGCAAAGGCACAAAAGAGTTCAGCTAACATGGGCACGTTTAGGGTGTTCTGGAGAATAGAAAGATGGAAAGAGCAGATTGTGGTATTTTTTAAGAGTTCCCAACACTACTGAATAACATTACTGTAGATGTCTGCCTCTTTCCCTGATGGGTGCAGATTGGTTGCATCCATTGGTATTTCAAAACAACTGTAGTGTAGGTTTGTGTACATGTAGGTGAGATCCTGAGACTGGTCTGTTTCTTTATCTGAAGAACAAAGTGAAAGATTACTAAATCCCAGTTTGCCTTCTGGCACTGGTTAGGGTTTGAAGTGAACCCCTGTAGAGCACAACCGTTGGGTTTCGGAAGTAAAAATCACATTTTGTTTCTCCATAGGTGAATTGTCCAAGGTTGTTGATCGATGGTATATGCCTTTGTTGTAGTCATTAGTCTCTTTATTTCAAATGCATTGTTTGAAAATCATGTTTAGAAGAAAAATTCCTCTTGAAGATCTACACAATCCATGATCCAGTAGAGAATGATCTATCAATCTGAGAATCGTTGCCAACAAAGTGCGCCGAACAAGTTCAGCAGCTACCGCCCACTCCTATGGTGCACTGTAAATTACGCAAACTAGTCAGTCTCCCAACAGTCTCAAAATAACAGTCTCAAAATTGTATATTTGCAAATATCTCATATTTTGAAATTAAAATAAAATATATTATTACTTTACTTATAATCAACAACTTTAAATCAGTTTTTTTTTTATATGTTTTTAATTCGCTTACACTATCATTCATGGGTTTTATTTCATGCTCTCATGAAAGACATACACAGTCTTGTACCATTGTCTTTTTTCTGGTTTTCTTTTTTTTGCTTCAAATCCAAGTTTGTAATGGAGTGATTCAACTTGGAGCTAGTTGGTTTGTTGTTGTTCATTGCTTAGAACTCTATTACGAAGGATTTAAGGAAATCCCTGTGGAAAAAAGTATGGGAAAATTCTTTTGAAAACAAGATCTCTCTATTGAGTATGTATAATTTGCATATTTGCATACTCCTGGCCACATTTATTATAGTATAATCTCATAACTGCTTGTCTCCAAATAAGTTGCCTTTGGAGAGCTGCTCACATTTGCATCTTTTGTAGTGCATCTGTGACAGAACAATGAATTTTGTGGACCCCAGGAAGACTAGTAACCACTTCTGGAAGCTAATGGGGATCCAAATAAACAATAAAGAATGCATGCAGGTTTTGGGGTTCAAAGGAGAAAGATACTTTAATAAAACAATAAAGCTGGCATCTTCTCCTCCAGTTAGGCTGGTGAGTTGTTACTTAGTTTCAGTCTAAATAGCTGATGCTAGTACCCATGGTTATATCCACGGTGGTGAAGGAATACATGTACTATGGTTTGGACCCAAAATTACAATGTTAAAAGAGACCTGCAGGGGAATGGGAGGTGGAATCCAATTGTGAAAACAGCCCAATCGTTTTTTCAGAAATTCTGATCTCATTCTATTCTGCACATTGGAAGATGTTAGAGTTTAGTTTTTTCCTGAAAGCTATCATTAACTTTGCATAAAAAGTAAAGGGTCAAGAGAGTATACAAGCATATACAGACAGCATGAGAATAATGATACATATCTGTGAGGATCAACATGTCACACATATGACTTATCTATTTTAAGCACACTCACATATGAGGACTTCTGTAAGATCATAAGCGTTTCTTGACACCCTTCATATTGACTTTGACAGTGGTTTAGAAGAATGTCAGTGAGATAGACATACTGTATGAATAAAAGCAATTCGGACAACATGCATAGTCACAGTGCTCATTATAACAGTCTCAAATATGAGGAAGATATTAAAATGTCTATCTGTTTTGTTAAACGTTCACGTTGGTGGATTTGATTAGAGGCTCACATTGCAGCTCAGCACATAAAATATTGCCTCTGCTATGCCTCACTTACATACTAGGAGAATATTAGTTTTCCTATATTTTACTGGCTTATACCACAGTTGTGCTTTCTAAAATTGTGGGTTGTGCTGCAGCAGCATTATGCCTGCAGAGAAACTACATAAGAAATGGCCCTGACACTTGTAGGAAATAGGGCACCCTGTCCATCAGTTTTGATTATTATTTTTTTGTGTGCAAGTTTTTTCCTTTACTTTGCATAAGTCAAATTACCTAGAAATTCCATGCCTCCTGGTCCAACTGTAATTTGTATAAGGGCTTTGCATTGGCTGTGTGAGCTGCTATATTATTTGTTGGTAAATTAGGAAACTTCTCCACACACTCCTACTTTACTAGAACACACTACGGTGTAACCATGGCTACCTGATGCAGTGTGGAGTGCTAATGAGAGGAGGAGAGGAGAGAGAGTGTACAAGAGAGAGGGTCAACTGAACTCGCTTTGATTCTTTGATGAGGGAATATGTAGTGGTACATTTTATGTGACTGCATGCTAACTCCACTGACAGCTAATTTCAGTGTGAGAAAGTCACCGGAGCTGTGTTAATGAAGACAAGAATCACTGTGAAAGACTTTGAATATTGAGACAAAGTCTTTCAGAAGGATGGCTTTACTTTTCACACTTACTATAAGCATATTGCGATTATTGCAGTTTACTGGGCTAACTCTCAAGCTGTAGCTATAGCAAATTAAACTGTGTACATTTTTATGTACATTTTACTAACTGAGTAGTTTTATATTAACACATATTTTGTGAATGACTTTTGTAGAAATAACTTAGTCACATGCATATCTTCCACCCACAATTTATTTATCAGAGTGACTATTTGCGCTTGGTGTAAATAGCACCAGCCACATAGCGTGGCTATTTGCACTCAAATAGTCTAGTGCTGTGGTTCCCAACTCTGTTCCTGGAGCCCCCCCAACACTACACATTTTGAATATCTCCCTAATCAAACACACCTGATTCAACTCATCAGCTTGATAGTAGAGACTCTACAACCTGAATTGAGTGTGACAGATAAGGGAGATAAATAAAATGTGCAGTGTTGGGGGGGCTACAGGAACAGGGTTGGGAACAACTAGTGAAAACACCAAAACTGAATACAAACTGCACCCCCTGTTGTAGCTGTGGTGGTGTGGAACGTAAGGATGGTGTAGAAGTGCTTTTTTCGTGCAGATGACCCGGGTTTGATAACCCCTTTGTTCAACATTTCTCATCCTCTTTCCTGTCTCCACTTTCAAAATTTATTGTACTTAGAATAGTAAATCAAAATTTATATATACAGTAGGTTGATTTTCTGAAGGTCGGGGAGCGGAGGGAAAGGTTTGATCCAGGTAAAATTAACCATGGATTAATATAATAATATTGTAGAAACCAAATGGAATAAACCATTGTGTTACTAGAGTAATATGGTGTTAATACAGTAACAATGTTTAATTTTATGGTTACTATACTTTTATTACAAAATACCATGGAGATACTATGTATCTGTAGTACATTTGTTTGTAAGAGAAGGTTAGGGTTAGGTTTAGGGGAAGGGGTTGGTGCACTGCTGTGGCCAAAAGAATTGGCAGTGACATAAACTTTGTGTTTTGCAAAGTTTGCATGTTTTCACATGTTTCTATGGTATACTGGAAAACAATGATTAGCATTTCATGAGTTTTAAAGGCTTTCATTGGAAAAACATTAAATATATGCAAAGAGTCAATATTTATAATGTTGACCCTTGTTCTTCATAACCTTTGCAGTTTGCTCTGGCATGCTGGATATCATCTTCTGGGCCAAATCCTGACTGATGGCGATCCATTCTTGCCTTATTAGAGCTCAGATTTGATCACAGTGTGTGGGCTTCTGCTTGTCCACTCGCCTTTTGAGGATTGACCACAGGTTCTCTATGGGATTAAGATCCAGGGAGTTGCCTGGCCACGGATCCAAAATTTAAATGTAATGACCTCCGAGCCAATTCATTATCACTCATATGCTCTATCATGCTGGAAAATGCAAGGATCATCATCAAAATTGCTCCTGGATTGTAGGGAGAAGTTGCTGTTTCAGGGCATTTTGATACCATTCTTTATTCATGTTTTTGGGCAGAATTGTGAGAGAACCCACTCCCTTGGATGAAATCAACCCCACACATGGATGGTCTCAGGATGCTTCACTGTTGGCACGACACAGGACTCATGGTTGCATTCACCTTTTCTTCTCTGGAATATCGATTTTCCAGATGTCCCGGATTTTTGATTTTCCAGATTTCCCCTTACAGTTGGAAGGGGGCTTCATCAGAGAAAATTACTTTGCACCAGTCTTCTGCTGTCCAATCCTTGTAATTCCTACAGAATTTCAGTCTGTCCTTGATGTTTTTCTTGGAGAGAAGTGGCTTCTTTGCTGTCCTTCTTGACACCAGACCATTGTTGAGTGTGCAGATGCACTCGCACCAACCTGCTGCCAATATTGAGCAAGCTCTGCACTGGTACACGATTCCGTAGCTGACTCCTCAGCAGGAGATGGCCCTGGCGCTTGCTGGACACTCTGGGACGTCCTGAAGCCTTCTTCACTGCAGTTGAACCTCTCTCTTTGAAGTTCTTCAAATATTCTTGCACCTGAAAATTTCCTTGTATGTGAGGCCATTTTGATGCAAAACAATGATAGCTTCACATCTTTATTTAGAGGTAACTATTGCGAACAAGAACACAATGATTGGAAGCACTTCTTCCCTCCTTTTATAGCAATCAGTCTGCTCTTATAATCCAATCAGAATGACAGGAGTGATTTCACCTGACTAGTACTCATTCACACTTTCCCTGGTGCTGCTTATATGATTAGTGAAATGATGTTAGCTGGTCATATTGTGCCAGGGGCAAAACAATTTGAAATTTGGGTTTTTGCAATAAAGTAAATTATTTTGGCCAATGAAGCTTTTTGCAATTATTTAAAATGCATCTGATCACTCTGCATAATAATCTAGAAACAATGTGAATCAACACCACAACAACTGAAGCAGAAAACATTTGGAAACTTTAGCAGAAAACAAAATTTATGTCACTGTTTTTGGCCATGGCTGTAGGGTGTCTGTGTGACTTTAAATAAACACAATAAACACACTTCACTGATGCCCCTGTACTGTATATTTGTATTTAATTAGGGCTGCTTATGGTGTCAGCCACTATTTGCACTGGGGTGCAAATAGCATTTAGCACTATTCTATGAAGATCTGGAAGTGTTCGATTTTGCGTTATTGTGTTTCTCACTGTGACTGCTTCTAAGGCAGCCAGATGACGTAACAACCAGTGAACGCTGTTAATCGGGACGATTGGGACCAAAGTTTTGGCTACGATGTGTATTGTACAGTCTGACATAACGTTGCACACAAAGAAATGAAAATGCTTATTTATACTGAGGAATTTGGAGTACTGGAGATCTGTTTTTACCAAGGTTGTTTTATAACTTCAAATACTCAACCCTGTCCATAATCAGGCATGGCTAAGGCTATCATGTATACATGGACTGTTTAAAAGCATATTTAAAATGTCAGTTTTTATCTTCTTTTCCTCCATCTGCCATTTTTGTGTGTTTTCTCTTTATGCCTCTTTCCAATCCACTGTGCTTCTGCCAATCTTTTGTATCCCAGAAACTTCCGGAAGCACCTGAGGATGGTGGGCAGCAAGAGGGTCAAGGCCCACAGTGAGTTGTTTGTAGATATATGTGTATATATGTACAGTATGTGTGTTTTTGAGTGTGTACTGACATGAGGATGTGTGTCCATACTGATGTTATGTGTGAGAATGAGAGTATGTTGTTAGTGATTTTATCTGTATATTTGTGTGTGAATATGTGAAAATAACATTGCTTTATAATAATTCATGGTGTCAGATGAGTTATTTTCAGGGGGATGCTCCAGGTATCTGATAAAAGCAATAAAAGCAAAACCATTCGGTGCTCTTGTCTGAAACACAGTCATAAGGGTTAGTTTTTTCATAAACTCTTCCTGATCATTTCTGAATAACTCACCTCCCTCTCATCAAAAAGGGCTTCAGTGTAAAGAGTAGTGAAATTGATTCTCATTTTTAGTGCATATCAGTGTAAAACTGGCATACTTCAAAAAGTGTCAGACAAGAGCCGAGAGTACAGTATGTGTGTTGATGAGCAGTGTGTGTAATGCTTTCCTCCTCCGCTTCATTATTAGCATTCGCTGATCGCAAAACGAAGAGTTTCAGCCGCTCCTGGAGTGACCCCACTCCTGTCAAGCCTGACTCTCTCCATGACTCCAGAGACAGTGAGTCCACACACACGCACGCACGCACGCACACTCACTCACTCACTCACTCACTAACTCATGCATGCACGCACGCACACACACACACACACACACACACACACACACACACACACACACACACATACATAGTCTCTGTTTCTAATTGTATCACATGCACGTGATTGGTCACCCACACAAAACACCAAGATGTTTGCCTAATTGTCCTTCAAAGAGGATGACTGTGTATCACAATGTGCATCTTATCTCCCAATATCAGCATCTGTGTACAATATAAATGTGTGCATCTTACTGCTTACAAGTACAGTACTGCTCTCTCTTTGTGTCATGTGTTTAAAACATAGCACTAAGAAGCCCTGTCTTGTGTTGCTCTGTGTGGTTTTCTGTCTTTCTGACCTGTCAAGACCTTTTCTTTGCAAACAAAAGAGCAGCAAGCATGATAATTCATACTAGGACCCCAGACCTCACAGACATGGATGATAGAATCCTTGCCTTGAGGACCTGTCATCTCATTGGTTGTTTTGGGGATGTCTGTGGTTTTCTGTTTGTGTGACTAGGTGGAGACCTCCAGACATTGTCTGGCAATCTGGATGAAGCAGACTGTGATGATGTGGACTGGGAGGAAGAAAGGGAGATGGAAAGAGCAGCTTGCGAGGGCGATGACTTCATTCCACCCAAAATTATGGTACTTGCATTCTTTCTATGAAAACAATTTCGTTAACTGCAATAAAAATAAAAACTCACATAACTGGAAAAACTGAAACTAAACTAAAATACATTTGAATGACTCCAAAACTTGCTAAAGTAAAATACAAATGACCACCAATTAAGTTAATTTAAGATACATACTCTATTATAATATTTGAAACTTTTACAGCCCACCATCATTAAACATGAAAATGCCATTATCCTGTATAGTGATGACACTTGATTATGCTGAGATTTTTAATTGCATTAAGCCAATGGCGTGAGTTGGGGGTGGGGCTATCTGTTTGTTTGAAACCATTTTTGCAATTCTGTTTCGGAGATGCTAGTGGCGCAGAAATTACAAACCTCAGCTTTCGTGTTTTAAATGTGCACTCGGTCATTGAAAAAATTTTTTTTTTGGCAATGCTAATAATTTATAGAAGAGTATAACTACACAACTCAAAATATAGGCTAATTTATTTACCAACGTTTCAGTTATCAGGCTTTTTCAAGGTATAATTTCATCACAAATGATAAAAAACAAATATAGAGTCAACATTTACCAACAGGCGAAGATGATTACATCATAGCGGAGGTTTGTAATTAGCTAACGAGCATGTCAGTTTTTTAGACTACATCTAAAACTTTAGAAAACAGCCATATAATGAGAAGAAAGTAATCCCGTTGTATGTCAAATGAAAAACAATTTAAAGACAATTAAAGAATTTAAATGAGTGCATTGGCAGTCCTAAAATACCTAAACTGAAGCTTGAAAGCACATAAAAATATCTAACAGTAATGAAGTGAAAACAAACAAACAAAAACGAAACTAAATTAAAAGGACATATTGAAAACTGTAGAAATACAAACTAAATAAAAATGGTAAAACAATAAAAACCCTGAATCTGATCGCCCACATCTACTTTGACAAGAAATCTTAAGCAATATGTAACAAAAAAATGTATGAGCTCATCAACAGACCATCATATCATGTTGTGCAGCTTTTTGGTCATCAGGGTCATTAATAGGCATGTATTCAATTCATCCTTGTTTTTAAACAGCTAATTTCATCGAAAGTACCAAAGGCAGAATACGTTCCCAACATCATCCGCCGGAACGACCCCTCCATAATCCCTATTCTCTATGTGAGTATGGTTCAATGAGGCAGTCACGCACTGGATCAAAGAGAATTTAAGTTTTGATTATCTAGTACAAAGCCCCTCATGTTAAGCAGTGTAAATGATTGCTGCCAGTCAGCTCTCTCATGTAAGTTTTAGTAGTGCAAATCATCTCTTTAGCCTGTCATTTGATATTGCCCTGGTAACAGCTTTGAAATGCAGAGGCTATGATTTAGGGCTGATATTACACTTTAAGTATGTTCGAATAAAAACATCACCTAATATTTACCAACAGATAATTCCTACCTCAGATTAGCACTGTTTTTTTACAAGCCGTTCAAGCATGCTCTGTGTTCTGCCCTCAGGATCACGAACACGCCACTTTTGATGATATACTAGGTACGTGTTAATTGGGCTACACAGGTTTTTGTGTGCTTGTCTGATGTTGGCTGCTGTTGTTTGTTTACTATGAAAGTTGTGGTTTGTAAATTAATATGATTCCCTTGTTGCCTCTCTCTCTACTTCTCTGGTATCTGTCTTCTCTCATCTCTCTCGTCTTCAGAGGAGATTGAAAAGAAACTAACCGCCTACAGAAAAGGCTGCAAAATCTGGAACATGCTTATCTTCTGTCAGGTTTGACAAATATGTTTGTATATGTGTGTGCGTGTTATTATCTCTTGCTTTTTCAAAAGTGTGCATGTGGTGTATTTGTGTGCATGTAGTTCTGCACAGTGTAAATTGGCTCTCTGTGTTCTCCAGGGAGGTCCAGGTCATTTGTACCTATTGAAGAACAAGGTGGCCACATTTGCTAAAGTTGAGAAGGAGGAAGACATGATACAGTGAGTGTTTGTACTCACAAAGCCCAAATAAATTACTCTCTGCAATACCTGCATTGTATTCTCTTTGTAATCATGCTGAGCTTTTGTGCGCAGGTTCTGGAGGAGACTTGGCAAATTCATGAGTTTATTAAATCCCGAGCCTAACCTCATCCATGTCATGGGCTGCTACGTGCTTGGCAATGCTAATGGAGAAAAGGTAGATAATTTATTCTCACCTCCCCAACCCATTTCTGAATCAATGTTTAATGCCATTAGCGTTCAGAAATTTTAGTCTTGAGCTTTTTTGCCATAGACACAAGACAGGAAATTAAGGGTGAGAGATTGGGCTAATCAAACCTATGCCTCTCAAATGAGCACCATGCTAAACACTGTCATAAATCTATTAGTGTTTACAGAATGACTGTCTCTTCTGTACAGCCTCACCTTTCCACACTGTGGTAGGTGTGTGTGCGTGAGAAAGAGCATGACAGATGGGAGTGTGTTCGGGGTCAGGCTGTGATAAGATGGAAGGAGATGAGGGTGCCAGATTGACAACCAACTACTCTGTGTCTGAAAGATAGACAGTCTGTCACCCTTCAGCCCCCACACTTCCCTGCCTCACACAAACGCACATGCTTAGACGTGTACACACACGCAGTCTCTTGGTGTCAGGTAGTACAGTTCCCTCTGGCCACCACAACTCTGGACATGTATCAGTTATGTCAGGTTGGACAGGGTGTTGTAACTACTACACCCTTACAAAAAAGTACTATAGGGGTACCACGGTACAGTGATGTATCAGATCAGATGGTAATAGCATGGTATTTTGATATATACAATTGTAATGAATTATAATTTAAGGAATAATGTACAGTCAGCAGGAATCACCCTGAAGTGGTTTATATTGCGCTAACAACCAGCTGACTGTACATTCCTAACCAAATAAATAAATAGATGGACCTAAAATATTGATTTGCATTGAAATTATGTCATAATGTGAGAATAATTAAATCTCTTAGCAGCTGAAATCCACCTCCGGTTTGTGTCTGAGTTCTGTTGGTGTTTATTTTGTGAAAATGACCATCTGACTCCTCATTATCCAGCCTATTACAAGACTACTTGCCAAATAAATAAATGGACATGAAACTTTGATTTGAGTTGCGATGATTTTATTAGCTTATTTGTTAGAGATTGCACAGTGATCCGACAAGCAGGAAAGATGACTCGCATTACCCGGACGACCGGTCTGATCTTAAAGGAAAGTTCTGGGTTTAATACAAGTTAAGCTTAATCGACAGCTTTTGTGGCATTACATTTATTACCACAAAGATGTATTTGGACTTGTTCCTCCAAAAATCGAGGTTACAGTGAGGCACTTACAATGGAATAGAATTGGGGCCAATTTTTTAATGCTAAAGTACTCACTGTTTCAAAAGTATAGCCACAAGACAAGAAGGATATGCATATAATCATGATTTTAGTGTGATTAAATCACTTACAAACCATTTCTGTGTAAAGTTATAGCCAATTTAACAATTTTGTTACCATGAGGATGTAGTCAACAAAACCTAAAACCTTAAAATGACTGTAAAAATTACAATTTAAACAACATTACAGCTCAAATAATATACACATTTTAACAGAAGAATAAATGCAATAGCTTTTATAAAATTATAAGCTTCACATTTCTGTTTAAACCCTACAAAAACTGGACACATTCAATGTAATTATCCCCATTCACTTCCATTGTAAGTGACTCACTGTAACCTCGATTTTTAGAAGAGTCGAAATTCATATTTGTGGCAATCAAACGTTATGCTACTAATTCTGTCGATTGAGCTTAACTTGTATTGAACCTGGAATTCCTTTAATTCCTTTAATCCCTGAATGTGCGGTTGTTACTCAGAAAAAATCGTACTGCTAGATGGCACCACTGGCCAATCAGAATCTAGTATTCCAGAGCACCATGTACAAATCCTCATATACTCCAAGGTAAATCATAGAATAACATGCTTTTACCATAGAACATGTCCAAAAAAATTGAGTTTTAAATGAAGTTCGGAAGGAGCTTGTTCATGTAATCCTGTTAAAATCTGTATAACTTTCTTTCTTCTGTCGAACACAAAGCAATTCTTCAAGTTTTTTGTCATATAATGCAAGTCCAGAGAGATTCTATGCTGTCAAGCTCCAAAAATGGCAAACAACACAAAAAACCACAGTAAAAGTAGGCTATCCTATATTAAGCCTTCTAAAGCAAGGCATTGTGTGATGAAGAGACTGAAATGTATTCATTAAAAAGTTAATCACAACTTTCGGTTTGTTTGTAAAAGTCATGTCTGCATTGTGGACAGTATATTAAACCTGTTGACCTGTTTCACATGCATGTCATAAATTCAGGGCTCAATAAAGATGACTCTGGAGCCAATGTAAATGAGTATCAGGTCAGTTGATGGAGCTGCCACTTGATCTATAGGGCCAGTGCCGGACTGTCTCAAAAATGTACATTAATTGATGTTGTACATGTGTTTTTTTATGCCTTGCAAATGCAAACATATGTATTTCAGTGATGTATTGAGCACCATTTTTGTGCTGATTGAAACGTGTTCAAAGGTGACATTATCTTTGTTTTGGAAACAGAGAAGAGGTTTTCTTGAATTGAGAAAATGATGTGTATTAGTCTTAAAAGTGTTTTTATATAACCCATTAACCGTTTATATATATATATAAACGTTATATATATAAAAAGCATCAAACTACACACACACACACAATTCTGTGAAAAAGTATTTTCCCCCTTCCTATTTTCTTACATTTTTGTGTATTTTTCATACTAAATTGTTTTAGATCTTCAAACGAGATATAACATAAAACAAAGACAACCTGAGTAAACTCAAAATACAGTTTTCTCATATATACATATATACATTATATATATATATATATATATATATATATATATATATATATATATATATATATTATTATTATTATTTTTTTTTTAAGTTATCCAACACCTATATCGTCTCGGGTTACATGTGTAACCCTTGTTCCCTGAAAAAAGCGGAACGAGATGTTGCGCTGCTAAGCGCTACGGGGAACAGCTTTAGCTGTGAGCCGAGCTGAATAATGTGTGGAACACCTCAGTGAACATTGACCGGAATTTATAGCCTCGGCTGATGTAATCATTAGATGCACCTGAGGCCAGGCTAGAAATGGATACGTCACCAGGTGTCGTCAGATACTTCTTTTTGAAGAGCAGTCCTGGGACGTCCCAGTGCGGCAAAGCAGCGCAACACCTCGTTCCGCTTTTTTCAGGGAACAAGGGTTACACATGTAACCCGAGACGTTCCCTTTACAAAAAGCTTCACTACGATGTTGCGCTGCTAAGCGCTACGGGGAACGCAATACCCACGCCGCCGCACTTGGGGCTGTCCGTACCCTTACGGTTGTGCAGTGTACTCACAAAAACGCGAGAGGTCTCAGACATGAGCTTCAGATGTCGACTCAAGGGCATAAGAGCCCGGAGTAGCATAAACATCTAATCCATTCAATTTTGATGAATGTGTGCGGAGAGGACCAGCCTGCCGCATCACAAACTTGTTCAGACATGAGCTGAGATGTCGACTCAAGGGCATAAGAGCCCGGAGTAGCAAAGCATCTAACCCATAAAGTTCGATGAATGTGTGAGAAGCGTACCCTATCGCCACACAAACTTGTCATAAAAACTGATGAATGTGAGCGGAGAGGACCAGCCTGCTGCATTACAAACTTTTTCAGGCATGAGCTGAGATGTCGACTCAAGCAAAAGCATCTAACCCCTAAAGTTCGATGAATGTGTGCGAAGAGAACCCTATCGCCACACAAACTTGTCATAAAAACTGATGAATGTGAGCGGAGAGGACCAGCCTGCCGCATCACAAACTTGTTCAGGTATGAACTGAGATGTCGACACAAGGGCATAAGAGCCCGGAGTGCAGAACATCCAAACTAAAAAAGTCCAATGAATGTGTGCGGAGAGGACAACCTGCCGCATCACAAACTTGTTTAGGGATGGGCTGAGATGTCGACTCAAGGACATAAGAGCCTGGAGTAACAAAGCATCAAACCCATAAAGTTCGATGAATGTGTGCGAAGAGAACCCTATCGCACCACAAACTTGTCATAAATGATGAATGTGAGCGGAGAGGACCAGCCTGCCGCATCACAAACTTGTTCAGGTATGAGCCGAGATGTCGACTCAAGGGCATAAGAGCCCGGAGTGCAGAACATCCAAACTAAAAAAGTCCAATGAATGTGTGCGGAGAGGACAACCTGCCGCATCACAAACTTGTTTAGGCATGGGCTGAGATGTCGACTCAAGGACATAAGAGTCCGGAGTAGCAAAGTATCTAGCCCATAAAGTTCGATGAGTGTGTGCGAAGAGAACCCTATCGCACCACAAACTTGTCATAAAAACTGATGAATGTGAGCGGAGAAGACCAGCCTTCCGCATCACAAACTTGTTCAGGTATGAGCTGAGATGTCGACTCAAGGGCATAAGAGCCCGGAGAACATCCAAACTATAAAAATCTAATGAATGTGTGCGGAGAGGACAACTGCCACATCACAAACTTGCTGCAGAGGGAGACCTCTATCCAAGGTTTTAGAGGAGGAGAGCCCTCTGGTAGAGTGCGCCCTGAAACCTACTGGCGAAGCTTGACCGCGCGCCTCGTAGGCCCGGGCAATAATGAGGATGCCTCTTTGAGGGCACCCCGCCCACCAAGCCATGGCAAACCGCAGTGGCCACACAGAACCTGGCAGTGGCGAGGCAAGTACCCGCTGACAGTTCTTTCTACAGAAAATCCAGAACTGAAACAAACTGTTAGTTAGCTGGTTCTGTAATAAGAACTTTAGTAGAAGGAAACGTATGCAGGCGCATTTGCGTTACTATGTTCAGCCCCTCCCAAGGGGGAGGGGGGGGGCTGGGCGACTCGGGGAGAAGTAGAGGAGACATTGCGCTATCAACAGAGGCGAAGAGGTCCTCTTCTGCCCTGTAAAATCTACCCAGATCAGTTCCAAGTGGAGGGAGCCCTAGCACTTGAAATGGTCTCGATAATCTCAAGAGAAAACCCTGTGAACCTCATTTGGTACCCTTAGGGGCCAGACATGAAAGGTTTCACAATTCGGGCCAAGGATGAGAAGGTCCTCCCTGTTCGGAATCGCCCAAGGCGAGCCGTCGAGGAGAGGAATTAGTTCCGAGAAACATATCCTGTTCGGCCAGCGCGGCGCCATTAATAGGGGGCAAGACCCTTGCTGGTGAACATTGCCAAGACTCCCGGGAGCAGATAAACCGGGGAAAGAAATAAATACAGACGCATTCTGGGTCATGTATGTGTCTTAACGTCCAGACCCAAGGGGGCTGGGTGATTTCAGGGAGAAGTAGAGGAGACATTGCGCTATCCATAGAGGCGAAGAGGTCCTCTTCTGCCCTAAGATCTCACCCAAACTTGTTCCAAGTGGAAAAAGCCTGGCATTTATAAAGGTCTCGATAACCTCAGGAGAAAGCCCTGTGTCCCTCAGTTGGTACCCTTAGGGGCCAAACATGAAAGATTCCACAATTCGGGGCAGGGATGAAATATTGCCCTCTGCCTGAGATAGAAGATCCTTCCTGTTCGGAATCGCCCAAGGCGAGTCGTCGAGTGAAGAGATTAGCTTCGAGAACCAAGCCCTGTTCAGCCAGCGCGGTGCTATCAGTAAGAGGCAAAAACCCTTGCTGGCGAACTCTGGGCAACTACTACCTTAGGGTGGAGTTCTTAACTCCCCCGTTGGTATTTCCTGTCTGGACCGTATATCTGCTCCCATATACGGGCATCCAGGGATATAACTGACCTGAGTGACAGGAGCTTACCCTGGGCCCTAAGGAGAATCCGACGTGTCAGAAATACAGCTGACAAGAACGTGGGTCTCCTTGAAGATTTATGTAAGAGGCTACCGCTGTATTGTCCACCCGCACCAAGACATGGCAGCCTCAGGAGGAGGTATTTCAGGCCCAGAAATACAGCCATCAACCCGAGACAGTGACTGTGACAACCGAGCTGACGACCCTCCTATCCCATTAAGCTGGACGACCACTTAAGGCCGCTACCCCGCCCGTCAGGAAGGCGTCTGTCGTTAGCAGTCTGCGACAACAAGACGCACCTAGAGTGGGACCCAAGGCAGAAAACCGGGGTCTGAACCACATAGAAAGGGAACGAAGCCTGAGGCGCGTAACCCTATTTAGCCCAGGGGTTTTCGCCCTTGGAAGAAATCCCCTGGCTTTTGGCCACAACAAAAACGGTCTCATGACCAGAAGGTCCAGAGGGATCACCGTGGACGCGTTCGCCCTGAGACCTGGAAATCATTGATACTGATAACAGTGCAAGCTTGACCTAGCCTGACTTTGCTCAGGGTGATCTGAATGGACTCAATCCTAGCGGGAGACAGTTGTGCCCGCATTGTGATTGAACTCCATACGATGCCCCGATAGACAGTGTTCTGAGTGGGAGAGAGGACGCTTTTCTTGGCGTTGAGCCTCAACCCCAGAGAAACAGATGAGCTAAGATGATGTCCCTGTGCTGAACTGCCAGTTCCTGGAACTGCGCTAGGATCAGCCAGTCGTCTACGTAATTCAGAATGCAGATGCCCCGGAGTCGCAAGGAGCCAGCGCTACATCATGCATTGTGAATGTGCGGGTAAAAAGGGCTAGGCTGAGTGAAAAAAACCTGACCCTGGATGACTTCGCCCCCGGAAGTGAACCTCAGGAACTTTCCATGTTGTGGCAGAACTTCTAAATGAAGTATAGAAGTGCGTCATAAGATCGATGGTGACCAGCCAAACGAGTTGTAGGGCTTGAGACACGACCGTCTTGACAGGCATCATCTTGGACTTGAACACCCACGGGTAGTTCAAGCTTTAAGATCTAAGACAGACGCCACCCCTCACCCTCCATGGGAAACGGGAAGTATTTAGTGTAATAACCTAACTCTCTCTCTGGAAGGGGAACACATACCATGGCCCCTTTAACCAGGAGATTGAGTTTTTTTTTTTTTTTTTTTACAAAAAAAATAAATCTGGTTTACGGTAGTGAGAACACGCCGTTGAAACACGGAAAAGCGGTGAGAGAATTAAATCCTGACGCCCTTATAAGACCCATAGAAAAGAATATATCCGGCAGAAGTTTCCACGCTGCCAGGATCTCTGAGATGGGTATTATATTTTAACACTTCCTGTTGAGGGGTTGTCGGGTGTTTCGCGTCCTGAATAAAATGCAGGAACAGCGAAAATACCCAATTTTGACGGAAGCCTCTGCAACCCGAAACACCAAGAGGTGGCGGGAATGGAGGGGCTTCGAGGGGGTACCGGGAGGGGTGAAGTGAAGCATGCGCCCCGTCCCGAGGGGAGCTACCCCCCAATCTAGGCGCAAGACCATCAGGGTTTTCTCTTACTAGAATTTATAGTCCTGAGGTCTTGCTTCGGGGGCTCGCGAGGGCGGCGAGACTGTCCCCAATCCCTGGGAGGAGGAGCACGACTCGCCACGCTTTGCTTTTGAGCCTCCCTTCAGTCAGGACCTAGGTGGGTCTGAGGCCTGCTCGTCAAGCGCAGAACCCACACTCAGGTCGTTCAGGAGGTCAGCCTGGTACGCCTGAAAAACAGCATAGTGTGCAGAGCAGCACCAGCCTGACCTGCTGCTTGATAAGCCCTTCCCACTAAAGTGGAGGTTGTCCTACAAGGCTTTGAGGGGAGAGAGGGCTTCTTAAGTGACGATGCCGAGCCCGGCGAGAGATAGCCCGCAAGCGTCTCTTCGACCGGTGGCATCACTGAATACCCCCGTGCCTCAGCACCCACGATAGTCGAATATAATGACGTCGAGGGTATGTGAACACGGGAAGAAAATATATATATATATATATATATATATATATTTTATATATTTTTTTTTTTTTTTAGGGGTTCTCCATGAGCGAAAAAGTTCTTCATGGAGGTTATCAAAGAAAGGGAAGGGACCCATGAGGCGTTCCCTTTCTTAGACTGGAAGATAAAATCTGTCCCCTAATTTGGAGCGTTTGGGGGTCTCTTTTTTGCGTGGCCAGTCCAATCTGGCAACCGCACGAGTAACAACATCGAGCAATTCCTCCGTAGATTTTTTATCGCGGACGGAAAGCTCGGAGGCGGGAAGAGAGTCGCGATCCACCTCATGATCCGAAGAAGCGTCGGAACGTGCTTTGAGATCATGTGAAGGACCAGCTGGGTTTGGGGAGAGAGTGAGAGAAAGGGGTCAACCCGTCTCTTGCTCCTCAGCCAAATCCATGCACGAGCCCCACGAACGATCTTTTCGTGAGTGCTGACTCCCAGAAGCAAGCGAGGCGAGCACGACGCACTCTGCCTGTTAAAGCAAATCGCAGTGCTCGCACCCGCCCTGCTGCAACGCGAGAGCAGCGTGCTCTTACCCCCAAACAAACAGCAAAAACTGATGTGTGCCGTCTTCAGCTATAGAGCGAGAAGAGGGGAACACGCACCGTTTGCGGCTTTCAGTCATTCTCTCTTTTTTTTTTTTTTTTTTTTTAGAAATATATATATATAATATTTTCTAAACAGAAGAGAAAAATAGAACAACGTTCACTGCACACTGCCTAACAGAATCTATCTCCTAACAGAGGAAAGAAAGTTTTGACAGGGTGTGTGAAACAAACAGAAACAGAATCGCTCTGAAAAAAGAGTTTCTGACGACACCTGGTGACGTATCCATTTATAGCCTGGCCTCAGGTGCATCTAATGATTACATCAGCCGAGGCTATAAATTCCGGTCAATGTTCATTGACGTGTTCCAAACATTATTCAGCTCGGCTCACAGCTAAAGCTGTTCCCCGTAGCGCTTAGCAGCGCAACATCGTAGTGAAGCTTTTTGTAAAGGGAACACCTCACTAACTGCCCCCTTAAACTTAATAGCTGGTTGTTCCTCCTTAAGCAGCAACAACAACTGCAACCAAACACTTACAATAACTGGAGATCAGTCTTTCACAATGCTGTGGTCGGATTTTGGCCCACTCTTCTTTGACGAACAGCTTGAGTTCAAACACATTTGAGGGTTTTCGAGCATGAACTGCCCGTTTAAGATCCTGCCACAGCATCTCAATCAGGTTCAAGTCAGGACTTTGTCTAGACCACTGCAAAACTTAAATTTAGCTTCTTTTGAGCCATTCAGAGGTGAACTTGCACCTATGCTTTGGATAATTGTCTTGCTGCATCATCCAGTTGTGATTGAGCGTCAACTCACGGATTGATGACTGGATATTCTTCTTTAGGATTTTCTGGTAGAGAGCATAATTCAAGTTTCCCTTAATTATTGCAAGTTACCCTGGCCCTGAAACAGCAAAGCATCCCCACATCATCACACTAACACTACCATGCTTGTCTGTAGGTATGATGTTCTTTTTGTGGAATTCTGTGTTTTTATTTATGCCAGGTGTAACCAGGGACCCCTGTCTTCCAAACAGTTCCACTTTTGACTCATCAGCCAACGGAATGTTCTCCCAAAAGGTTTGAGGATCATCAAGGTGTATTTTGGCAAAATTCAGACAAGCCTTAATTTTCTTATGGGTTAGCAGTGATTTTTGACTCACCACTCTTCCATGGATGGCATTTTTGGCCAGTGTCTTTCTGATAGTGGAGTCATGAACTGTGACCTTTATTGATGCAAGAGAGTCCTGCAGTTCCTTGGATGTTGTCCGTGGCTTTTTTGTAACTTCCTGGATGAGTCGTCGCTGTGCTCTTGGAGGAATTTTGGAAGGTTGGCCACTTCTGGGATGGTTCGCTACCATGCCAAGTTTTCTCCATTTGGAGATAATGGCTCTCACTGTAGTTCTTTGGAGTCCCAACTGGGCAGACCAGAGCCTTTTTAAATAGATTTGTAACACTTCCCAGACCGATGTATTTCAATCATCTTTTCCCTCATCATTTCTAGAATTTCTTTCGACCTTGGCATAGTGTGCTACTGGGTGAGACCTTTTAGCCAACTTCATGATTCTGAAAAATCTTCAAAAATTCCATCATATCTATTTAGGGATTGATTTAATTAAACAGGGCTGGCAGTAATCAGGCCTGGGTGTGTCTATTCCAGCTGAACCCTATTATGAATTCAGTTTCATAGATTTGAGGATTTAGTAACTAAGGGGGAAAATACTTTTTCACACAGGCCCAGTTGATATTGGATAATTTCTTTCTTCAATAAATAACATTATCATTTAAAATATACTTTGTGTTTACTCAGATTGTCTTTTGTTGAATGCTCCGGTTTCCCACACAGTCCAAAAGGACATGCAGGTTAAGTTAATTGGAGACCCTAGAATTGCCCGCAGGTGAGAGTGAGAGTGGGAATGGGAATGGGAATGTGGATGTGAATGTGGGGTTTAAGCTACTATCCCAAATGGGCCAGCTGAACTAAGCTATGTGAACTGTTAATATTCATAAGCCATTTAATATTGAGCAGATTTTTTTTGTTAGTGCAGATATGTTAGCAAAGTACTATTCCCACACAGATCATTTTCAAGCACTGTTTAAAAAATGTTCTGCAACACCATTATGCTGCAGGTTTACTGTGGTGTGCCTGTATGACAGATGCCGGGTAATCAAATCATGATGCATTTTGTTGACTGAAGTACACACAATCTCCTGTTTGAAGTGCACGTTTAAGCACGAAACTGTAGTGCTTACATGCAGTCTTTGCCTCACTAAATTTCTGCCACCTGAGCAGTTCATCTCACTGTTTTCTGCAGGCAGAAAAATTTATTTTTCTATAAATCAAGCGTGTAGGCATTTTCAGTGCATTAAGCGATTTTTCCCCATGGTCCTCTGAGCACTGCCCTGCTTTTTCAGAAGGGCAAAAAAAAGAGCTGGAGTATTCTTACTATTTATAGCATCTAACCAGGTGCAGCAAGCAACCAAACAGCTCTAGGCCAAGTTCTATTTGATTTAAAGCTCCTGCCTTTTTTCTTTTGCTGTAGTGTTGCCGTCAGATAACAGTAATACATTGTCTCTGTGATTTGTTTCTGTTTGCCATGCCAATGCAGCAGAAGGCGGCCATATGTCTTGTGTGTTCTATACTAGAAATCTAATAAGCCTTTAAAAATTGTCTGAGCTTCCATAACTTTCTACAGAATAAAAGGAAGGGGCTAATTGTCCTGCATCATCATAACTATCTTCTTAGGGAACTATCACTTGAGGAAAAGTCTTGAGACTTTTCCTCAAGTGCTGTTGTTAATTTAAGTAGCTAATGCTTTTTTGCTTTTAATGTTTTGCTTTTTTGTCTTGCATTATATTTGGCTCATACATATGAAAGATGATTATGAATGGAAGCACTTTGGTTTAGTAATGGCTTAGAAATGGACTGGCCAAAGGGCAGATATCCCTACCTTCACTACTATCGAAAGAGATTGATTAAGCTTCCCGTAGCTTTCATGATCGATTAGAGAGGTGGAGAGTAGTTCCTATGAATTGAAAAAAATTATTGTGCAAACACCCAGAAGAGAGATGATTCTGACAGTGACCAGAGAAACAGAAGTTGAGGGATGGAGACATGGAAAGCAGGAGGAAGTTAATGCATTCTGACAAGCTTTATCCTGATGAAGGATTCTCATTGACACTACCAGAACCCCTCCAGTGACCCGACCACTGTATTGTAGAATACAGTTTAATACTACTTAATTCGCTTCTTTTCAGCTTGCTCTGGATGCACATAATGTATACTTTTAAATTACTCCCATTAGCAACATATGCAATCACACCATCACCACAGTCAGCTGGACTGAAGTTTGAACAAAAAGATTTTGATTAGTATTTTGAAGTGATAGACAGATATATCAGTCAAGCTAATTAATTGGGCATTATTTTGCCATTTGGAGATCTGCCCATAACCGTGACAGCTTGTAGAGGATGTAAAGCAGAATGATGGCCTGATGTCAGATAATTTTCCAACTTCAGCATTTACAGTAAAACAGTAAGTAAATCATTCACTTGTTTCTGTGTATGTATCGAAGAGACTGTAAAAAAATCTGCTTCTTACTTCACCGAGAATGTGACGATGCAGTGTTCCTTGTCTCCATGTAAACCTCTATTTATATGTAACTGCATAACCTCCAATGACTTTATTTGTTTATTTCCAAAGGTTATGTTTCATAAGCCATGCTGAATGTGAAATCTGCGTGTCTGTTTACTATGCACTGCTAAGAAAGAGAGAATGCTCTCAGAAAAGAATGGAGAGTAAAATGTGTTTATTAATTTGCCAAGATGAAACAAGATGTAGTTTTGGAGCAAAGAAAGTTAAAGCAGCATTTGCCCAGTGGCTTTCTGCTCTCTGCTGGTTGTGTAAAGTTTGTGAAGGTGTGTCAGATGGCATTGAGGACTGTCCTGTCAGTGCCTGATCTCTCATTCTTTCTGCCTGTGCAACAGTGTGATAAAACAATGGCAAAATACGATATAGGGTAAAACTAAAGTATATGCGGTCAAAACCAACTTGAAAATTTGAATTTATGAAAATCATAATTAATGATAATAAAATGATGACTTAAAAGGCCAGCCTGTAATATAAACCAGCATAATCCAGTATTTTTGTATAGCTAAAATAGCTGGAAGTGGCTGATACCAGAAGTGGTACACATTCAAGGTTGATAGTGGCGGTGCCCTAGTTTTGCTGAAAAATAAGGTGGATAGTATCAGATCCAAAATCTGCCCACAATAGATCATATCTAGACAATGGATACTTACAATTTCTGTTTTCAAGTTTTTAATTTTGAGTAGGCTAAATATATAGGGCTCAAAAATAAGGATGGCCTGCTGGCCAGTGTCAGAGAGTTTCATGTTAGTTGATGAAACTGTCACTTTCGCAATTGGGCCAGTACTGCTTTGTCAATACATCTTACATTGTTGATCTTGTGCATATGTTTTTAAATATTGAAGACGTAATTATTTTTTTTTTTCTGTGATTTATTGAACATTGAGCATTGTTACAAATTCTGCTGATTTACATAATTATGAAGCATTATGACTTGTGATGCATAAGTAAGAATGGGTTAAAAATGACAAACCAATCAGTAATGTTTTGCATTAAATGCTATTGTTTTCCAGCAAAAGTGTGTATATGAAAGGACATGTCTTAGAGTTACACTACAGTTTAACAAGCTATTTAAATATTAAAAACCTAGTAATTTAATTGTAAATGTGTGGGGCCTGTGAGAATGTTGGCAGGGGAAATAAAAATCTGCTGGGCCAGCAGAAAACAAAATCCTTATTGTTGAGCCCAGATATATAATAAAACAAGTGATCCTTTTCAGCAATTTTGTATACATCTCATTTGCTTTCATTAAGTTATATTAAAGGAATACTTCACCTAAGAATGATAATCCTTTCATCATTTACTCCCCATTATGCCATCTTGAAATCATGTGACTTTTTTTCTGCAGAACACAAAACGAAGGTATTTTAATGGCGATATGAATTGAATATATCCATACAATGCAAATCAATTTACACATTTTTAAGCTCCAAAAAGGACATAAATGCAGCATAAAGGTAATCCATACAACTTAAGTGGTTTATCCCATTTGTTCTGAAGAAATTGACTTGCATTGTATGGATATATTCACATTATATCTCCTTCAGTATATCTTGTTTTTTTTGTTCTGCGGATGAAAGAAAGTCACATGAATATGAGACGGCAAATGGATGAGTAATGATGAGACAAATATAATTTGTGGATGAACTTTTCTTTTTTTATATATATATATATATGTATATCAGCGTTATTAAGGAAATTGCCTAACCTGCTCTCTAGATATCAATATTGCCATCGTTGATTGAAAAATCATCATTAGATTTTAGTTTTTTGGGGAAAAGTCATATTGAGTGTAATATTGAAGTTCTTTCGCCAATTTCAACTTTTTTCTGCTTTGTGTCACTGTGTTAGTTTTTAATAACTGTGAAAATTTACAAGTAGTGAAACGGCAAAACTTTCTCTCTTCCTCAGCTTTTTCAAAACCTCAAGCGACTGATGAAACCTCATGCCATTGCGTTTAAGTCTCCTCTGGAACTGTCAGCACAGGGTATGTGCACTGCACGCACGCACGCGCGCGCACACACACATACACACACACACACACACACACACACACTCACACATAGTTGACCACTTATATATGCTAAAACACATTAAAAACTACCAAGCACAGACACTGGCTTAGCAAAAGAGCATACAACTACACTGGCCCCAAAAAGTATTTGGACACTTAAGCTACTATGAAAAATGAATGAATGTCATGGTATTATATAACAAAAAGTTAGCTCACTTTTTTATGCAAAAACTTAAAATTTGTTAGATTTTAATTTGTTAGAACAATAAATACCATATATTGTTCAAAATTAAGACTACTAAAGTATTTACTCACCTTCTGGTTCGCAAGCTTAATGGAAGATGTCTATGTTTAATGTGATAAACTACACCCATTTAGTCACATATCTGAGGGATTTACAAGATTGTATATATAAGATTGTAGAGGGTTGTGGATAGAAAGAAAGAGCGATCTTGGGTTTTTAAGAATCGACATCGGGATCGTTCAAAAGAAGATCACACTTGAGCGGAATATCAATATTTTTTCCTGGCCCTCATGCCAAACGCATGAGAGAGGCCCAGCATGTCTGTGAGAGAAACTGGCTCAATTTCGGTCTCTCTTGCGCCTCATAGAAACGTCTCTGACTGCACTGAGGAACACAGCTTAGAGTTTGCACTTATTTAGACGACCTGCTTCTTTATTGAAATTCTGGACGTGATATGAATACACACATAGTTGCATATAAATATTGATACATGTGTCTAAACTATCGATACAATATCATCAGAAAAAGTATGGCTAAATATGGATATTTGATTGTATCGACACAGCAGTAATTCGTTTTACATTTTGAATTTAATGCAATTACATTTATACTTTTAAGTGTGGCTCAAATGTCTAGTAGTATCAGTACTAACTGTGTATACTAGGATACATCTGGACTGGTGCTAATTTATCAGGCTATGATAGATAAACAAACAAACAAACAAACACAAGGCATTTGTAAAGCAACCTGTCTGCCAGTGACCTCTGACCCAACAACATTTTCTCATCCATACCACAGCAACTGATTTTAAAGGTAATTATTCTCCAGTGAAGACCTCATGATATTTTCCCACAGTGTTTTTTTTCATCTCATTGAACCCAGGATGCCCATTCCCTCCCCTTTCCTTCCCTCCTTCCTCTTCCATCTTCCTGTGCCCCCTATGGACTCTATGCAGCTTGATTCACACTGTTGAGGATAATTACCACTGTTTTAAATAGAGAACTGTATTTAAAACACCCACAAAGGCCTATAAATGCTTCGTCATCTAGATATATTTCACACAGCAGATGGCGCAGTGATATACTGCCTGCAGTTGTATTGTCAGTTATATTTAGGAGAGCTAAAAATTTTCCACTCTCCATTCGCAGGTAAGGAGATGATCGAGATGTACTTTGACTTCCGTCTCTACCGCTTGTGGAAAAGCCGTCAGCACTCCAAACTCCTCGACTACGATGACCTTCTGTGACATTATATAGTTGGTTTAAGCAGCCCAAGAGGCAGGTAGCTTACTTTAGGGCCCACGTGGCAACGTTCCCTCCCAAGAAAGCCTAGGCAGAAATGTCCAAAGGTGGAGAAGGGAGACTAAGGAAGATGAGGTTGAGGATGAAGATGGTTAACATTGCAAAGATGCTTGAAACCTCTGCCCTCAGATGTACAGAGAGGCGAAGCAGCCACTACTGTTAGGTGCTGTGTGTTCACCCCCATCCATTTAGGCTTAAAGCCTCTCAGAGAAAGAGGAACATTTGATAGATTTCATGGTCTTTTAGCCTGTGTGAAGGTTTAGAATGTAATGTTCAATTTCTATGAGAGCTGAAAAAGCTGTAATAAGAAAATGGAAAAGTAGGGACAGATACTTTTTCTATATTTGAGTAGCCGTGTTTGTGGTAAACTAGCAGGGACAGTGATGCAAAGGCTATGTTTTAAACAGGTCTTGAGATTAATATTTAATTCACTAAGAGTACAGGAGAAACTGGAACTACTTGTTTGTTGTATTTACATATCCAATCTAACTCTATAGAATACCTACTGTCATTTATTTTTCACCTAATTATATTTTACAGTTTTCATTTTTAAACTATGGTGTTTTCTGTTTATAATTGTTTAGAGGGGGGAAAAAGAACTCAGGTTTCATTAATCTCACTGACCTCCCTCTGTAATGTACTTTCTGTAAGAAGAAAGAAGAAACAGTGGAAAAAGAAATATATATTTTTTTCAAAAATAATGATTGAGTTACCTAAAAGGGGTTAAAATAACATTCACAATATCTGTATCTGGGGATTTGTGTGTGTTTAGGTGTTTTAAGACTTCTTTAGGTTTATTTTATTTTACCAGTGTCAAAAATTATTTATGTGTATCATTAAGGCACGTGTAGACATAGCGTGCTATAGAGCGGCAGATTTTGTCTTGTGGTATCTTCCTACTTTTAGCTCCAGATAACACCTTTTCAAAATTTCTAGTATCTTAAGCACACATTAGATTCAGGAAACCACTTATTAAATATAGACAGAAGTACACAATGAATTTCTCTCAGATTGTATCATATTTGTTTTGTATTTCTCTGGCTGTGTTTTGTCATAAGCGTCTGTGTGCATTTAACGTGTTATGATGTTATGAGCTATACACAAGTTCTTTGTTCTTTGATATAGCAGGCAACATTATTATGTGCAGGATAACTCAACTGATAGGTTTTTTCATACATTTCATGAGTTAAAGTGCAATTGTATCTGCAATATTTTTCTTTGAATTGTAAGTAGTACTGAATGTTACAGTGATCATGTTTTAAATATAAAAATTAGATTTTCACACATACTTTCCACTTAAAAAAAACTATATAGGATTGTACACTTAGCCTTTAAAGCAATACTCTGGCAAGGAAAATGTTCTCAAAACTCTCTATTTGGTGTGTGGGTGCATTTTGGATGCTTCAAATAGATAAACAGATATATTGGAAGATAGTTGTACTTTAATGATCATGCCATTAGTAGTTGTCCAAGTGCAAAACAGTAGTGGCTTGTACATAAAGTTCAAGGCATTACATAGAATGCTGCCAGATACAAAATGTGCAATGTGGTTACTCCTTGCTGGGTTAGCAACTGTGGAATGAGAAGGTATTGTTATATATGGTGGCAGCCATCAGAAAATATACCCAATATCACTTTTTAGAACAAAATAAACTGGTGTCCGTAAGTGCCCTCAAGTTGTGGAGAGAGAATGTGCAGAATTAAACGTATATGTGTGTCTGAGTATGAGAGATGTGCAAAATGGCAATGAGATGTGAAGGATGGATCTGTGTTTGCCCCCATGTTGATCCATCACACTCTTTTCATCTATGGTCACTCATGCAGACATCCAGATAATCAAATAAAGCACAAGAGCATATTTATGTATCTAGGGCCATCAGGGGGAATGGAATGTGTTACAACAGCTCAATTTCTGAGGAAATCAGAGATTTGTTTCATTACTGTATATCAAATTCATTATATACCATAACAAAGTAGATTGTATATACACTATATATAGGTATAGATATAGAGTATAGATAGATAGATAGATAGATATTTACAGTATATATATATGAAAATGTATAGAGATGATATGAGGACATAGAACATAGCATGATATATAACGTCTAGGTTACGTATGTAACCTCCGTTCCCCGATGGAGGGAACGAGACGTTGTGTCAGAGAAGTGACACTAGGGGTCTCTCTTGAGCGCCGATATTCACCTCTGGACTATGAAAAAAGGCCAATGAGAGTTGGCAACCAGTATTTGCATGTCCCGCCCCCGGACATAAGGGGTATTTAAGCGGCGCAAATACGGGAGTTCATTCAGGATTTTTCTGAGGAGCCGGAAATGGTCCGGCCACAACAGTGGCTCGGCTCAGCGACGTGGCAGGGGAGACACAAAGTCTTGTTCCCTCCATCGGGGAATGGAGGTTACATACGTAACCTAGACGTTCCCCTTCTGTCGCTCTCACAGCCTGGGCATGCAGGCCCTCCGATGCCGCGGCGAGCTCATCGGCTTCCATCGCAAGAGGGTCGGCCGACTGGCTGTGAGGCAAGTCACCGCTACCTCGAGCACGGACGGGAATCAACGAGTGTGTCGGGGCGCGGGTGGTCCGAGGGTGCATACCCGGCGGAGCTGCACCCGCTGCCATCCCCAAATCGCCTCCATCGCCAGCCGCATCGTCCTCAATCCCATGGGAAGAAGGAGCGACACGGGGGGCGGCTGGAGTGGCTTGCTCACGGTTGTAAGCAAGCCGCGACCGCAACGTTGTCATGGTCATGTTCTCGCAGTGAGAACATGAACCATCCACAAACGCAGCCTCGGTGTGATCGCTACCCAGACACACGAGACAGCGCCTGTGGCCGTCGGAAGCGGAGAGCACTCTACCGCATCCAAAAACAACACAGGGGCGGAAGGGCATCTTTATAAAGACGCGTCCTTAAAAGGACGTTCAACGCCGCTGTGTTTTGCTCTTTTAGAGGAAATTACTCTTTTAAATAAAATCACTCTTTTAGGGAAAAAACTCGTGAGAGTTTTTAAATCTGCACTGTCGATGCGCCCAGGGGCAGGAATGCACAGCCGTGCAAACAGGAGAAAGCCGCTGTTGTGCGCCGTAGAATCCAACAGCATGCAGCAGAGTGATAACAGGAACTCGGTGTGTACACGCAGCAGTTGCAGACACGACCATCGGCTCCGAAGAAATTTTCTGAATGAACTCCCGTATTTGCGCCGCTTAAATACCCATATGTCCGGGGGCGGGACATGCAAATACTGGTTGCCAACTCTCATTGGCCTTTTTTCATAGTCCAGAGGTGAATATCGGCGCTCAAGAGAGACCCCTAGTGTCGCTTCTCTGACACAACGTGGAGAGAGCGACAGAAGGGGAAAGCTTGTTATTACATGTTGTTGAGGAATTGTAGCACATGCCAACCATAAGGACTCAGTATGGAGCCATCTGAAATTGCAGGAAGGTCTGTGGCAGGTCAGTCGTAAAACATAACGTTTGAAGACCCACATCACACTCTTGCAATAAGAGATTTATTAACTCTAATGTATGCTGTATAGCCTTGTGTTGATTGTATCATGTCTGCATCAGTGGGAGTCATTGTCACTTTTGTGGTTGAATTTGGTGAGTTGAAAGTAAGCTGCTGCTCATCACTTTGATATTTACTCTTGGTTTATTCCATTTTAACACAGCATGTGTGGTCCCATTTATAATGCACCCATTTCAAAACAATTTTGTAACATTAACTATATTCTTTCTAGGGCGGACTGTACTGCTTTACTTCTTGAACAGACTGTTGTCTGAATATCGTTTGATGCTGTTTATTAAGTTTATTTTAACCATGACTACTAGCTTTGCAGTGCAATGGAGTGTGACAAGCAGGATATCAATACACTTTGGGCAATCATTTCTGTTTTGCTCTCACTTTAAAATTAGGTCTACAAATAATTAATGATCCTAATTTGAAACAGTCAAACTACTTTGTTAGTTGTGACGCTAATGTATCACACTAATTTTAACAACTCCTACATTATTGACATATGACCAGTGTTTGGGAAGCTACTTTGAAACTATAGCTTCCCAAGCTACAAGCTACTCATAACTTAAAGGAATGTTCCGTGCTCACTACAAGTTAAGCTCAATCGACAGCGTTTTAGACTAATATTGATTATCACAAAAATTTATTTTGACTCCTTTTCTTTAAAAACAGCAAAAATCTTGGTTCCAGAGGGGCACTTACAATGGAAGTGAATGAGGGCCATTTTTTCTATGTTAAAATACTCACTGTTTCATAAGTGTAGCCACAATACGTAAAAAAAAATATGTGTGTAAAAATGATTTAGTGTGATAAAATCACATACTAATCTTTTCTGTGTAATGTCATAGCCAATTTTACAACTTGGTTACAATGACAATGTAATTTCAACAAACCTTAAAATGACTGTGAAAATTACGATTTAAACAACTTTACAGCTAAAACAATATACACTAAAATAATACAGGTTTTAACAGAATAATTAATGCAATTGCTTTTATAAAATTATAAGCTTCACATTTCTGTGTTTAAACCCTCCAAATATTGGCCGCATTCACTTTCATTGTTCCCATTCACTTTCATTGTAAATGCACCTCAATGTAAACTCAATTTTTGCTTTTTTTAAAGAATGGAGGGGTGAGTCGAAATACATTTTTTGGTAATCAATATTATGCTACAAATGCTGTTGATTGAGCTTAACTTGTATTGATCCCGGAATATTTCTATAAAGTAGTTAAATTACAGTCAAGCTACTTTATGAAATAGTTAGCTACACTACAAACCACGACAATATCACTATTATAAAATCACGATTAATACAGTCACGTTTACAGTATTACTATAGTAAAACCATGGTTAATTTGTGTGAGGTTTAAACAAATAGAGTGACAACATTGAATTGAACATACATTTATTAGTAGTATACACTAACACTATTATAACTGAATCAAAATTTTGTGATAAACAGTACAAAAAAGCAATACATTTTGTGTCTTTTGGTTTGAGTTCTTAATTAAATATAATTTATATTGTCTAGCCGGTTCTATTAATATTAATATTAATTATATTTAATTAAGAACTCAAACCAAAAAAGACACAAACACACACATATGTCAGACAGCTGCCCGTAAATGCTCTCGCTCTCCCGCACCACCGTCCGCAGTCAGCCTTTATCCCTCTCAGAGGCTTGATTAGCCTGATAAGGGGCCGGGTGTGTAGAATCACGACCCAGCCCCGCCCTCCACTATTGTGAAAATAGCTTAACTACTGTCATGCCACTGAAAAATGTAGATAAGATAGTAGCATAGCTACTTTTAGCAAACTACTCCCCAACAATGGATATGACATTGAGGTAAATTATATGTGTTATGAATAAGTAATATTACTATTAGTCCCCTTAGTGGAGTTTGTGGAGCAAAAACTGGAGGACTGATATGTTGAGATAAAGGAGTCTAATATCTGCAGAATGTTAAAATGGTTCTTTTGTGGTTTTAATGTGCTACCTGCCTGAGGGAAAGAAAATACCCATAGGATCTGGATTTTGACCAACAGAACAAAATATGAATAATTATTAAATCTAGATTGCACAATACTTGAAAATGTAATTTTTTTTTACAACCTTTCAAAGCAGAGGCTTTTTGTTGAGACTCATTCTTGTTCTGCAGCTCTAAGGTGAAATCCTGCTGTTTGATACAGAGTTGTTGATTAGATTAAATGCTGAATAATTGACAGCATCATGATTGCACATTGTTAGACTCTTTGGCTTATGATGGTAAAAGAAATAGGTTTTTTAAAAGTGACTTGCAATGTCTCTCTTATTCTCTGCAAAGCCTAGTTTGAATTAGAACGAATTACTTCTAAGCAGTTTTAGTAGCAATGAGAATACGTAAAATAGCCCGTATTACAATATCTAGAAAGTCTTGAAGAATGATGACTGTAAACATGTATGTATTTATTAACTTGGCTTAATTGCCAAATATTTTAAATAATTGTCTAGTTCCAATAGATGGTCAATATTTCTTAAGCGAATTAGAGTGCTCATCTTGTAATTTTGCAATTTAAAGGACTGAGTGCAAACTCATAGTTTCTATCTCTATATTAGCTCAGTGTTTGCAGTATTTGCTAAAAGTTAGTTTGCTGTAAAACTGTACTTCATGAAAAGGTTTGTTTTTCCTTGTACAGCCTCTTCACAGCAATGAACACTGAAAATGTTTCATAATCTGTTTTACAGTAAAATGTGCCCAGATTTAAGTGAATCAAGTCTCTGGTCTTCTTTTCTCACCTTGAACATGATTTTCCTCCTTAAATTAAAATAAATCTGAAATAAAAACAAAGTTGTAAATTACAGGGAAAAATCAGGTATGTGAAGGCACATGGCCAGCCACATCCAAGAGAAAACAAAGGAGAAATAAAAATGAGTGGCATTTATTAGATTCAGCATTGTTTTTGGCATCTGTCCATTATGATCTCCAAACGCTGTTTGATGAAAACACCCATGCTCACATGAAAATGTGCATACTTATATATAATAACATGTGGCAGAGCAGAACTGAGCACTGCCCCTTTAAGGATCCACCACAACAAACTAAAATGGCTGCTCATCATATTAACAGGTGACAACAATAAGGCAACTATAAAAGGTAACCAGGAAGATGGTTGAGGAGGTCAAAAAGAAAGAGAGATTTGAGACTGGTTTAATGTGAAGTTGAGGTGTGCCAAGCTGAGGAAGGAGAAAGTTTGTTTTGTGTACTGGGATGTGGAGTAGGAACACGATCGGAGAAGAGAGGAAGAAACCATAAGGGGAGAAATCTGACAGTGCTTATCACCAGAGAGTGAGGCCTGGACTTCATAGCCGTTGTTTGCACTTCATCAGTGAAAGTGGAGTGGCATGGGTTCGTAGGATCTGCAACTGCCGAAGAGCCACGTTCATGGTGTGATGGTAAAATAAAGGTCTATAGTGGAAGCGCCAGGAAATACCTTGATTTCTTCAGACTTACATTTATTCCCTTGTGTTGGACTCTCGCTCTGTGTCCTGCAGCATTGCCCACAGTCACCAAACAGGTGCATGCAAAACTCTCCGTAAACCAGCGTGCACCATCCACAAACTCCTGCCTTAACTCTCTCTCATGCATTTACTTACACACACACACACACACACACACACACACACACACACACACACACACACACACACACACTCTGTAATAATTATTGTTGGGTTGTATTTATATTATGTGTTCTGTTGGGTTTTATGTATTTGACTATTGTTGGTATTTTGTTTGAGTCTTTGACTCCTTGCCTTTTTGTTTACTGTTTTCTTTATTTAAATACACTTATGCTTTGTTACACTATTTTGTTATCGTTTTATTTCATGTAATTGGTGGCTTTTAGAGCTATCTGGGGCAAGGTATTAATTTTGAAAGGCCTAAACCTGTCTGGCACCCTAATTTTGAAATTAAAATGTATTTAGATTTAGTACAGGGGCTGCCACCGTTACAAACAGTTGTTCTTTGTCTTTGAGGACTGTAGTGTACACCTCTGTATGAAATCTTCAGTTTCTTGGCAATTTCAAGCGTTTTATCACCTTCATTCCTCAAAACAATGATTGACTGATTATTTTCTAGAGAAAGCTGTTTCTTTTTTTGTGTGTCATTCATTGCATGGAGTGGTGGTGGCGGCGTAGTGGGCTAAAGCACAGAACTGGTAAGCAGAAGGTTGCCGGTTCAATCCCCACAGCCACCACCATTGTGTCCTTGAGCAAGGCACTGAACTCCAGGTTGCTCTGGGTGGATTGTCCCTGTAATAAATGCAATGTAAGTCGCTTTGGATTTGGCATCTGCCAAATGTGTAAATGCATACTGTTGCAAATCAAAAACAAACACTAAGACAATGTTAAGCTTAATTTGATGAAATAAATAGCTTTCAGCAATGTTTGATATAATGGCTAGTAGTTTTCTAGTACCAAACTAGCAATTTAGCATGGTTACTCAAGGATAAGGTGTTGGAGTTATGACTGCTGGAAATGGGGCTTGTCTTTGATAAAAAATGAATTTTTTTTCAAATAGTGATGATGTTTTTTACATCAGTAATGTCCAGACTATACTTTGTGATCAGTTGAATGCAACTTTAGTGAATTAAGTACCAATTTCCTTGTACGTTATTTGTTCATTATTCCAGCCAGTGTGTATATATTTAATTATCTATAAAATGAAATGTAAATAATGCACACAATATAACGTCTCGGGTTAACATGTGTAACTCTTGTTCCCTGAAAAAAGCGGAACGAGATGCTGCGCTTTTGCCAAGCGCTTTGGGAACATGTCTCAGTGTGACCAGCTGTGAATATGTATGCAACACGTCAATGAACATTGACTGGAATGTATAGCCTCTGCCAATGTAATCATTGGATGCACCTGGCGCAGTGGTTATAAATAGATGCGTCACCGGTGCATCATCAGATATTTCGTCTGAAGAGTAGTCCTGGGACATCCCAGTGCGGCAAAGAAGCGCAGCATCTCGTTCCGCTTTTTTCAGGGAACAAGGGTTACACATGTAACCTGAGACGTTCCCTTTACAAAAAGCTTCACTATGATGCTGCGCTTTTGCTAAGCGCTTTCGGAACGCAATACCCACGCCGCCGCACTGGGGCTGTCCGGAACCCTACGGTTGTGAAGTGTGCTCAAAGGAACGTGAGAGGTCTCAGACATGAGCTTGAGATGTCGACTCAAGGGCGTAAGAGCCCGGAGTAGCATAAACATCTAAACCATAAAATTTGATGAATGTGTGCAGAGAGGACCAGCCTGTTGCATCACAAACTTGTTCAGACATAAGCTCGAGATGTCAACTTAAGGGCATAAGAGCCCGGAGTGGCAAGAATATCCAAACTGTAAAAGTCTAATGAATGTGTGTGGAGAGGACCAACCTGCCGCATCACAAACTTGCTGCAGATGAAGACCTGTAGCCAAGGCTTTAGAGGAGGCGAGCCCTCTGGTGGAGTGAGCCCTGATACCTACTGGCAAAGCTTGATCGCGCCTCGAAGGCCAGGGCAGTAGCGTCCCTCACCCAATGCGACATAGTCTGCTTGTAGGTGGCCGCCCTTCGGTTGCAGCTCCCATGGCAAAAAAATGTTGCCCTGACTTACGCCACTGGCTAGTGCGGTGGACATAAGTCTGAGGGCTACAGACTGGACAAAGCCTGAGAAGTCTTAGCTGCTCCGGCGTTACAAACGGCAGGGAGCAGAAGGCTTAGAGAATAACCGGTCAAGGGCCGCGAAAGGCACCTTGGGCAGGTAGTCAGGGTGAGGGTGCAAAGAATGATTTTGGTCATACCTGGGGCTAACTCTAAACAGGCCGGCAAAAAGAGACAGAGCCTGTAGGTACCCAAGTCTCCTTAGAGACGTAATTGCCATAAGAAAAAACTCTAACTCTAGAGGTTTAAAAAGGGGGGTCTTAATCAAACCCTCAAGGACTACTTGCTCAGTCCTATGAAGAGGTCCTAATCCTAGCAGAGGATTCCTCTTAGAGGGCACCCCGCCCACCAAGGTGTGGCAAACCAAAGTGGAGGCCACATAGAACCTGGCAGTGGCGAGGCAAGTGCCCTCTGACCGTTCTTCCTACAGAAAATCCAGAACTGAAGCAAACTGGCAGTTAGCTGGTTCTGTAATATGAACTTAGTAGAGGGAAACGCATACAGGTGCATTTGTGCCATGTATGCGCCACCACGATCACCAAGACATGGCAGCCTCAAGAGGAAGTATTTCAGGGCCAGAAATACAGCCATCAACTTGAGACTGTGACTGTGAGAACCGAGCTGACAACCCTCCTATCCCCTTAAGCTGGACGACCACTTAAGGCCGCTACCCAGCGTGTCAGGGAGGCGTCTGTCGTTAGCAGCCTGCGACAACAAGACGCACCTAGAGTGGGACCCAAGGTAGAAAACCGGGGTCTGAACCACATAGAAAGGGAACGAAGCCTGAGGTGCGTAATCCTTATTAGAAATCCCCTTTGAACCACAACAAAAACGGTCTCATGTGCAGAAGGTCCAGAGGGATCACCGAGGACGCAGTCGCCCTGAGACCTAGTAGAACCTTGACCTAGCCTGACTTTGCTCAGGGTATACTGAATGGACTCTATTCTAGCGGGAGACAGTTGTGCCCGCATAGTGATCGAACTCCATACCCAATGGACAGTGTTCTGAGTGGGAGAGAGGATGCTTTTCATGGCGTTGAGCCTCAACCCCAGAGAAACTAGATGAGTTAAGACGGTATCACTGTGCTGAACTGCCAGTTGCTGGAACTGCACTAGGATCAGCCAGCCGTCTATGTAATTCAGAATGCGGATGCCCCGGAGTCACAAAGGAGCCGGTGCTGCATCATGCATTTGTGAATGTGCGAGTTAAGAGGGCTAGGCCGAATGGAAGAACCCGATACTGGAAGGCTTCACCCCCGAAAGCGAACCTCAGGAGCTTCCTGTGTTGCGGCAGAACTTCTAATTGAAGAAGTGCATCATAAGATCGATGGTGACCAGCCAAAGGTGATGTTGGGCTTGTGACACGATCGTCTTGATAGGCAGCATCTTGGACTTGAACACCCAGACTGGGTTGTTCAGGATTTAAGATCTAATGCCAGACGCAACCCCTCACCCTCCTTGGGAACCAGGAAGTATATGGTGTAATAACCTGACTCTCTCTCAGGAAGGGGAACATGTTCTATGGCCCCTTTAACCAGGAGTTTTGTTTTTGTTTTTTCTTACAGTAGACATGACTGATCCGGTTTCTCGGAAGTGGCGACCACGCCATTGAAACGCGGAGGATGGCGAGATAATTTAATTCTGTAGCCTCTTTCTACTGTTCTTAGAGCCCACATAGAAATACCGGACAGAAGTTTCCACGCTGCCAGGTTTTTTAGAATGGATACTAATTGCGAAACTTCCTGTTGAGGGGATGTTGGGTGTTCCGCGTCCTGTAATAAGGCAGGAAACAGCGGTACACCCAACTTTTAGTTGGAAGCCTCTGCCTCCTGAAACACCAGAGGCGGCAGGAAAGGAGAGGATTAGTGAAGGTACTGGGAGGGGCGAAGTGGATGGTACACGCACCCCGTCCCGAGGGGAGCTACCCCCACCGGGTTGAGCGCAAGACCCTCAGGGTTTTTTCCTTTTGAAATAACTGCCCTGAGGTCTTGCTTTGGAGGCTGTCGGGGGCGACGAGCCTGTCCCCAGTCGTTATGAGGAAGAGCACGACTCGCCACGCTCTGTTTTTGAGCCTCCCTTCTAGCAGGACCGGGGCGGGATTGGGTGGCCAACAGCCCCGCCCCCTGAATGCAGCGAGGAAAGAATTGTCCGAAAGCTTCCTCATGGCTTTTTGCCTCCTGGAACCTGGAGATAACCGTAGTCATGGCGTCTCCGAAAAATCCAGAAGGCAAAACCGGGGCAACAGGGAGGAAAGTTTAATCTTTGTCCTTGATGCCCAATAGGTTGAACCACAGATGTCTTCCTTTGCTGACCAAAGCGGACATAGACCGGCCAATAGCATGGGCTGTCTGTTTGGTCGCGCGTAGAGATAGGTCCGTGGCTCGACGAAGCTCAGAAAAGGCTTGCTCGTAGAGCGCAGTTCCCGCACTCAGGTCCTGCATCAGGTCAGCCTGGTAAGCCTGTAATATATCCATTGTGTGCAGAGCAGCACCAGCCTGACCCGCTGCTTGATAAGCCGTCACCACTAGTATGGAGGTAGTCCTGCATGGCTTTGTGGGGAGAGTGGGTCTCTTAGTGATGATGTCGAGCCAGGCGAGCGATAACCCACAAGTGTCTCTTCTACCGGCAGCATCAAATAATAGCCCCGTATCTCAGCACCTACAATAGTCGAACATCGAGGGCATGAAGACACAGAAAGTAAAAAGATTCCTCCATGAATGAAAAAGACTCGTCATGGAGGTCATCAAAGAAAGGAAGGGACTAATACAGCGTTCCTTTCCTTTTTCTTTTTTTTTTTGGCCACCAGACAGAAATCGCTCCTTATAATTTGGCCGTTTAGGGGGGGGGGCGGGTCTCTTATTCACGTGGCCAGTCTAGCTGTAGTCTGGCCACAGCCCGAGTAACCACCTCAAGTAATGTCTCAACCAGGGGCGAAAATTTCATAAAAATGTTGGGGGGACAATAAAAATAACAATTCTCAAGAGCAATTTTTGAAGGGGACACCAAGGGTTTTTTGTTGTTGCCCCGTTTGCATTTTTATTATTTTCCTGACCCCCGATTTCCGCCTATGAACTCAACTTTATTATTGTGGAATGTAGAGAGGTTCAGCACCCTCCTCGTGAAATGAAGAGACGCCGAGGCGCGCTTCAGGCTCACGAGAAGGATCAGCTGGATCTGGGAAGAGAGCGAGCGAAAGGGGTAGACCCGTCTCTTGCTCCTTAGCCAGACACATGCCTGAGTAACACGATGAAAGTGTGGGTGCTGACTCCCGGAAGTAAGCGAGGCGAGCGTGAAGCATTTCGCCCAAAAACAGATCGAAATGCTCGCACCTGCCCCGCCCCAGCGCGAGAGCAGCATGCTCTTCCCCCAAACAAACAAAACAAAACTGATGCGTGTCCGTCTCAGTCATAGACCAGAGACAGGGAAAAATCGTTTGCCTTGATTTTCAGTCATTTTGTCTTAAAACGACAGATAGATATTTTTTTCTTTTCAGAGGAAACAGAAAGGGGAAAAGGTTCACTGCACACTGCTTAACAGAATCTAACTCCTAACAGAGGAAAGAAAGTTTGACAGTTTGTGATAGCACACAACACAGAATGGCTCTGAAGACGAAATGTGTGATGATTCACCGTTGATGCATCTATTTATAGCCACTGCGCCAGGTGCGTCCAATGATTACATCGGCAGAGGCTATAAATTCCAGTCAATGTTCATTGCCGTGTTGCATACATATTCACAGCTGGTCACACTGAGAGGTGTTCCCAAAGCACTTAGCAAAAGCACAGCATCATAGTGAAGCTTTTTGTAAAGGGAACATAAATGTTCTGCCAAAATATTTTAGATAATTGGCCAGTCTGTAGTCATGTTCAATAATACAGCTCTCTACTGTTTAAATTTAAATTTGTCACTTTAAATGTCATTTTAAATTTTGATAATTGCTGTGTTATGCTTAAAAGATATTGGGAGTGTTTTTCTCAAATTTTGTTTAAAACAAATATATATATATATATATATATATATATATATATATATATATATATATATATATATATATACACATATATGTATGTTTCCAATAGTGACCTGAAGTGCAGTGTTTAATTGGTGCTGTATTGTTGAGGTTGTGAAATGTATGGTCGTGGGAGACTTATGGTTCATTAAAAATAATGAGTCAGACAAGCTTGTCAGTACCACAACATAACATTCTATTGTCCAATCAGGAATTATAAACACAATAATAAATAAAAAAATATATATATAACCATTTGCCATTAAAAAGTTAGCATTGGTTTCACATGGAGAAAAATGGAGATAGACTGTATGCTAGCCAAGCAGTTTGTTTCAGTGTGAGGGTGCATGGAGGAGGAAGAGAGAGGGGAGTGATCAATCTTCTACCAACACAAATATAGACTGCCAGAAATAAACAGAATGTGTGCTCTGTTGGCATTTGCCCCACATAAACCAAGGTCACAACACCGCTTCACTGTCATTGTCTTATCATTACACAAAAATGCAATACACTGTAAAACCAATTACCTTCCTGTATGTGGTATCTATACGGCACTGTGTCTTCTAAAACATATTGTTTGAAAAGTGTATTAAATTTAAAAATAGCTGATGCTGCTTGGCAATGCATTGGGTACTGATTATATTCTCTTTGAGTAGCTTGAATGTTCTGTAATGCCATATTAAGCAAGAGCAAAAGGTCAAATCAATAACAGTTAAAAATATCTGTAGTGGTCAAGCACAGTGTGAGGTTTAGGGCAAAGATAATACTTAGAGAAACTGGGTTAGCAAATAGAGCAGCCATCAGATTAATGTCCATATGCAATGTTTTTTACATGTTTTTCTATGTAAACATGTGATAGATCAGTGGTTCTTAACCAGGGGGTCTTAGCAAACTTCCAAGAGGGACATAATCATAATGTAGGCATACAACATTGAAACTAAACAAATTTTAAACATTATGAGTGATGATTATTTTATTTAATTGACACATCTCTTTTCAGGGGCTTCAAATATTGTGTTTGGGGGAATGGGGGGACGGGTTCCCTTTTTATTTTTACACCTCAAGTGTCTGCACACCAGCATGAGGGTTAATGGAAAGTCCATCTTAATTTGCCTGCTTGCCTCTCTGCTGCAGTTTTTAAAGGTTAATTGGATTTAATTTGGATATAGACTATAAAGATCAGATCAATAATCCAGGATGAGAGAGCGCTGCAGATGCATGAGTGTAGACAAGAGGGGGCAGCTGGATTTTGATATTGACATTCTGCAGCAAAGTGATCCTGCAAACCTGCCAATACTCTATAACCTATCGTGCCAATGGATGAAATAAGAGGGTGACTGACTCTAAACTGAGATTTATGATGTATACAGTAATCACTGCCTGGACGTCTGACTAACACTCACAGAAGAGAGGTAACATTGCATCATCTATATCTAGTTAGGTTATTAGGCATGACAAGCTGGAGCATCCTGGTGTCTGAAGTGATTAGGGGAATGTGTGCTGATGGGAGAAAAGTGCTACTATGTGCATTGCCCAAGTACATCCATCATTATTACATGGAACAGGGGAATTCTCCATCCCGCTCTGCTTCACTGAGTGATATTAATGCCATGAGGCCACATGGTGAATGTGGAGGTTGGAGTATGGATAGAAAAGCTCCACTGAGACTTTCCACATATTGCTGTTATGTAATGCATTTTCGCATCCATGTGTACCATGTGTCATAAAAGAATAAACAGCGGTAAGGGTAACCAAGCGGTTACTGTAAGCGCAAGTCTCTGCATACTAATAATGGAAAATATTTTTTAATTAATATTTTGGATTAAATACAAGCTAAGCTCTATTTGCTAGTTGAAATAATTTTTTTGTGGGAATCGACAGCACGATGCTGTCGATTACCAGAAAAAAATATTTCAACTCATACCACAGATTATGAGAACAATAAAAAAAGGCATTGACAGAAATATACTTACATTGGCAGTCTAGGGGACAATCATAAACTGCCTGCAGAGAAGTGCTGTTCCGTACCAATCTGAGCTCATTGGCATGGTTAGGGTATGTTTCCACTGTGGTGCAATAAAATCAGGATTAGAACAGGGTACAGTTAGATAACTGTGCTGAGACTTTTGTGCTGGGAAGAGTTTGTAATCAAACCATACTAAACCATGAAGTGCAAATGATACTAGAACCGTTATTCACTGTGCTCAGAACTGTTCGGCCTGGTGTTGAAAAAGCACTTATTACTTGTGCATGAACCACAATACTCCTAAAACACACAGGACATATTTTTCCTTTTCCTATATTTAAATGTATTTATTTAGCTGTTTACAAAGGAATAATCTGGGTTAAATACATGTTAAGCTCAATCGACAGCATTTGAGGAATAATATTGATTACCACAAACATGAATTTTATCCCTCCTTTTCTTTAAAAAAAAAAGCAAAAATCTTTTGTTACAGTGAGGCATTTACAATGGAAGTGAATGGGGGCCAAATTATTAATGTAAAATACTCACTGTTTCAGATGTATAGCCACAAGACATAAACAATATGCCATTTTATTAATATGCAACAACATGATTTTAGTGTGATAAAATCACATACTAACCTTTTCTGTGTAAAGTTCTAGTCAATTTTACAACTTGGTTACCAAGATGATGTCAACAAACCCTAAAACGACTGTAAAAATTACGATTTTAACAACTTTACAGCTCAAATAATACACAAGTTTTCAAATAATACACAAGTTTTAACAGAAGAGTTAATGCAATTGCTTTTTTTTTTTTAATTATAAGCTTCACATTTCTGTGTTTAAACCCTCCAAAAATTGGACACATTCAATTTAATTGTCCACATTCACTTCCATTTTAAGTGCCTCACTGTAACCTGAGTCAAAATGTATTTTTTTGTCAGAATCAACATAATTGGCCTACTTTATTTACGGCAATCACAGTGTGGTAATGGCTCTCAATTTAGAGAGGCTGTCTTCTCATTTATCTGTGGATATAGCCTCAACATCAAAGAGCGCTTAGCACTTTAGGTGTTCCACACTCAGCTGTTCTCTGAATTCATAGCGTTACTTTTACTGCATGTGTTTCTCTCTTTTCTGTTTTCAGAACTGCTACTGTTCCTGTAGCTCAACTAGAAAGCATAGCACTAGCAGTTCCAAAGGGCGTGGGTCCAATAATTCCCAGAGAACAAACTGATGTTAGGCGTGAATGCAACGTAAGTAAAATGAATGTTAATGCGTCCTGCTCTCTCCCGGACAACAGCTATAGGCCGCCAATCAACCATTGCTCAAAAACAAGGGGTTTAAACCAGTTACGTGCAGATTTAAAAGAGCTGATAACTGATACATAGCCGTCCGTTGAAAAAAAAAACCCTGCATATACTGTACATACCTTAACTTGAATTTTTTCTAAATGCTGTGACTTAGATCATGTGAAGCGCATTCAAAGTTCAATAAATACTGTTGCTCAATTAAAATTTAAATAAAAAAGAGCATTTTATTCAAAACATTTCACAAATTCACATTTGCAGTGAGATACAATTTTTGAAGTGTATTTGGAAGCAAATGTGTGCTGAAATTTGATGTTTTTATGTTAACTTGTTCATCAGCATACAGTAAAACACTGAAGTAGTGAGTGTAGTCAAAATACAATCACAAGTGGTATCAGGAGACTACTGCTTCATTACTACCAGGTGTAAATGATGATCTGTTTCACCTGACCACTTGTGATAGGATCAAGTGTAAATACTAAGAGTTGTCAGGGTTGTCAAGTTGGATAAATGTCACTTTGTTAAACCGTTGTGCATTCAGCAGTAAAACAAAATAAAAAGATTTAATGAACACTCATGCACTTATCACAAATGGGCTTTCAAGTAATGCTGCTGCTCACCAGATGTGAAAACAGATGTTGACGGCAACAACAGGAATGAGTCAGAAATGAATGAGGATAGTTGAACAGAGGCATGCCAGTGGAATCAGCACAGTATGTTGCATAAGTGGTATTTGTACTAAATATCACTGTTTATGCTGTTTTGTGTACCCGCAGCGCACATACTTATTCTGAACCTGGTCATCTAGCGTGGGTGTTGTGTAACACGTTATTCGATGTGGCCTCATGCTACTGTCTGCCTGAACAAGTAACAGCATGCTAAAGAAAGAGCCCTGACTAGCGAGGACGTCATGTCCTGACTGCTGTGCTCAGGTTTATTTTCATCACCTTGCAAACCTGCGCTTGTCTCGTGGTTATGCCTCGTCTCTTCTCATCAGGCCATGGCGAATGCGAGTGACCCTGACAGTGGGAGTGTTTTTAATGCAGTTGGACTTGCTGTCAAGAGATGAATGTTTACAGAAACTTTCATCACTTGAAATAAAGACTGTCTGGCAGCTTTTGGCAGGGCATCTATTATTTAGAAGTGGGCACGTTCCAAGAAACCTGTACTACTAAAGGAATAGTTCACCCAAAAATGATTATTTTGTCATAATTTACTCACCTTCACTCATTCCAATCCAGCATTATTTTATGTAGTGATATATAAGATTCTACATGGCAAAAGGCAACATAAAAGTAGCCTATATAAAGAGTAGTCTACTTGACTTGTGCATTATATTCCAAGCCATTTTTCTCATATCATTCGTGCTGCTCCAGGTTTGATGCATTGACAACAAATGCAATTGCTAGCATGTCACATGACCAAACACAACTTTTAAAAATGATGATAAATGATAATGAACAATGGCAGAAGGGACTTTTATCTATGAATTAACTGGTTAAGGTTCAGAAGACCTGGAATAGAGTGCACTAGTCATACAGACTACTTTCTAACCCTAACCTAACCCTAATACTTTGATCATAATTTTATGGTGCTTGGGATTTAAAATCACTTTACACTTGCATTGCATAGAAAATAGCTGCTCAGAATCTCCTTCTTTGGTTTAATGGAAGAAATGGAAACCTATGCAGTAGTTCTGGCAGATGGATCATAGTAAGCACTATCGCATCCTTTTATTCAATTCAGCCATCTCATCCAATCACAATCCAGCATCTACCTTAGAAGCTCTGAACAGCTGTCCTTCATCGCTTCCTTATACCACAGTTATTTTCACCCTCACCACCCCATCACCACCAGTTTAGATCCCGTCTAGCCATAAGGGGAAGCTACTCTTCATTGCCATCATCTTCTTTCGGCACGATCTGGCAGTTCCAACAAAAATCCAAACACTGAACCGTAGGACAAGGCTAAGAACAGGGAACTATATATTATTCTCATACTCTCAAGTCCTCTGTGAGAAAGAAAAGTATGTGGGGTTGCAAAGGCATGGGGGGAGTAAGTAAAGATTTTTAATTTTTTTTGGATGCTTTATTCCTTTAATTATTGCAGAAGAAAAAACAATCCTCTCATCATTAACATAAAAAGACAAACTATACAATGTTGATTTAGTGATTTAGAACGCGGACCACCTATTAGATACATACACTTAACAAAATGTGAGATACTGTGGCCCTGTTGCCAAAGTGCTAAGTGTTGTTGGGCATATGGGCACACGTTAGCTCCATTTTCCAGATATAATGTCTACAGAGAGGCACCAAAAGTGAGAAAACAAAAGTTGTTTTGAGCTGTGCAGGCTGTAATTCAGTGAAGAGAAATGCATATTTTCTAAACTGTACCCTTCACCCCAAACCTTAATGTAGCCATTAGTGGAGTAAAACATTTAGATTTAAGGGAAAAATGCAACCTCTGAATTATGCTTGTCACTGATTAAACAAACATGATTACTTTCTTGTTTCAACAAGGGATCCAAACTGTGGTCTCCCACGCTGCTGACGCAACATGCTTACAGTTGTGCCAGAGATAAACACAGTGGAGCCAATGCAAAAATGTCTGATAGGAGATGCTGCTTGTTTGTGAGTCGGCATAATGTGGCACATCCTAGAGTACCAGAACTCTAGTAAAAAAACATGCGACTACTGTGTGATCATGTAGGCTAAATACGGTTGTCAATATTCTGAGGAGTGAAGTATTTGGAATGAACCACCACATCCTAACACGGTTCTACACCAGCACTGGAGAGAGCATCCTGACTGGCTGCATCACCGCCTGGTACAGCAATAGCAACGCCAACAACCGCAAAGCCCTGCAAAGGGTGGTGCAAACTGCCAGACACATCATCGGAGGTGAGCTTCCCTCCCTCCAGACATATATAACAGGCGGTGTGTGAAAAAAGCTCAGAGGATCATCAGAGACTCCAGCCACCCGAGTCATGGGCTACTCTCACTGCTACCATCAGGCAGGCGGTATCGCAGCATCAGGACCCGCACCAGCCGACTACATGACAGCTTCTTCCCCCAAGCAATCAGACTTTTGAACTCTTGATCTCTCACGATCAATAATCAGCACTGCACTTTATTTATTTTATATCTTACACTGGACTGTCAAATATATTCTCCACAATATAACTACTGTATATATATTTTTCATATACTCTTTATTTTTTATTGTATGTGCATTCTATATTGTGTGTATTGTTTACTGTACATTGTATATTATTATTGTGTTGTATAAATATGTTGTTTATTGTAAATTGGTATATGTCTTGCCACTGTCATGACTGCTATGTTGCTCGGAACTGCACACAAGACTTTCACCCACTGTTGCACTTGTGCATAAGGTCGCGTGACAATAAAGTGATTTGATATCCAAATCCCATTCTGATTCTCATTATGTAAATTACAAAGATGGAGATAAGTGACAAGACTCAACTGTAAGGAGTAACTCAAACATTACAGTCCAAATAGTGCATGCTGTTTAAAAACAGCAGCTTAAAAAACTTGAACAAAACATGGCGTCTCTGTTGACGGCTGTTTGCTAAAAATAATTGCTGGACATTACGTCTCTGATTGCAAATATGTCTTTTGTTAAAAATAGCTAACACCAAACTGCATTCCTGTCTTGTGTTAACAACTGCAATATGCCAAAATATTGACATAGTATCACTATGTAATCCATCAAAAGTTTGGAGTAGTAGGAGTGACTCCTGTGTTTTTTACATCCATGGAACTATAATTTAGAGGATTTACTCCCATATTTAATTGTGATTGTTTCTCTCCAAAGACAATTTAGACACACTTTTTAGTGTGTATGTGGCTATTGTGTCTTAAAGTGTAGCAGACATGTCACAGTTCTGACTGCTAGTGGTATTCGTTCCGCTGAATGCCAGGAAAAGAAAGGCCTGGATATCTTGACCCAGACATGGCCTGTCAAAAAGGGTGAAAGCCTGTGCCTGTCTCAATGAATACAAGTCCAGTATTTGCCCAGACGGCATGCCCTTTCTCAAATGGTAGGTCTATTCTCTGACTCCCTCTCTTCCTTTCTTTGTGTGTCTGTCTCACTTCTTACCTCTCTCATTTCTTATCAACAGGTTTATTCACAGTATCTAATGCGCACTGTTGATAAGATTTTTTTTGGCAATTAGAGGACGATCCATCTTATTCAAGCAAAGCTATCCAGCTTTAACTGCTGCATGATTATTAATGAATTTTCCCTCTCAATATCATTGATGAAGTGTAAACTGAAATCAGCCTTCCAATACTTAAGAGTTGCTACAGATATGCATTTACTGTAAATGGGTTGTGCTGTTTAATACATGATCTATTTATTGTTTTTGAGTGATAGTCTCCACTCATTCTCAGTTTGTTCAAGGAACCTAATTTGAGTCCCCATGGGCAAAGAATCAGGAGAGAGAAGAGAAGTTGCATGCTCACATCTGTTCTAGGCCACTTTGTATCAAGCTGTTTCAGCTCTTGCCACAGATGACTGTGATTGTCAATGCCTGAGCTTAGCTGTCAAACTCAATTTAATTAGCAGATTGGAGCAAAATGAGGTGTTTTGTAATCTTATAAATCTAAAATCTTTAGGGTTATGTATGCCTGTAGCTTTTCTCTATTGGAAGACTAATAAAGCATGACAGTGACTGTTTTTCTGAACACTACAAGGGTAATAGAACACCAGGACAAGAATTCGCCTGGCCTTCTGGTGAAAGGTCAAGACACAGTATTGTAGAGCTATTATGGAGAGATGTCTGCACTTTGCTGGCTGGCTAGCTTCATGAGTCATTCCATCAGTGACAAATTATTTCTCTCCTTTGAGGATTATACAGGTTTGTTGGCAGCGGATATGTATTTCGAAGAATCAATTTAAAGAGTAATGGAACTCTGGGTAATTCCTCCTGCAAAAAAAAGTTATGTTACAGTATGATGGTGCAATTATGCAGATAATAATAACATGATACTCTGACATTTACCATGGTACTGAAATTAATTTACCATGGTATTTACATGGTGCCCCAAGTTATTTAAAGCTTCATGTGCAGAGACAATTATAAGTAAGCCATTTATAGGTTAATTATCTCTGTGGCATTATAACAAATCCTGAGTTTGTTGACTGACCAGCTTAGATCTGCCCCAAACAACATAACTTTGGCTTTAGTTGGGGCGGGGCTGTTTGTTTGTTCAATCGAGCTGAGGGGTGTATTCAGAATGCTGCTTTAGTGGTGCAGAAATTACATACTTCAGCTAAAAATACCATGTAAAAAAATTAAATAACATGTTACACACATACTAAGCATTACCATGATACTGTCAAAATTAAGTACCATGGTAAATGTAAAAAACAACAACAAAAACATAGGCCTAATTAGGGATGTCCCGATACTGGTATCGGAATCAGGTCTGATACCGCACTCATGTACTTGCAAAAATGTGCTCATAAAAATGCTCCAACCCCAAAAACCAATACCACTGGACATTCAAATGTCACTTTGTAAACATTCAGCACACAAATTAAAATAATATTATGACATGTCCTAGTGAGATTATTTAACAGCAAAAGCTGTGTTTTTATGAGATAAATATATAATTAGCATGTGGAGCCCTATGGAGCCAGATTTCTGCCAAACGTAAACAAACAAATAGAACGTTTTTCAAACAAACACAAACTGTATTGCAAAGAAAAACTCGACTCTCAAACAAACAGAAAGTGATTTGCAAATACAAAAGGCCATTTGAGAGAAAATGATGAGTAGTTGTCATGTACCACTGGCTTAACAAACAAATTCACTGTGTTTTACAAATATGAAAAATTTGTTTCATATGAGCCTACATCATATTTCACAAATAAATCCAATCCATTCTACAGATGCTTCAGGATTGTTGAACAAATACAAAAACCGATGTGAAGATATACATACCACGAGTGAGTCACGTGACTTTTGGCACAATTTTCTGAACCACAATCCTGATTTTCTAAAAAATGCATTAATGATTTTTTCACAAATGTGCTGAGCCACGTCCTCTTTTTAAACAGCAGATTTTAAACAGTGCTGCCACATACTTTCACTCATTTGTGTTGTTACTATTATATGGTAAAAATGACTTATTTTTGACCAAAACATTTGATCCTTTCTGGTAATAACAAAATATGTAATAAATAACAATATTTTCGAGTAAAAAAACAACGAGATTATCCTCATGTTTTATATTTTTTGCTGATCCGGTAAAAATTAGACATTTTCTACTAATAACGAGGTAAAATGTCTTGTCCCTGTCGGTAGTGTTCGTGGGCCGGGGTACCCCGTGATAGCCATCTCCATGTCAGTAATGATCTCCAGTGGGACCGCACCAGTTAGCGGGGGGTGAGGGAGGTAGAACCGATCGCCACGGGGCCCCACCGCAGCACGGGGCCTGGTGCGACCGTACAGGTGCTGAAATACAGACAAATCTTTTAACACAAAAATAATATGAAAAATGCTGGCAAATGTGAAAATTGCATGTCATCTTGTCTACACATCTATTAAAGTTATAGAACATTTATTTAATAAGGGAAAAAATTATGGCTTTGTGAAGAACAGGTTTCAGAAGTACTGATGCTCAGCTTCTTAGGGATTTATAAAAGTGGCCCGAGATGAATGCATTTAGAGTGTAATGATTTTATTATTATAGTGGGCTCTTTTTTTATCAAATCGCAGAATGAAGACTTTAAGACATTACAAACATTACAGCTTAATTTTGTGTTACAGCATAATTTTCTGTAATGCTGCTTTGAAACGATGTGTGTTGTGAAAAGCGTTATTCAAATATAAATGACTTGACTTGGCACTTCAGGAACCACTCCTTTGGTTGAAAACAGATGCACACAGATAGCCTATACTACGACAGGCCTCGACATTGTATTGAACTACATATCTCCATATTGAGATACTTCATTCATTCATTGATCTTCTGGTTTCAGGTCTAAACACTGTATCGTAAAATAATGTAGCCTATAATGTAAGATGATCTTTAAATCATAAAATTGCAACATTACTGGGAAACAGCCTTGGGCATAAAGCTATACAAATTCTTTACAGTTAAAAGTAAGGATAAAGTATAAATAGATCAGTTAAATTAAAGGTGCGGTATGTAAGATTCAGAAACTCTTGTTATTAATGATACCTGTGGACGTTAAGTGAACTGCAGCCAGCTACCTGTTGCTCGTGCACACACTCCATAGCGATGCGAGCAAGCATCGACCAAAACAATAACGTAACGTACAAAGAGGCTGAACGAGATTCACCAGCATCCTGCTGTCAGATGAACTAAAACTACTTATAAGCTAACATAGCATACTGATACACACATACTGTACAGCTACATACTACCAAACAATACCAGATAGTTTACTGTTGCACTATTGTATGTTTTGAATGTCATATGTTGTACTACGAATAAGAAACCAGAGTATTTGCTTAAATTTATCCTGTATACCTGACTTTTTGTATGAAGAGAACATTGTTGAAATTATTTGAAAGTTACGAAGCAAGGTAGCTTGCAATTCATCAGCATTAGAAGGCGAAATCAAGTTAGCTAAAATTACACAGATACATTTTTATTGCACTATATTTCACATGCTTTGCAGTTATGTAAGCTTACCTGTCCAATAAGAAGAATTCTAATTCAGGGTCAGTTTTGATCCCCAAAACCGAACTAAGTTCTCTCCAGGAATCAAATGCCCTGCCGATTTTCACTCTAGTTTTTGCTCAGCCACGATCACGTTCCCGCTTAGCTATCGCCTAAAGGCATCATATATTTTATTGGTTACAATATGAAAAAGTACCTCCTACTGAAAAATCTACCTATTTGCTTACCTGACTGTCCAAGAGAATTGGCAATTTCTCTTCAACTCTTCTCTTTCCCCACCTGGTTGTGGTACAGTTCAGATGAAACATCAAATAGGCACTGGTGCTCCTACTAATGTTCCACAATTTTTCATCCATTTCTTTGGTCCAATGAGACTTTCTTGATCTATGCTAGTTAATGTTTTAAAAGTTCGGTTTAAAGGTATCTGACCCTTAAACGTAAATGCCCACTGTTCTGATTGGTTAAGTGAAATGAAAAAAAAAATGAATAAACTTTTCATTACAATTTATAAAACTATATTTCAGGGTTAACAATGTACAGCCAACACATTTCATCCGAATGTTTCAAAATGTTCACTTAAGAACAGCAACTATCAAACAAAGTTTTCAGTTCTGAAACGTACAGTATGTATTTATAGAACAATGACCTCTAATATGCCGAAAGATCAAGGATAATTTTATTCCTCGTGCCATGACCCCTTTGAAGCTGAAGTGTTAAATATTTTGTAGGAAAAACATTAAAAGAAAAATTTTACATAAAGTTTATGTAAAAATACTTTCTCTTATCCCATCTTCATATGCAGACAAAACTATAAGTAAGCTATATTCATAGGTACATTTTGCTAAAAAGTGTAAAAAATGTGTCTCTGTGGCACAATCAAAACGTTATGCAGTTGGTTTGAGCATCCTGACCAGCCTGAAACACCAACATTGGCTCAACCAATGGAGTGATTTTGAACTGGGACAATCTGCTTTCTTTCAACCACCTAGCAATGCCCTTGCAACCACCAAGATCACCATATCTCTGTACCATAAGATTGTAAAGACATGGCATGAGCTTTTTGGACTTTGGGCAGTGTAATGAGGCCCTTGAGGGCCTCTAGGGGCCACAACTATATCTTAGCACCAAAACATAATGGAGACATGGGGGTGGGCTCTTTTGACTTGGAGAGTGTACTGAGGCTCTTGGTAAGATATTGTGGCAGCGAGATTTGCCACTGCAAGGACCACTCGTATTTGTTTTTAAAAAATGTACTTACAATTTCTTTTGCAATTCTGTTTGGTGACACTAGTGGCACAGAAGTGACACTCTTCCGCTTTTATTATTAAGAAGGAGAAAAGTGGGATAACTAAACACAAACCATCTCTTTTGTCTATCAAAAACTAAATTTAAACTGAATGTGCTTGTAAAGTGAGTGTTGCAAAAGATGTCATGTGAAATTCTGAAGCTTTCCGATGCTTTTGGAGCCCTGAGACCTTATGTTAAATTGATTTTGGTGTTAAAAGCATGACTACAACAAAAACAGCCGGAACCTCTTATCAACACCCCCACAAGCTCTTAAAGAACTGAGAGAATCTGGAAGTGTACCTTTCCTGTGTGAATTTTTGGGTATCAGTGCTAAGAAAGATTGCTGTCCTAGTCTTCATCACATTCTCTCTGGGGGGTACTGGTTATTTTAGCTCCGGCCTTGGCCTATTGCATCCTCAACTTATAAACAAGAGCATACAATGAGTGTCGTGACAGAGACGGAACTTTCATGATTCTTGATCAATCTATTTCTGTGTCCTTCGTCCGACTATCCTCCATCTTGACCTGGCACATTTTCAATGCATAAATAGTAGAGTTCCATTCATGCACTGATCCTCTTTCTTTGAGTGCCACTGTCCATTTTCTTATCACTGACCCAGATTCCTGCTCTCTTTTCCCCCTCTCTCCTCACTGTTAATTTAGATCTGATCACAGGGCAACACTTAGTGCTAAAAAAACTGTCCACAACATATTCAAGCCTTCAGTTTTCACATTGGTCACATTGCACCTGTAGTGTGCATGTATGTTGGGATGTCATAAGGGTGTTCACAAGAATTCACAGGGCCCAGGACAAATGTTTACCAAAGAGGACCTTAGTGGGACCCACTAATGAACTATCTGGCAATAGTACCTTAAAAGTCTCCCTAAATCATTCCTAAGCACTGACTCTCTTTATGAAATATTTTTACTGTGTCCACATTGCTCACATTTTACTCTAAACCCTTTTGAGAACTAGACCTGTGATCATCATATAATAAATGGCCCTTTCATTGAGACCAACATAATTTACTGGGGGCCACCAGCTCTGATCTACCTCCAAACACCTGCTATTGGCATAGCCGTAAATCCACTGACATCTGCACTTCAATTACAGAAAAGAATCGTAATGTACAGCCCAATTTATGCCTACATAAAGCACCAGAGAGCCATCCCAGAATACAAATTAGTGTTTGCTAAGGATCTGTGATACAGCAAGACCTATGAATTATGTGGTCAGCATTGGAGGTCAATTTTAAGTGAAGAAATGAATAAGCTCTTCTGCTAATGTCTCGAAAATATGTCACTACACAATTTGCTAAGTGGGGATGTAAGGTTGTTTTCTGAACAAAGGCACATTCTAATGAAATTGCGAATGGTGCTGAAACCTGGGTCAAGACCATTGCAATGGATTTTACAAGTCTTAAGACCCTTATAAATAGACTTATGAAAATGACATGACTATGGCAACATTTTTGCTAAATGTTATCATGGGTTTCCTAAGACCTATCACAGCAGTACTAAGGTGAAATGCCCACTAAGTGGCAATGAAAGACAGAAATGTCTCCTAATTTTTTTTACATTTTTAATGTTAAGGCTGTATTGATTTTTGAATCAACCTACCTAAACCTTAGAATTAAGTAACAGTGTCAGAAAAAGCATATGTGTAAAGAGAAACACAATTTTTGAAGCAATCAAGCCATTTTATGGTGCTTTTATGACACTTTCGGATCACATGTCGACTTGTTTAGTCTTTAGGATTCGTACAGTGGTCCTTAGCATTGCAAGTTCAATGCTCTATCAGTTCAGCTACTGTGCAATTTGACTGCATCCAAACAAGCATGTAAATGTAGTTTGTTATGGAATGCAAACATTAAAATCAGGGGCATAGCAGTCACTTTAAAAGAGGGGGGGACACAGCTGTCAGTAAGTGGCTCGCACAGACCCAACACTTACAGTGCCGTATTAATATATTACAGTATATATTAATATACAAGTATGATGTAAGTATTATATTAATATATACGTATTATTTACTTTTAATATTTGTAATATTTTAAAGATTAATGTATTGCAAAATAATTGCATAATTTTGCTAAATTAGCTGCAAATTAAAGGACATCTTGTGGAGCACTTGCTTCTGTTTTACACATGACAATAAAAGACTGAGCGCAAACTGTTCCTGAATAAGCCATTTAATCAATTACAATAACGACAATAATGACAATTGTGCATTGTGATATTTAAATGTATCCAAGTGGCTTAAGAGTTTTGATTAAGTTCACCAAAATTCATTCAGATCCATTTAATGATTCAGCAACTATTTCGGGTAATCCCAGAAGGTAGTGAAAAATGAGTGTCTTGTGTGAAATTAGTTAGTCAATGAATCAACAATCAAAAGACATTTTTAATCCTTTTAAAATGTGTATGTCTACTGACCTACAAAGAGATTTAGTAGAGGTTTTAAGCATTATAAGAACAAAGCAAATCTATAATTTCTCTACAGTTTATGAGCTGCTGAGCATGACTTTTATCAAAAGACAATAATATTCTTATTATAATTATGAGTTTCAATAACATCCGTACATTTTCATGTATACAAAAGCGTGTCTACATGTCTATTCACTTCAGTAAAATGCCTGAGTGTTTTAAGAATACAGCAGATCTATCTTTACCCTACAGTTTGTTGACTGCACACCAACACAGAGGTTAAAAAAAGCTTTACATATTTAACACAGATCTATTAATCTGCTTAAATTGGAAAAAACAACTGATCAAACCATTACCTCACAATTTTTTTATAATCGTCATCGGCCGATACATTTTCCTGTTTGGCCGATTTGTTTCTTGAGGGCTCTGAGAATCACCTGCTTGCATGTGAAGCGACTGAGACATATAAATGACCAGTCACAATTTTTTTGATGTTACGGGCCATCGTGTTACTACAATAATAGACTGGTGTGCAACACAGTCTCATGAAAACGGTCCACATATCAGAGCCGCAGCAGACGCGTTTGAGCTCATTATGCTAAAGTGCTTGCCTGTTTCATTCATTCTCTCTCTCTCCTCATCAGTTCCCTGTAACATTTAACTGTCTTGTCTAATGATAAAAACATCTTCTAAATATCGATAGAACTGATCAGCCAGTATCGAAACTTCAGTATCAGGATCAAAAGTTCTGATTCACAAATCATGACGGTCAGTCTGTGACAATCCAAGCAGGCGATCCAGGCCGTTTAAACTGTCAGGAGATTTCTGATATCAATATCTGGATGAAACAGAATGTTCGTTTGTCTGCATGTATATCAACATTATTCTAAAGGCGGAAGGTGTCAAGCAAAATGTGAAATGTCAAGCACACATTTTGCAGTGAATGATAAATACAAATTCAAACATTAAAAGAAGTGAAAATAAAATCAATATAGCCTGCAAACAGGTGAAAGTCCTGTAAATCTATCAGGAATTTTTACGATAAGATGAAATATAAACAAAATATAATAATATTAATAATAATAATGTTACATTTATATAGCGCCTTACCAGAGGCAGCACAGTTTAAAGAAGAAGAAAAAGACGAAACATGTTTACGTTTCTTCGTTTTACATAAGGAGGAATATTCCTAATAGATGAATAGGCCTACTCTATGGAGCATTTAAACCTTTATGGAGCATTTTAACTTTTTTCTGAATTAAGTCTTAACCAGATAATTACCTAAATCGCTGATGTGAATATAAATGTGGTCAACTTTAAGAGACGGATCGACAAGCTCCGACGTGAAATCATCACTTCAGGTCAGGAACTTAACATCACGCTCAGGTATAGGCTACAACTGAATACATGAGAATGACGTGTGAATTGTTTGATACATTAACATAAATATTTCAAGGAGTGGAAAGTGTATATGATGTCATATCTTAATGTTACACTTGATAAGTTTAGTGGCTAAAGCACAGGGCTGTTAATCAGAAGGTCACAGGTTCTAACCCCACGGCCACCACCATTGTGTCCTTGAGCAAGGCACTTAACTCCAGGTTGTTACAGTGTAATAATTGCACTGTAAGTCGCTTTGGATAAAAGCATCTGCTAAATGTAAATGTAATGTAGATAAGTGTTTCTGTGACAAAAGACCAAAACACCAAAGAGTTACTGCATGGTGTCCAAATGTAAGAGACTAGACTGAACATCTAAAATACTATTTTAACCAGGAAATAAAGTAAAAAAAACATGAGGATGTTGTCAATTTCAAAACAAAATGTTATGATATAAAATAAAGGAGAAGATTCTGCACAATTTCTAGGTCACATTATTTTGTGCAAAAGATTTCATTTAAAGCACACAAGATGCTCACTGGAACATTCTCAAATCAAGTTGGGATTATGTGGATCATCAAGTTTTGCACAAACCAGTTGAGTCCATGTCAGCTCAAGTACATGCTGACAGTAAAGCAAATATTAAAATTTCTGTTGAATTGTTTTCAACTTTTCACTCATTATGCTGAGGATATAATTTGTGATGGGAAAACTTGTGTTAAATATGAAAAATGCAGAATGAAAGCATTTTCACTTGTAGTCTTGGACATTTGGACACCACTGTATGCCTCAAAATGATAAACAGTTCTATACTTAATCCCAATTATTTTTATTTTCTATTAACATAATGGATTTTACCTCTTTTTTATGTTTATATTTAAAATCTACTGCCCAAATATGTCGTAACATTTTACAAAAATGCACTTTAATGTAAAGTGGCCTTACTTATGCCTCATAAATGGTATATGTGGCTAGTATTTCAGTAATGTGCTTGTAAACTCCTTCAAAGTTGTTCTATATGCGACCTGTCCCCTCTTTCTCTCCCTTGTCCTACATTTTACACTCTGTTAGCCATATACATATATTTTGTTCTGCTGAGAATATTCAACCTTACTGAAGCATCAAAACTCAGTGGCACATGAAACCATCACCGCCAAGCACAATAAACCCTTATAACACTAAAACAGCATAACAGTAAAACGTTTATTATTTGTATCCCACAAACTATTCTCTGTGTTGCCTTAAAAGGATTTTTATTCATTTTAAGCGAACATTGTCAGTGAACACTGGGCACATGTATTATACTATGATGTGCTATGGTTCTTATGGCAGGAGCTCTGACATTTGAAAGATTTCCATCGATCATGACTTTCATAACGTGCTGTGGGAAGCACATGAACCCCACAGAGGATCCAGTGTTCTCGAAATGTTTGTTTTCGTGGTGGGGGGTCATATGAAGGTCAGAAGCAGCAGGGCTAAATTAACCTCAGACTTCTATCACTACAGGTGGACATTCAACATTAAGCCCACAGATGATAGCATAAAAGTGGGCAGCCAGACTTGACAGTGCAGAGGGGAAGATGCTTAGGGACCCGAACATGAATCTTTTTAATCTCTCTCATGATGTTTGAAACCCATTTGACTTTCTGCTATCCATAGAATACAAAAGGAAATACTAGGCAGGATGCTAGTCCCAGTCACCATTCAATTTGAATGCATATTTAAAATGAAAGCGAATGGTGACTGAGGCTGTCATTCTGCTAAACATATCAAGTTGTATTCCATTAAAGATGGAAAGTCATACAGGTTTGGAACAACATGAGAGTGAGTGAATGACAACATTTAGAGTTTTGGGTGAACTACTGTCTACATTTACATGTCTACATTATAGCACAACCAACCCCTCAATCACTTTTAACAGGCCAGAGAACAGATTGGTAAGATATAGCAGCAGTAAAACAGAGTGAATCATAAGGATGATGAGATGATTCAAAATTATGGAAAATGTTGAGTCTATGGGAATGAAATGCCTTCCAGCTTCACTTGAATTCAAAAGGGGAAGTACAAGAGATTGTGAATCCTATAAGACACTGCCATCTAATGGAGAATTTGTTCCATTACCAGTGTTTGCAAAATGGTTACATAGCCTGATTTGTACATTATTTGGCCATGACTGCAATTTTGAACAATTTATCTATTCTGTTGTATTGATAAATCAATGTCAGAGTCTGTTAAATCTCAAAATCTAATCTGACCTAAAACTAAGCAAATACGACAGAGAGTTCTTCTTTATTGATTTAGATTGATCCTAATAATAAACAGGATGGTTCTCTTGTGTAATGGTCAAACAGCAGTACTTTGATCCAGTTTCTGATGAAACTGATACTGAAATGAGCATGAGTTTTGCAGGGACAGTTACATTAATGTAGGATGGACAACTAGAACACAGTTATTTATCTTCAGCCCATTCTCATTTTATACTGTCAGTATGAATGTAATAATAAATCCCTGATTATAAACTCATTTAAAAACATCTGTTCAACAGATTTACTTACATCACTGAAACAGCAACGTAAAAGGCATCAGCTGCCAAACACGTGCCTTTAATCTGTACAGTTACAGACTGTTGCTATGCCTTAAAAAACCCCACCAAAGACACCTGAAGGAAAGCCAGTACTTAATGATTTATTGGGTGTTTTGGTACAGCTGGAGACAAATGCAAAATGTATTTATCGTTCCATTTTTATTGAAAAGCTATTTTGTTAGATAGTCAGTCCGTATACCATTTAACTTTTCCCCTTTCTGAAGATGAATACAAAACCTTTCTACTAAACCAAAAGTACAAACTTGCTTTTTTGTTAAATGTGGAGATAACGCCCATGGTTGTTTTAAGTAACCTGCCAGTAGCTAATAGTAATTTATTCAATAGCCCAACATCACATAAGAGATTAATCCCATGGTGCGCTGATTTTCATTCATGATTATTCCAATCATTTGCATCGAGTGGTTTGATAAAAGGCACCACAAAGAAGCCTGGTTTGAAATATCATTAACACTTGGCATCAGAAGAGTCCACACTGCAGAGAAAGTTGCCAGGTAACCAGACATGAAAGCAATCAAGGCTCATTTATTTTTTTGTTGTCAGATAATGATTATTAAACAAAAGTTCCTCCTTATTGTACCTTTATCAGGCAGAGAAAGGGACAAGTTTGCTTTGATACGGTGTATTAAGAAATCTTTTCAAGAGTTTGCATAAAATCCTGATACTAGTAGGCCTAGTGCATCCAATCAGCTCAAGTCTCAAATCACTCATGTTGTGCAAAGAATCTAAATAACACTTGCCTTAATGAAGACAAGTGTTTTTTCAATGGCTTTATTTGAAAAATACCCGCCATTCAAATACATTTCCTTTTATCTTTATTTAACATGTCTTACAAAAACACTACAAACCATGGAAAGATTCAGACTTTACAGACATCAGCCCTGTGAACAGGGAAGTTAGCATGACATATTTCTCTCCATAAGACTAGAGGAAACCTCTAGCATCCTGAGGCACAGAATGTAGATTTTGTTAATGTTAACTTGAAAAACGTTCAAGAGGCAATTTACAAAGGCATCTAAAGCATACATGATTAAAAACCCAAATAACAGCCATGTTATCCAGACTAATAACTTAATAAACACAAATAACAAGAAATAAAAAAAAGAAAAAAAAATCATAACGCATCCATCTGCGTTGTGTTTTTCAACGTAAAGAAGCATGGCTACACAGACGCCTTTGTTTGCCATTTTTTCAGCATCTCGTGCATGAGTTCCATGTTTTTAAGACACCGAGTTAAGTTTTGAACTCTTAAAAGCATGCCTCAAGACATCGTTACACTGTGTCTAGCATTCTATCGCAAGAAAAGATTCTGTATGAATGGTGCAAAGTAATGCAAATCAGCAACATTGATGGGCCTTGTGATAAGGGGGGCCCACTAAGGTCCTCTATTATAAAATTGACCCAGCCCCATGAATTTTAGCGACAGCCCACATTATTGTATTATGTTCAGTGACTTTAAGAAATGTTTTAAGAGAAGTTGTTTGGTGTCACTATATATTGGAGCCTGTTTGTTGAAACCAAGTCATACTTACACTACTGAAATTCATAGTACAAGGTAAATAAGCTACCTAAAATGAACCATAAGGTAGAAAGAGAAGTAACTTGAGCTTTGTTGTTTGTTTGAATGTTGCAAAGAAAAAAGGATAAATTGTATGAAATGTTCACCAAACACTCATTCTAAATGAGAGCAAAATAAGTATGCAATACTTATGCAATATAAGTTCTGGTGAGAGAGTTACAGCAACACAGAAGCGCGTTAAGGCAGGAAATAAGGATCATCCTGTGATGATTGTATAGCCCTATAGAGAGTTTCCAAAGTGCACCATCTCAGCTCACAGTGGAAGCCAAAACCACAAATGAGAAAAAGTGATGAGTACTTGCTTCTGTGTAGATTGCTTATTTTGAAAGAGAAGTACACAATCTTCAATTTTCAAAAAAAAAATACAAATATGGGAATATTATTTGGTTATTTAGAACCATTTATTTTATGACCTTCAAGTTAGGTCTTCTCATTATCACTGGCTACCTTAGCCAAGTCTGGTTTAGGGTGATTCTATATATAGAAGTATTAATACAAGATCCTGAAACGACATTTCTCTTTGAATACCATTACTATACAATATATATTATATAAAGATGGTAGGTCATCTAATTTCCTGCAGAGCATCCATAAAAGATTGTGACCTTTTCATTGATCTGCCCTTTCGAAGCAAACCATTCCGAGAGTAATTTTCAGTTCAGCTGCATTTGTGTTTGTGCTCAAGTCTATGTACAGAACTCCAGCTGGTCACGTTCATTGCAGAGCTCATGGGATCCTCATGGGATACCTTCTGCAGCTCAGCCTGTGGTGAGATCAGTGCGAGGAGGCTCCAGAGTTTCAGCAATTTCACCTAACTCCTCCTGAAGCTCTGTAAAAGAGGGTCTTCGGAAAGCCTCTATCTACAGTAGAAGTAGGAGAAAAAGACTTCAGAGAGCAAGCCAATGCTAACGTATTCATTTTTTAAAGGAATGGTTCACTCAAAAATAAAAATTCTGTCATCATCCACAGTACTCACTCTCATGCCATTTTAAATCTGTATGACTTTTTATCTTGCATGGAACATAAAAGATGTGAGGCAGAATGTTCACCTAAGACATCATTCACATTTATTGTATGGAATAAAGATGCAATGAAAGTGAATGGTGACTGAGGCCGAGTCTGATCTTCTGCCTAAAATCTCCTTTTGTTCTTCACTGAAGAAAGATAGTTACAAGACTTAATGGGCCACTATGTGTCCATTGTTGTATTCAGATTCTCAGTGGTACAAAAGCAGCCACGGCCCGTGCATTTAAAGTCTATGCCTTCAGTGTGATTCATGCCATTAAGAAAACACAGTTTCACAATGAATAAGATGCTATGCCATCATACATAACGTGGCAGTCAACTAATAATACCAACTGACGTTTTAAAAACACATCCACGCACGAAAGCCAGAACTTGAAATGACAATTAATGCTCAAGCAATTTTAACTGCAATTTGACTGATTTTTTTTTAAATTAACGTCTTCCGAACAGACATTCAAAAATCATAATTTTTCATATGAATCTACCAAGGAGGTCTATAATACCTGGAAAAATCGATCTAATAATATTTGCGATTTAAATGTTGTTTGCAATAAATTTCGTTTCGTCAGGGTACAAAGTTGTGCTGCGTTCCATTCAAGTTGGATGTGGGATATTCTTACTTGAGATCTCAGACCATAAATGCATTCCATTACCTTAGCAAGGGTTTGACTCTCATGATGTCTCCTAGCAACCCAACTGATAAACAATGCTGCAGCGCTGCATTTGTGCTTCAGGTATACGATTATCAAAAGAGATTATCACAGTGTCGACATCTTTGTGTGACATCATGCACCTGCATCTCAGCAAAATCAGAGTTGAGAATTTCTGCACGAGCCTACAAGTTGTATAATTCTGTCTTCAAGATGTATTCCATTGCACTTTTCCTAGTAGGAATATGTCAAATCTGACTCTCCGTGTTGAATGGAACGCAGCACTACTTTTCAAAACTTGATCCGACCCTGAATGCTCCAGCAGCCTAATTTATACTTAGAAAACTCCTGATGTTGCTGTAACAATGTAAAAAGCACTTACCAATTTGCTACAAGTGAAAATCAATCCTCCTTTCTTGTTTAATAAATTTAGCAATCACACGGTCATGCAGAACATCTCGTGTTTTTAAATCCATAAGGATCTCTTTCTCAGTGGTGATGTGGCAGTGACAGCCGATTCCTCAGTAAGATTCTCGTGCTTTTCGCTCTTGAATTACAGACCTCACTTAAAGCATGATTGCGTCACTCAGGGCCAGCTAGAAGGCCTCAAATGGGACATATCTTAAAGATCACACACACCAAGAACAAATAAATCAATCTGATTAGCTGATGAAACTGACAATCTGACTTTAGTTGCTCATTCATTTGCAGTGTTGAGGGATTCTGTAGAAATTCTGAAGGCCCGAGGGGGTGCAGCTCAGACTCATGCGCTGCTTCTGCTAAGGAGCTCGGCTTCGGGCATGCAATTTGTGAAACAGCGGTCACACTTCGCTTGTAAGCATCAGGGAACAAATTTTGACTGAATAAACTTTTAGTTTTCTCTATTTGTTTGTAGATTAATTAAGAGTGGAAAGTGATTAAAAATACATAGGAAAAAAGGTGATTGAGAATGAAAGGAAGAAAAATATGTATTTATTTGGCATGTTAGGCCATCAGAGAATGCTTTACTAGCCCTGAGAATTCGCCACAATTCAAAACCCACTTACCAGACAACAGTTGGCTGCCAGCTCCAAAAGAAGATGAGGACACCCACTGACCATTTTCTTGAATGCTGACACATCCAAGCCATAGTCCTGCAATAAGCATAAAGGTATAGTAGTTTAAGAGAAAAGAAAAATTAAGGCTCTCACTAAATTCTGATCTTGGACTGGATTTTATATTTCCAAACCTTAGCATCAATAATGATATTTATATTTACCCGAGTTCTTGGAAGGATTTCTGGGTCAGCTGAGACTCTAGCCAGAATTTCACACAAAACAATTCCAAACGAGAACACATCCACCTAACATTACATAAAACCATAATTAGCAGAACAATAAATAAAAGAACAATAAACACTTTAGAACATTAAGTTAAATCACAACAAATGAATATCTTGCTCTGGCTAGATAGTGCTAAATTCTGTGTTGTCACCTTACGATCGTAGGGTTCCCCACGGAGCATCTCGGGGGCCATCCAGAAGGCGGAGCCGACTAGTGAAAGCTTCCTGTCTTTTGCAGGAAGTTCAACCACCTCTCTAGCCAAGCCGAAATCGGTCACCAGTGCCTCTCTGCCTCTAGCTGTCACCCTTATCAGACAATTCTGTGTACAGTAAGACACAAACAAACAACCATGCTTTACTTCAATTATTTTTTTGAATTACATTGAATGATTCATTATGAATACGTTTTTGAATGGATCTTAAAAGGACTTGTTCAGCCAAAATGGATGATTCTCTCAGTATTTACAAAAAGGACATAAAGACAGCATAAAATAATCCATACAACTCAAATGGTTAAAGCCTTCTGACGAGATACACTCTGGGTGAGAAACAGACCAAACGTTAATCCTTAATCACTATCCCTTTAACTTTCGTTTAAAATAATAAGGTAAGGCGTTCTTCTAAAAGGTGTTTTTAACCTAGAATGTATAACTAAACCTGCTAAAAAATCCTGCATTGCTGGTCACCAGCTAATGTTGTGTTTTGTGTGCTGGTCCCCCAGCATGGCATGCTGGTTTGCTGTTGACTCTGCCAGACCTTTTAATGAGCTAAACCAGCTTCACCTGAAAGACCATGCTGGTCAACAAACTTCACCACCTGGGTTTTGCTGGTGAAAAATGTGGTTATGCTGGTCCACCAACTAGACCAGAACCAAACCAGCATTAACCATCTTAGACCAGCATGGGAATAGCATGCTGGTTAAGCTGGATCTTATAGCAGGGAACTTCCACCCTGAAATGTGTAGTAGGCTAAGTGTAACATGGGACACAATGTTTTGTCAATAAAAGTAAATGTTAATGAAAATTAGAAACGTACACTCAAAGTATTAACACAAACTCCCTTTTAATAAAGGGAATATAACTTGAAAACAATAGTTCACATGACCAAAGAGGTATTCTTGGAATGTCAGATGAAAATACCACGTTGTATTGAAAAAAAAAAAAAGACAAATAAATAAATTAATGAATTGTACTGTATGCCAAAAGCATGTATGCATTTTAGGCTTAAACAATGATCTGGTGCTAGGAGTGGATCCCTAGTGAAAGTGTTTTTCTTAATAACAGCCAGAAGGTGGAGGCAAAAACTAGAAAAAAAAAATTCAACTCGCCCACAGTCTTCCACAAGAATTTACCATCAATTATTAAATAATAATTTACAAAATCTCAAAGCGTTGTCTTGTAACAATTAAATTAATCCATAATTTATGGCAGTGTATTTATGGGAGACTTAAGGCATTTAAAATATGGATGACAAATAGTTTTCATGTAATTACTGACTGGACATTTGTAAACAAAAACTGTGTAAATCAAGTAATCTAAATGACATCTAAATACGATAAATATAATTTATATATATAAAAGTCTTCAAATACTGTACGTGACTGCTATAGTCTGCTTTGCTATCTATAGCAGGCTGTGATACGCTGTAAAAAAAATAACTGAAAAAAAAAGTGACTGACAGCTGAGACAGAACTCAAATGAGAGAAGTTTCATGTCAACACCATCTCTGTTTAATGAATTATTCAGCTGACCCTGTACTTTGCCAAAGGGACTACACCGCCTACAATTCCACTCTTCCATCTTGAACGCCTCTGGGGTACCAGCATGCAACGTTACCCCTCGCTTTTAGTTTAAATGGTATCTAATGATGATGCGTCATGGCTAGACACACATCATTTACTAAAAAGTATTGTGGATATAATAAAAAAATGACCTGCTATTTTAGAGGAAAGGCAAATGAGGAGACATTGAGGCTGACCAGAGAAAAGGGATGCCAGATTTTGACTGAGACATTGCATAAGACCAGTGAGACTTTCTGAGAAAGTGCTGATGGATGAAAACAGTGGGTTCTACATCTGGATTATATTAAAATCTACACCACAGCTCAGCCTCCAAACTCAAAAACTGTGACCTATGATTACAGAACTAAGAAAACTCCAAGCCCTGAGTCAAGTAGCAACTAAATTTAGAGCAGTAACTCCTGCATATGCCAAGAGTTGCAACAGCCACTGGCTCTGCAGCTGCAGGCTGGCTAATGGGTGGGTTTGGATAAGAACTGAGGTTTCAATATAAAATAAAATCAACAGAAAAAACATTAATAAATAAGAGACAGAAAGTTAAGTTACTGGAAGAAAATACTGTTTTTTTTCTCTCATAATTTTGCACTCCTTAGCAAATTGCTACATATTAAATAGAACTGTTGATGTAGACAAACCGTTTTTAAATGTATTAATCAATTCTACTATAAAATGTCCCATTATATACTTTATACAGTGCATTCAGAAAGTATTCAGACCACTTCATTTTTTCACATTTTATGTTGTAGCCTTTTATAAAAAAAATATATATATATATATATATATATATATATATAAATTAATAATAAAAAAAAAAAAATTTAAATCACATCAATCTACTCTCCATACCCCATAATGACAAAGCAAAAAACAGATTTTCCATAACTTAACAAATATATTAAAAAGAAAAACTGAAATATCACATTGACATAATTATTCAGAACAGTAACTCAGTACTTAGTTGAAGCACCTTTGGTAGTGATGCCAGCCTCAAGTCTTTTTGGGTATGATGCGACAAGCTTTGCACACCTGGATTTGGGGATTTTCTGCTATTCTTCTCTGCAGATCCTCTCAAGCTCTGTCAGGCTGGATGGGACCATTGGTGGAAAGACATTTTCAGGTCTCTCCAGAGATGTTCGATTGGTTTCAATCTGGGCTCTGGCTGGGCCACTCAAGGACATTCACAAAGTTGTCCCTAAGCCTGGTTTCCTCCAGACACGACACTTGGAAAAACAGTTCAAGCTTGGTTTCATCAGACCAGATAATCTTGCTTCTCAAAGACTTAGAGTCCTTTAGGCACTTTTTTGCAAATTCAGTGGGCTTTCATGTGTATTGCACTGAGGAGAGGCTTCCGTCTAGCCACTCTGCCATAAAGCCTAGATCGGTGGAGTGTTTCAGTGATGGTTGTCCTTCAGCAAGTTTCTCCAATCTCCATACATGTTCTCTGGAACTCAACCAGAGTGACCATCAGGTTCTTGTTCACCTCTCTTACCAAGGCCCTTCTCCCCCAATTGCTCAGTTTGGCCAGGCAGCCATCGCTGGGAAGAGTCCTGGTTGTTCCACACTTCTTCCATTTAAGAATTATGGAGGCATATGCCATTATGTGCTCTTAGGAACCTTCAATGCAGCCTAATGTTTTTTGTAGACTTCCCCAGATCTGTGTCTCTGAGCTCCGCAGGCTGTTCCTTTGACCTCATGGCTTGACTTTTGCTCAGATATGCATTTTCAGCTGTGAGACCTTACACAGTTGAAGGCATAAGTTTACATACACTTAGGTTGAAGTCATTAAAACTAATTTAACCACTCCACAGATTAAAAAATAAGTATAAAGTAATTTAAGACATCTACTTTGTGCATGACACAAGTCATTTTTCCGGCAATTGTTTACAGACAGATTGTTTCACTTTTAATCGACTAAATCACAATTCCAGTGGGTCAGAAGTTTACATTCACAAAGTTAACTGTGCCTTTAAGAAGCTTGGAAAATTCCAGAAAATTATGTCAAGCCTTTAGACAATTAGCTTCTGATAGGAGGTGTACCTGTGGATGTATTTTATGGGCTGCCTTCAAACTCAGTGCCTCTTTGCTTGACATCATTGGAAAATCAAAAGAAATCAGCAAAGACCTCAGAAAAAACAATTGCGGACCTCCACAAGTCTGGTTCATCCTTGGGAGCAATTTCCAAATGCCTGAAGGTACCACGTTCATCTTTACAAACAATAGTATGCAAGCTTAAACACCATGGGATCACGCAGCTATCATGACGCTCAGAAAGGAGATGCATTTTGTCTCCTAGAGATGATCATAGTTTGGTGCAAAAACTGCTAATCAATCCCAGAACAAAAGCAAAGGACTTTTCAAAAGATGCTGGAGGAAACAGATAGACAAGTATCTATATCCACAGTAAAATGAGTCCTATATTGACATAACCTGAAAGGCTGCTTAGCAAGGAAGAAGCCACTGCTACAAAACTGCCATAAAAAAGCCAGACTACAGTTTGCAAGTGCACATGGGGACAAAGATCTTACTTTTTGGAGAAATGTCCTCTGGTCTAATGAAACAAAAATGTAACTTGCCATGATGACCATCGTTATATTTGGAGGAAAAAGGTGATTCTTGCAAGCTGAAGAACACCATCCCAACCGTGAAGCATGCGGGTGGCAACATCATGTCCCTCCTGCTTTGCTGCAGGAGGGACTGGTGCACATCACAAAATAGATGGCATCATGAGGAAGGAAAATAATATAGATATATTGAAGCAACGTCTCAAGACATCAGACAGGAAGTTAAAGCTTGGTCGCAAATAAGTCTTTCAAATGGACAATGACCACAAGCATACCTCCAAAGTTGTGGCAAAATGATTTCAGGACAACAAAGTCAAGGTAATGGAGGGGCCATCACAAAGCTCTGACCTCAATCTGATATAAAATTTGTGGGCAGAACTGAAAGTGTGTGCGATCAAGGAGGCATACAAACCAATTAAGTTAAACAATTTAAAGGCAATGCTACCAAATACTAACAAAGTGGATGTAAACTTTTGACACACTGAGAATGAGATGAAAGAAATAAAAGCTGAAATAAATAATTCTCTACTAAGTGTGACCTGTCGATACCGATTTTTTCCGATTTTCTTTCTAAGAACTATTATTGACCACATATACAAACAAAATCTACCTTTCTTCAATGCAAAATTTTATTTTCATAATAAAAATAAATTATTAAACATTACAATTTCCCCCAAACTGCACTAAGTTACAGGATCTTCTCTCACTTAAACAAATCTCAAAATAAAGTGCTCTGTGACTAGAAAGAGGTAGAAATGAGTTGCTTTATATAACAGATGTAATTTTCCACTATTTTTATAAATGGACCTTTTTCTCTTTATTACTCGTCTAACAAAACAATTCCAAAGATCTGAAAAACTGAAGTGTCCAAAACGCTCAACTTACGTTAGATGTCCAAATATCAGTTGTAAAACTGAGCACTGCTTCGGGAACAGCTTGCATACCTGTCAACACTCCCATTTTTCCCGGGAGTCTCCCATTTTGTTATTTCTCCCAAAAAAACTCCCGTAATTTGTATGGCCCAAACAACGTTATATGAATAATCACATCAATATATTATTCCAAGCTGGTCCAGTTGCCAGATCTTGAATGAAACGCATCCTACTCACATAATGTATATATCATACAAATCATTTATGACCACAATCTGGCAACCAAAACCCATTTGCGCTGTTGATATCTGCGCAGGCAGTAGACGCGGGATGTTAAATCAAGCATCACTGGTAGATGGGAGGAGAAAAATCAGCTGGTGCTCCGGCGAAAAAAACAAAATATACATGTACATTTAACAAGAGCTGGATGGAAGAATTGAATTTCATATCCCGAAGCCATATCGACAATGCCCACGCCTTTTGCAATGTGTGTCGCACTGATTTTAATATCGGACACGGTGGGAAAAATTACGTTAAATCACAACGGCACAATTTCTATAGTATTTAGCCTGCCTCTGCCATCCAGCACCCCACTTCCCCTCTCCCGGATTTGTGTACCCAAATAGATAACAGGCTGCGTGTGTTACATGACACGAGATTAAACAACTTGGGCAACGCGACGTCGGAAAGTACCTCCTACTCTGTATCGAGGAAATATATCAGATTTCTGAAGCCTCTGTCCTTAACTATGGAGAACGGCTGGTCATCCAGGGCCATGAATTCCATAATTTTCCTTGTAATTGCTTTGGTATTTTCGTTGCTCATACCAAGGAATGATAGGAAAGGCTGCTGACTTGTGGCTGGCTCTGAGCTCTGGCTAGCTTTAGCCACTTTCACTTCTTAGCTTCTTTTTTAAATGGGCATCTTCAGCTGGGTGATGGTGTTTTAAATGTCTAATTAGGTTTGCTGATCCGAAAGTTATTGTGGTGGTTCCCCCACGGTTTACTTTGGCCTTACAATTATTACACCTTTCGAACTTTATGTATTCTTCACTCACACAGTGAAGATCTTCCACGCTAATGACATGTTTACGTGAGGCTGTGACGTTATTGCCTGCGCCGCTGGCAACAAAACGGACCGGCTTGGAATCGTTAAGACGTGAGGCTGACCGGCCGATCACCGGTCCGGGCCGAGCATGCGGAAAATCAGCTAATTCCGGTCCCTGGCCGGTCGATCGGTGCATCTCTAATGTAAACTTCTAAATTCAAATGTATAGACAGATGTGTGCCTTTCCAAATCATGTCCAATCAATGGAATTTGACACAGATGGACTCCAATCAAAACATTTCAAAGATGATCCAGAGAAATTGGATGCACCTGAGCTAAATTTCAAATATCACAACAAAGACTCAATGTGATATTTCATTTTTTTCTTTTTAATAAATTTGCAAAGTTGTCAAAAATCTGGGTTTTGCTTTGTTATTATGGGGGTATGGAGTGATGATTGATGATTGATTTGAAAAATAAAATACAAATAATTTTAAGCATTTTAGCACAAGGTGGCAATATAACAAAATGTGAAAAGAAATTAAGGGGTCTGAATAATTTCTGAATGCACTGTATGTACAGTAAATACAAGGGGTCCACATTAAAAATCGTGAATTAAAAATCCATTCCTGCTTGAATGTATGCTGTCATTAAAACAGAAAACCCCCCAAACAAAAACAAATTAGAAACATGCAAAATAGAAGCACTTTTAAAGTGGAATGAAACTTTTTTTTTACCCCAGTATATAAAGAATATCCAATTATCCAACATTTCATAGTGTATTATGCGTGGTCAGAAATGTTTCACGGTCAGAGCTTTATAAGGATGTTTTTGATCTTATAGTCTCATAGAAAAATTCCATGACATTTCCATGGAAAAACACTATTGAATTCTTTCACTCTGTTTAATTGTAAATGTTAAAGTAGTGTTCCAATAGCATTATTGATGCTTTTTAAAACACTAGCTTTAGAGAAGTGAAGTCAACTTTAATAACTTCTACTTTCTGAGACAATTTTCCACAGTCAGGCCAACTTTCAGTGCAGTGGAAAACAACCTATGGTCCCACTGACCGACATGATACTGTAGATGTCACAGTTGTACATGTTAATTGTGTGATTGGCATTTTTGTTTGCTCATTGTTCATCTCTGAATGGCTGACAATTGAGCTGTCACAGAGACAAGGCCAGAGTAAACACAAACAAAGGGGGAGGGCGGATGGTAAAATGGCTAGCCTATAAGCTGTTTGTGTATTTTGCATTTTTAGATGAGATGGGAAGAGTTGGGGAGAGTTTGTGTGTATGTGACAGAAAGAATGAGAGAGAAGACAGAGTGGAAGAGTTTATTACCATCACAATGGACTGGCCTTGTTGCAGCGCCCCTCGCCCCACATTTGCGGAGCACTTGTGTGAAACCTGGCAACCAATAACACTCACTTGAATGCATCTATGTCTGTATTTCTCAAGGGAGAATTCTATGTACAGTCTAGATATACACTACCGTTCAAAAGTTTAGGTTCACTTACTCTTATTTTAACACTTTAGAATAATAGGAATGTCATCACATCTATGGAATAATAGAAAGGGAAATATGGGAATTATGTCGTGACTAAATAAAAACTAAATAAATCAAAACTATGTTATATTATAGCATCTTCAAAGTAGTCACACTTTGCCTAGATTTAGCAAAAAATTTACTCTTGGCATTTTCTCAACCAACTTCTTTAGGTATCACCCTGGGATGCTTTTTAAACAGTATTGAAGGAGTTCTTTATCTTAGTATTTATCTATGTTGGGCACTTAGTCCATTCATCCATTTCAAAATCTGTTTTTTTAATAACATTTTTGTTTTGTAATTAAATAAAATTACACAATTATATTTTTGTCTACAAAACTAATCTCAAACATTTAAGCATACGCCTTCAGATCAAAAGGTTAAGATCATGAGAAACATTTCAGGCAAGTGACCCCAAACATTTGAATGGTAGTGTAGGTGCTTTACAAGCATTGTCTAAGATCTGATGATTTCTCTGAGGATCTCCATAGGAGGAGGCCTACACACTACAGGAAGCTATGACAGTGTTTATCTAATTGGAATGTGTAAGACTAGTATATTTTTAAGGTTCAAGCATACTCTGAATTGGATTTCCAAAAGCTGGACCCGACTGTCTGAAACACTCATTGGTATTTCAGTAGATCAGTTTGGCATCAACAGATGCCAGAGTGCACTGAAGAATGATAGGTTTGCACGATGATGACCAAAAAAAGAAAATGTAATCGTGACAATGTTGATTAACAGAAGTTACATGCCAAATGTAACTTGTGCACTTCATATGTAAATCATGCCATATTTTTTTTGTAGACTATGAAGGGTGTGTAGTGAAGCCATTATCTGTATCGGTATCGGTTTGCAAAATCATCCGTATTCGGGCAGAGCCGGATATGGGTGGGGCTTAAACCGGACGAGCGTCAAAACTAAATCAAAACTAAATAAAACACCCATTTTAAATGTATTACTTTTATAGTTTCTATAAATAAAATATGCCTTGTATATGCCTATTCATAATAATAATAATATAAAAATAATAACACTAATTATTATTATTATAATTACTGTAATAGTTGCAATTATAATTATTATGCTATTATTATTTGATTAAATTATTATAATTATAATTTTTTTCCTTATCAGATGAAGCTGAATATGTAGGCTACATTAACTGTGGAATTTTTTGTTCAGTGGTTTTTGCTGGTATTTCTGACATTAATATCTGCTGAAAAATATTTTTCATTTACTGTATATCTGTGAATGTATAACAATGATATTCTGGAGGCACGAGGTGCCAAGCAATTGTGAAATGTGAAGCACATATTTTGAAGCAAATTATTAATAAATACAAACATTAAAAGAAATGATAAATCAATCAATGAATATAGCCTACAAACAGGTGAAAGTCCTGTAAGTCTATTTATACGATACACTTGAGGCCGATATGTGCACACATATTTTAACATCATGTGTAGGACATATTATTATTACATATTATTTACTTGAATCGTGCAGAATTAGCGAAATGCAGTTTAATGGAGCAAGCTAGGGCTGGTGAAATGTAAAAAAAATCAAATTTTATAATTGCCTTAATATAATATCTTGATTTCCGATTACATTGTCAAACCCCCTGCCGAGGGTCAGGGAATATTTTTTGCTTTATTGATTTTGCTTTAAAAATGAAATTAGTTTATTGAAACACGAAAAACTTAAAAGACATTTCTAAATTCAAAATGCACTTTCAACAAAATGAAAAAAGCTATTAAAATAAGAAGTGATCAAAAAATCTATTATAACCACCTCCCCACATTCAAACATTTACCGGCTCAAATGTCCCCATTTGCCATCACGCAAGTATCCATCAATGACAACAGATGGGAAATTACTAATAGCATACAAATTAAGAACTAAAGACAATTATTAATTTAAAGATAATAATAATTATAAAAATAAGATCTAGATCTAGCTGATCTATCACCTGCTGTCCTAGACACGATCAACCAAGCCAGAGCCCCTTCTATCAGGCAAATTTATGCCCTAAAGTGGCGCTTGTTCGCAAATTGGAGTTCTTCTCAGGGCGAAGACCCACAAAGGTGCGCGGTCAGGTCAGTGCTTTCATTTCTGCAGGAGAGGTTGGAGGGGAGGCTGTCCCCGTCCACCTTGAAGGTGTATGTGGCTGCTATAGCAGCCCACTACGACGCAGTAGACGGCAAGTCTTTGGGTAAGCACGACTTGATTATCAGGTGCCAAAGAGGCGTCCGGAGGTTAAATCCCTCCCGGCCAAGCCTGTTCCTCTCCTGGCATCTCTCAGTGGTCCTCTTGGGCCTTCAGAGTACCCCCTTCGAGCCACTAGAATCAGTTGGACTCAGGGCCCTCTCCTTGAAAACGGCCCTGCTGATCGCGCTTGCCTCCATCAAGAGGGTCGGGGACCTGCAAGTATTCTCTGTCAGCGACACTTGCCTGGAGTTCGGTCCGGCAGACACACATGTAATCCTGAGACCGCGGCCGGGCTACATGCCCAAGCTTCCTACCACGCCCTTCAGAGACCAAGTAGTAAACCTGCAAGTGCTGCCCCGGGAGGCGGCAGACCCAGCCCCTTCATTGCTGTGTCCGGTACGTGATTTGCGTACCTACTTGGACCGCACGCAAAGCTTTAGACGCTCTGAGCAGCTCTTTGTCTGCGTCGGTGGACAGCGGAAAGGGAACGATATCTCCAAACAGAGGCTCTCCCATTGGGTGGTGGACGGCATTTCATTGGCTTATCACACTCAGGCCGTTCCCCCCCCCCTCCCCTCCTTGCTGGTCCGAGCACACTCCACAAGGAGTGTTTCATCCTCATGGGCACTGGCCAGGAGCATCTTCCTGGCAGACATATGCAGAGCAGCGGGTTGGGCAACACCTAGTACCTTTGCGAGATTCTACAATCTCAGGGTAGAGTCAGTCTCATCCCATGTTTTCTCAGGTCCGAGCAGGAAGAACTCTGTAACACGCTGACGAATTGACCGAGTGAATCGCTTGCACCTAGCGCCTTTTCCCTCGGCTGAGGTAATACAGTGCGCTTTTCTCCCAGGAGAGCCCACTCACTCGGCTCCCTGGATGACTCCTCCCTAGCCCTGTGGGTCAGCAATTCGGCGGAGGATTTTGCCGACTCAATCCACTGCGGTTAATCAAATCTACTCTGTACTGGAATAGGTGCCCCACAGGTTAGGGCTCCTACATGGACGTTCCACCTGTGTGTATTTTCTGCGGTATGGTCTCCTTACGAGTGGACATGTGTCTCCCTTGGGCAGTTCCCGCTGCCCCCCGGTCGCCGTGTCTGTAGCAACTCCTCCCTCCGAAGAGGCGGGATCTACCACTGCGTAACTTCCCACATGTGACCTAAAAGGGGGGTTACGGATGTAACCTCCGTTCCCTGATGGAGGGAGCGAGATGTTGGGTCTTCCCGTCCACGTCGCTGAGCCGATCCACTGTTGTGGCCGGACCATTTCCGGCTCCTCAGAAAAATCCTGAATGAAACCAACATATTTCCCCGCCTTTATACCCGTATGTCCAGGGGCGGGACATGCAAATTCTGTCCACCAACTTCTCATTGGCATTTTTTCCTAGATCAGAGGTATATACGGCGCTCAAGAGAGACCCCTAGTGTCACTTCTTAGACACACAGTCTCATTCCCTCCATCAGGGAACGGAGGTTACATCCGTAACCTAAATGTTAATCTAGTGTTCTCTGATGCAGCATAAAACTTACACTATAAGAGCATTGTCAGGCCACACTTTTCAAAGCTAAAGATGAGCATGACTGAAATGTGTACTCCTGCTGTACCTTAGAGTTTAGATCTCTGTGATAGATGTTTTTGTAGTGCAAGTAAATCATCCCTCTTGAGATGTCATTGGCAAGGTCCACTTTCTCTCTCCAGCACAAAGGCACATCTTTCCTGGCCAACAGCTCCTCTAAACATCCTCCACTAACATACTGTCCAAAGAGACAGCCAGGGAGGGGAAGAAACAAAATGTCCATCACAACTATGTAGTTTTAATAAAATGAAATGCATAAAAGAAACATATTGAACAGTCTAATTGAACTTTGATTCAGAGGCTGAGAAGATGGAGAGCTCACCTCCAGTATCGGGTACAACTTGTCCTCTTTGACACAAATACCCAGATACCTAGAAGCAGAGATGGGAGAGAAGATCACAAGCTGTCAGTATGACATGTTCCCTAAATCTGCATTGTCAAAAGAGCAATTAGAGACATGTGGAAAGAAATTAACAAAGGAAAGAATGAATACTTTATATTCACTTTCATTTGTCACCACTTGTATAATAGAGAACCGCAAATGAGCAATGAATATGTTTAAATATAAATTTCAATGTGTCATGGTGATCTCATAAGGTTTCTATCAAATTCAGTAATCCTATTCATAGGTCAATGTGACTGTAATTTGTAATAGGGTGATGGATGCTGGCAGGCAATTGGAAAGAGAGATTAAAGCTGTGCTGAGAGCTTTAAAATATGGCTTTGTTCTCCCATAACGCACTATAAAAATCCACTCTGAAATAGTTTAGATAAACACACATGCTCATATTTTTAGATTTAGATAAATCTAGATTAAACGCATTATATTAGCAGAATGCCGGACAGGACTTAGCTTGACTGACTGTTCGATTATTTTTTTGTTATTATTGAAAAAAATAAATAAAAATGCTATCACACTTGGTTTTTTAACTTTAACATTTATACACTACCTTTCAAAAGTTTGGGGTCACTTGCCTGAAATGTTTCTCATGATCTTAAAAACATTTTGATCTGAAGGCGTATGCTTAAATGTTTGAAATTTGTTTTGTAGACAAAAATATAACTGTGCCAACATATTAATTTATTTAATTTCAAAACTAAAAGTTTATAAAAAAAAAAAAAATTAAAAAAGTTTTTTAAATGGATGACGTGAACCAAATAATTAAGAAAAGCAGCCACTTAGAGCCCAGCATATAGATGGGAACTCCTTCAATACTGTTTAAAAAGCATCCCAGGGTAATACCTCAAGAAGTTGGTTGAGAAAATGCCAAGAGTACACGTCTGCCAAATTTAGGCAAAGTGTGGCCACTGTAAGATGCTAAAATATAGTCACAACATAATTCTCATATTTCCATTTCTATTATTCCATAGTTGTGATGACTTTACTATTATTCTAAAATGTAAAAAAAGTAAATATTCAAATAAAGAATGAGTAAGTGGCCCTAAACTTTTGAATGGTAGTGTACAACTTTTAACCCTTAAATGCATGGGTATACCACCAAACACTATAACAAACTCAGGTCTTTAGAGACCTGGCACATAATATATCTATAACTAATGGATCTACAAAATGCCCAGATAGTGTACAATTTAAAAACACCTAAATTACACCCCTAGCATACTGTTCATGTGTTACAAATTATATATATTATTTCTATGATGTTCCTTCATTACGTAGCAATGTCAAATGTAAATAAAATCAATCACCAAAACAACAGTATCACTGTAGCAATGTTCGTTTCTTGGGAAACAGGAAGTGGGACTCCGGTCCATTAAACTCAAAACTCAGGTCTTTATAAACCGCTTTTTCTCAACTGTGGCTTTTCAGCCTTAACTCAGGTCATACACACACAACTGCACTCTGCTGCATCTCTCTCTCCTTGACTCGCTCCTGCGTCTCTCCTTTTATCACTCTCCCCAGTGCTTACTGCAATCAGAAATAAGACATAATAGTGCTCAGGTGTACCCTTACAGATGAACATGACCACCACCCCCCCCCGAGAGGAAGTCAGCGACAGTCATCTGTGGCCCCGGCCTGTGGACCACCTCAAACTTAAAAGGCTGAAGAGCTAGATACTAGTGGGTGATCCATGCGTTGGCATCTTTCATGTAGTGGAGCCACTGGAGCAGGGCGTGATCTGAACAGAGGGTAAAGACACGACCCAACAGGTTGTACCAGTGTTGTACTTAGTCTCCCTCAGAGAGAGCTTGTGACTAGTGTGCAGCACCGGCCGTTCCTCCCACTCCACCACCTGCGAGAGCACTGCCCCCAGGCCCCTGTCTGAAAAACCCATCTGTAAAATGAAAGGGAGAGAGAAATCAGGTGAATGTAAAAGCGCTCCACCACAAAGTGCATCTTTCACCTGCGTAAACACCTGTTGACACAGCTTCTTCCACTGGACCAGATCTGTTGCTCCATTTTTATCGAGATCAGTCAGCAGATTGGCGGTTGAATAATTGGGCACTTCACTCCGATATTCAAGCTGTTCCCAACCGATCGAGCATCTCATCAATCCGAGGCATTGGGTATGCATTAAATTTAGACACCCCATTGACCTTCCTATAATCCACACAGAATCGTACCGACCTGTTGCTCTTAGGGACTAGAACGACCAGGCTGGACCAGTCACTGTGGGACTCTTCTATTACACCCATATCGAGAATTGTCTAATTCTTCCCGAACCACTTTTTTCTTGTGCTAGGAAGTCAGTAGAGACGAGTGCTTACCACTACCCCAGGTGTAGTCTCAATGTGGTACTCTATGAGATTTGTGCACCCTGGCAGAGATGTGAACACATCTGCAAATTATTTTTGCAACTTGGCATCCTCTGTGACTTGAGACAGCGAGAGGTGGTCTTCACACATGACCAGGGTGACATGATTGGCCTTTTTACTTCACCTCCAGCCTGAGCTCCTCCCTCTCCGGAACCACCGTTGCTAATGTCACAGGGACCGCCTACCTCCATAATTTCAGGAGGTTGAGATGGTATATTTGACATGCGTCACTCTATCTGTCCACCGTACCTCATAATCGAGATCTCCTACACGACATGTGACCTCAAAGGGCCCTTGCCATTTGGCCAGTAATTTAGAGCTCAACATTTTTAGTAATACAAGCACTTTGTCTCCCTGTGCAAATTCCTGTAGCCGAGTGTCCCTGTCATACAGTCTGCTTTGACATTCTTGAGCTTGGAGCAAATTCTCCTTTGTTAGTTGACCCAAAGTGGGGAGATTTGCTCTAAGATCAAGAACATACTGAATTTAATTTTTGCTGTTTGCATGGTCGAAGCCCATAGAGCAGCTCAAATGGAGAAAACCCTGTGGAGGCTGGGGATCAAGCCACTTGTCCTAATTTCTAGCGTCCTCATGTTCAAACTTACAAATCATATTTTTCAGGGTTTTATTAATTATTTATTAATTTTTATTAATTTTATTAACAATTCTTATAGTTTGCGTAGTGTACGTGACTTGAACGTAGTGCCCTGATCAGTGATGGTTTCTTTCAGAATCCCTTATCGGGAGATTATTCTTTGTGCTGAGATGTTGTACAGAGGCACTGCTTCCGGATATTGCATTGCATAGTCTACCAGAACAATTACAAAGCGATGTCCACGTGCCATCTACTCTAATTGCATAGTCCACCAGAACCAATACAAAGCGATGTCTGCATGCCGTCTGCTCTAATAGCCTGATGAGGTCCAACAAGTCTTTCGAAGGGGACCTCGATTAACAGATGGGGCACTCTTGGGTTGGCTGGCGGATTCACCAGCTGACATTCACAGCATGCGACACACCACCTGCGAACATCCCCACGAATGCCCGGCCAATAGAAGCAGGCCATTAGTCGGTTCAGTGTCTTTTTCTGCACTAAGTGACCTGCCATTGGATTACTATGAGCCATCTGGAATAACATTTCCTTATGGCTCCATGCTATTAACAATTGGGTTGTATCCTCCTTTGTCTCAGCATTCTGCGTAACTTGATACAACTGATCCTTGATAATTTACAAATATGGATAAGAAAGTGCAGTGTCTGCCTGGAGCTGTAGACCATCAGTAACTTTCACTTGGTCAAAGGCATGCCTAAGGGTTTCGTCTCTCGACTGCTCCAGAGGGAAGTCCCCTTCAGGTATCCTCCAAGGATGGAAGGGGCCAGAGCCTCCCCCACGTCATCCTGACCTGGAGTTGACGAATGCCGCCCGGCACTGCCAAGGCATTACACATATCATTTTCTTGCAGGACCCATCCACACATACTCCCTTTAATGGAGTCTTAAATTCTGGACAATTAGTTCCCAAAATGAGGTGGGAACTAACTGCAACCTCCACTCTATGCTTCTGCACCCGCAATTTAACCTCTTCCCAATCCTGTAAAATTAGCCTAAAACGCCTAATCAAGGCATACCCAAAGTAAATTTAAAGCTGTTCATGAACCGTTTGGAGTACATGCATGGTTTTGGTCACATTTGAAAGGGGACACTCTGAAGTTTTTTCCCCAGCAGTCAGAATTACTGTAAGTGCTACTGATTCTGAGTAATAGAAGTTTACACAATGAAATAGAAGTTTTTTTTTTCCGCCTGAAATTTTTTTTGCATACAGATGCCTGCAGATGACTATAACTTGTAGCTATTAGCTTGAGAACACAATGGGATCACAGCATGGAGCCTTACCTAGTCCAAGTTCAAATTTTAGAACAATACCATAAAAAATGAATATTTTACACATGTTTTTCTAAGGGTACACCCAGGCGTTTTACAAAAGTGCCTTTTGGATACTCCAAAAGGACCCTTTGGTAACCTAGGACAAAAAGGCTCCTACTTTTGAACGCTTCAACGTACAGTCATAATTTTGGGCTCTAATGAAAGATGACACTTAGAGCTATCATATTCCATATCCAGATCCACTATTAGTTTTGCTGACACAGAGTAACTGATGCATAAACACATTAGAGTGCCTTTTCCCTTCTTGAAACTAAATGTTGTGCATATAAAAGAGTCAAAACTAGTGCTATGGTGGACAATTTGTTTATATAAAAAATACACAACAAACTATTTACATGAATTTTTACACAAAGTATTTACAAACCATTATAAAATTGTACATGTTTCTAGCAACATGCCAGTCATTGTAGCAGTCACATTTGGGTACAAAGCACAAAGGCAGAACACAGGAAGAGTACTTCACTGGTGTCTTTGCATGACACTGCCTGCACTTCAGACGACCAGCGGTGCAAGATTTGGTGATGTGCAACGGCCTGTGATCTGCTCTTCGTGGAGCAGGAGATACGGGTCTGGCTGTGGAGTGAGACCCCAACTCTGCCAGCTCCTCAGCAAGAGTCTCTCTGAAAGCCCTCCTCTCTTGATGAGGTGCTGTCCTGCTGCTCCACTTTATGTGGCCGCTTGCTGAGTGGGGAGAATAAATAAATGTAATTTACAAAGCTAGACACAACTTTTCCATCTTTTCTGTATTATATATATATATATATATATATATATATATATATATATATATATATATAGTTTTCTTTTCGAGTGTGTAAATATGCATTATTGTATGTATATTTACTGTAAATACTGTATACTTTGCCAATGTACTATGGAACAAAGAGATGGGCCTACACCTCCCCCATCAATTCAGCATTGTAACAAATAGATGGGCCTACACCTCCCCCACCTCCCGCATTGTAACAAATAGACTCTCAAACACAACATATATTCTTATTTTCAACTTATATTTATTTATTTATATATATATATATATATATATATACAGTGAGGAAAATAAGTATTTGAACACCCTGCTATTTTGCAAGTTCTCCCACTTGGACATCATGGAGGGGTCTGAAATTGTCATTGTAGGTGCATGTCCACTGTGAGAGACATAATCTAAAAAAAAAAAATCCAGAAATCACAATGTATGATTTTTTAACTATTTATTTGTATGATACAGCTGCAAATAAGTATTTGAACACCTGTCTATCAGCTAGAATTCTGACCCTCAAAGACCTGTTAGTCTGCCTTTAAAATGTCCACCTCCACTCCATTTATTATCCTAAATTAGATGCACCTGTTTGAGGTCGTTAGCTGCATAAAGACACCTGTCCACCCCATACAAACAGTAAGAATCCAACTACTAACATGGCCAAGACCAAAGAGCTGTCCAAAGACACTAGAGACAAAATTGTACACCTCCACAAGGCTGGAAAGGGCTACGGGAAATTGCCAAGCAGCTTGGTGAAAAAAGGTCCACTGTTGGAGCAATCATTAGAAAATGGATGAAGCTAAACATGACTGTCAATCTCCCTCGGACTGGGGCTCCATGCAAGATCTCACCTCGTGGGGTCTCAATGATCCTAAGAAAGGTGAGAAATCAGCCCAGAACTACACGGGAGGAGCTAGTCAATGACCTGAAAAGAGCTGGGACCACCGTTTCCAAGGTTACTGTTGGTAATACACTAAGACGTCATGGTTTGAAATCATGCATGGCACGGAAGGTTCCCCTGCTTAAACAGCACATGTCAAGGCCCGTCTTAAGTTTGCCAATGACCATTTGGATGATCCAGAGGAGTCATGGGAGAAAGTCATGTGGTCAGATGAGACCAAAATAGAACTTTTTGGTCATAATTCCACTAACCGTGTTTGGAGGAAGAAGAATGATGAGTACCATCCCAAGAACACCATCCCTACTGTGAAGCATGGGGGTGGTAGCATCATGCTTTGGGGGTGTTTTTCTGCACATGGGACAGGGCTGACTGCACTGTATTAAGGAGAGGATGACCGGGGCCATGTATTGCGAGATTTTGGGGAACAACCTCCTTCCCTCAGTTAGAGCATTGAAGATGGGTCGAGGCTGGGTCTTCCAACATGACAATGACCCGAAGCACACAGCCAGGATAACCAAAGAGTGGCTCTGTAAGAAGCATATCAAGTTTCTGGCGTGGCCTAGCCAGTCTCCAGACCTAAACCCAATAGAGAATCTTTGGAGGGAGCTCAAACTCCGTGTTTCTCAGCGACAGCCCAGAAACCTGACTGATCTATAGAAGATCTGTGTGGAGGAGTGGGCCAAAATCCCTCCTGCAGTGTGTGCAAACCTGGTGAAAAACTACAGGAAACGTTTGACCTCTGTAATTGCAAACAAAGGCTACTGTACCAAATATTAACATTGATTTTCTCAGGTGTTCAAATACTTATTTGCCGCTGTATCATACAAATAAATAGTTAAAAAATCATACATTGTGATTTCTGGATTTTTTTTTTTAGATTATGTCTCTCACAGTGGACATGCACCTACGATGACAATTTCAGACCCCTCCATGATTTCCAAGTGGGAGAACTTGCAGAATAGCAATGTGTTCAAATACTTATTTTCCTCACTGTATATATATATATTTTTCGCGTCCATTTATATATATATATATATATTTACAGTAAATATACAAAACATCTATATAGCATGTCAATAGATCTGAAACAAACAATGAACTAAAACCTCACACACGCACATACAAATACAAAAACACGCACAAACGGTTCAAACACTCACTGAGGAAACACACGACAAAGGGTAATTACAAAATGTGTTCATTATTCAAACTAAAGCTTATTTATGCGGAATATACAGTAATATATGTTATAAAACACAAGAAAACACTTACTTGTCCAGAGCCATGTTCTCATCTCTCCATATTTCCTCTGCCTCCAAATCATCCGTATTGTTTTCAGAAATTTCATCTCCAAACTCAGAATTTTGACAATGAATGCCTTCTTATATCACATCCTGGGGTGAAAATCCTGTTTTTCAGGTCCGTTTCACCATATTTAAATCGGCAAATGTGTAAACAGTTCCAAAACAGTTCTCCAATGGCTTTATGCGCGGAGGCTAAAACTGTCGGTAAACTTCGAGGCTGCTTACGCACACGCATAAGAGAACCGTGCTCTAATGGCTCCACTAAAGCCGCATATCACTGTTTTCAGAATTTCATTGGCTATACGATGCGTCAGTCATTTCCACTCTTCGATGTAATTGGTTTGATCAGTAAACAAAGGAAAGTGGGTATGCCCTTACATTCGACACAGACTGTGGTTGGGTATTGAAGGCTTTGGATAGGACATGGAAGCTCCTATTGGGTCAAATGAGGTGTCAATCGAAAGGTCAGAGTGCGTGCTTCCATTTTGATACCGGATATAGGAAATGTTTACATCTGAACTGAAGTTATTACCGATAATATGTGAAAGATTAGGCACAGCTGCCAGGTGCTTTGAAATGATGCAACAAGAGTCTGTGGATATTTATTGATGTAATAATGTGATTTGGACTAAACATTTTACTTGAAGTGATCGTTTGGACATTTGACAATGAAACAACACCGTTTTTGTCGGGAAGTTATGGCTCAGTGGACTACTATGAGGCTTCATAGGTGAGTTGCCTAAATTTTGTTTTTGGTTGTTTATATGTTGGTGGTCTGACAAAGATATAGATTGTACCTGCTGTTGTGATTGTATCTTAAAAAGGTTTACATCGTTCGAATCACGAGTATCTCAGCTTTCCAAATATATGTATTATGTTTACTTTTTTTTTTTTGGAGTTCTATCTTTCAAAAACATAAACCTCTGAAACACACCGTGGGTCGAGTTCGGCACGTCGGACCGGGAAAGCGTTAATGATGAGTGGCACTACAGGATAATTGTGAATATATTCCCATGCACACACCTCACCTTCACCCTTTTACTTGAGCGCAAAGCCTCATCTTGAACCAAACATTAGTGTATAGTGGTCTGATTGCAGCCAGTATCCACCAAGGCTTGATGTGTACTCTTCTTGACACTCACCGGTATTCTGTATGCTCCAGCTCGATCAGGGGCAGACTGCTGAGTGTCAGGGACCCAGACCAATGTTCCCAGCTCCATCATGGGACATTGGTCCTAGAAATTCCCAGGTTCCCTGCAACTCCAGCAGGGCAGCCCAGGCGTTATGTCTGCACCTGCAATAGCGGTGGCTGGGAAAAACTCAGCGAGTGGGAAGCCGGCTTCGGAGGGACATTCCCGCGTTCCCGGGGAACCGGGACATGACGATGAAAGGGGGAAGAGTGAGAGAGTGAGTGAGAGGAGAGAGAGGGGGAGAAGAGAGAGTGAGGAGATGGAGTGACAGGGCTCTTCCGTCCTCTAGTATGCCAGCATATGGTCATCAGCCAATTGGACGGCCTCCTCCAGCGATTCAGTGGGAATCAGGTAAGTTGAACTCAAAACTCAGGTCTTTATTAACAGCTTTTTCTCAACTGTATCTATTCAGTCTTAAATCAGGTCACACACACAATTGCACTCTGCTGCATTCTCCCCAGTTCTTACCGCAATCAGAAACGGGTGTTAGACATTATAATGTTAAGGTGTGTACCCTTACCGCTTTCTCTATCTCCGGATGAATGCTCGACCACGCCCCTGCTGCCACAGTCACCTCGAGTAACAAACAGCATGCATAATATGCATGTGCGCATGCATATGAGGTAATGGTAATTCACCATTATTGCACAGAAAATCAATGCGAATATATATAGTTGCAACTCCAAAAACTAAATAAGGTACAGGAAGTGGAATGAGGTCCCGGGTCACTAAAGTCCTGAGGTATGTGTTTAGAGGTTAAATAAGCATCAGAATCTTAGCCACATGGTACATCCATGTATATACACATACAGTATATGGCCTATACAGTGTGTATACAAATCTTAAAGAGACTTGAAGGCTTAAAAGGCCCAAACGACTATTATACGTTAAGATGGAGTTCAATCACAGATGGAGAGTTGTTAATTAGCATTAATAAGAGTGTTACCTCACTATGTTGGGGTGAGAGAGTTTCTGCAGAAGGCTGATTTCTCGTACAATGCTGTCCTGGTCCACGTCATTCTTGTAGATCTTCACTACCATAATTTTCAGAGTGGTATTATGGATCACCTGACAATGAAAGTAAATCAAAGTGAACAGTAGCTTAGAGAAAAGGTTAATGAATCAAAGAGCTATAAATACTCATAAAGTCTCTAATACACAGACACACACACACACACATTATATATATATATTTAAAAAAAATAAATAAATAAAATCACAAAAACCAACTAAACGTTTAATATACAGGAAGAGATAGAACTGCTGGTAATAATGGTTTGGCCTCTATGAGCAATGCAATCATCAGTTATATAATTTACACAGCAGGGACTCATCAGGAATTAATGGGTTTAGTCTACTCAGGCATGAAGGCCACCTCAAACTGGGCCTAGCTGAAAAATATGTCCTAATTAGTAGGTCTACAATACAAGCACTGTACAGGCACCAATAAGTTATATACGCACACATACAGCACACTGTGGGAGACCCTCTGCAGTACAACATCATGATGCCTAAATAATTTCAATTTAGACTGAGATTATCACACGGCTACATTCTTATCTTAAAGAGAATGCCTTGAATAAACATAACTTCAACTTAAGCAGAAGTGAATATACAAGTTGGTCTGTGAAAGACTTCACTATAACACAGTTACCTTAATTATGATATAGTTATGAAAAAGATTAATTGTGAAAAACACATAACTCAATGAGAGTAAATCAATGTGCACATTGAGTATGTGCAGGGCAATGTTGTACACTGTTAAACATCTATTGCAAGCAAGTTTCTCTAATTAAGGAAATAAATCTAGACATTCTACCAAAACTTTTATTTATTTATTAAATATTATGGAGATATTCTCTCCATTAAACCAATTTATAATGTCAGCTGACATGTTAAAGGAGTATTACCTTGTAAACCTTTGAAAAGAAGCCACTGCCAATGAGCTCATGAGTGAAATTTTCCCAGAATTCTAGCTTGCGCACGGCTGTGCGTAGTTTCTGCCATCGGTCCACATGGCAGTAAGAATCAGAAGATTCTCTATACAGCGTTGGGCTGGTAGGCTCAGAAGAAACGTCCACATCACACATCCTGGAGATCTTCGCTAAGAATGAAAACACATGCATTCTATTATGGTGGGGACTTCCTATTGACTTCTATTGCTTTTATACTGAGCTACTGAGATTTTCTATCCCCTATCCCCTAACCCTCACATAAACCTGTTTTAACATATATCGGTTATATGTATTTATCCCATTGGAGGGTTCCCACTCTTTTCAAGCCACAATTTTCCAGGACATTTTATGCGCCCAACAAGTGTAATATTTAGCACAAACACATGTCCATTAAAACTGAGCTTTAATTTAGCTTTCTTTCTGTTTTTGACAGAAATTCCTCACCTCCAGATAAGCAGTATATATGCTCAATGACTTCTGACTTTATGTGAACGAAAAGACACAAATTTGCCCGTTTTCTCATTGGAAAATATAACCGTCCTGGTCACAAAAGTGAAGTTTCTGGGGAATAATAGCCATTTTCTATACTTTTGAGGCATAAGCAATTAGGAAATAACACTTACTACCCAGGAACAAAAATTGTGTTACATAGTGTAATTGATTAGTTTAGTGACCCCATCTGGAAATGCCACTAGGTGGCAACAAATGAAAGTCTAATGTGCTATGAGCGAGTCATTGAATAATTTGAAATGTTCACTACTGAAATCTGCCAAGAGACTTTATAGTGTTTAAGCATTATAAGAACAAAGAAGATATATCATTTCCATTCAGATTTTTGAATGGCAGAGCATGACTTTTCATCCAAAAAGACAGCAATAATAGTCTAATAATAATAATAAAGAGTATCAATAACGTCCTTACCTTCTACATTACAATTTGCATGTCAAATATACTGAGTTCAGTAAAATGTTTAAGCATTATAAAAACAAAGCAAATGTACTGTATCAATTTCCTAAAGTATTTATACTGCTGAACATGACTTTAATCAGAAAAGACAACAATAATAGCATAATAACAATAATTTTGAGTTATAATGATGTCCCTTCATCATTGTAAAGTGCATTTCACATGAGTTGAGTCGAGGTGTCAAAACTCCACAAAACACCAGCATCAAGCAGTGCTTTGTCCTCCAGATTAGGGTGCTTACACACTGACTAAAGTTTATGCTGCGTCAGAGAATGCTGCGAATGCATTGATTTCAAAGGGGATGGTACGTCAGGAGGAGGAAGAGGGAAATTAAGAGATGTTCAACATCTCTTCTTAAATTTCAACCATTTTTTAATATTAAATGTAGCTTTGTAGCTTTTGTACATAATTTGTGAGGCAAAACATGTGAAAAACACTTTGGTGTGAAGTTGGAGCCGAGGTTGTGCTGACGTGAAGCATAGACTTCAATGTATTCAGCAGCACTGACACAAGTCATTTGACATCCCCTCAACATGTAGAAACATCAGTCACTTTTACACATTAATATCTCTTCTGCCCTTTTCTCTCCATGATGAACAAGGTAGACTCACATGCAGATGCTGAAGTAAACTAACAACATACCTCTCTCATTCAGTCAGTCGTTACAAGTACCAGGTCATTCAGTTTGTTAATGAATGAAAAGTTTCACGAATGCCTCTTCTTACTTTGCATTGATAGTAGCTGTAACCAATCAAGAGATCTGCCTTGGTTGCACCACGATTGCCAAGCTCACGATTGGCTGCTGTTGTAATTAATCATGAGGGTGTAATCGCCCTTAACCGCTGATGCTGTTTCACAATGTGCAGCCGCCAGCTGTGAAAAACTATATAAATTTGTGTATTTGACTCCTATTCCGAGTCAGATCGTTACCATGCTTTTGTGCTTGTAATAGAAACCTTGCTAGCAACACAGTCAAATGGTTATATTAATATTTTCCAGGACAAATCATTATTTTTCCAGGATATTTAGGTATTTTTCTAATTTTCCATGACTGGAAATATGCATTGCAAAATTGCAGGAAGCATGGGAACCCTGCATTGTCTTCGAATACTTGATTTTGATCGGCTGGAATGCATGTGTTAAAACCATTTAATGCACAGATAGTTTAATCAGTTAAACTATTCAAGTCAGTTTATAAATTCAGTCAGTTTAATCACCATTCTATTTTAACATGTCTACTCTATGTTCTCTGTAATGAGACATTGCGTGAGTTTTATGCCTCTGTTCAAACGACCTCTGGACGCAAATAATATGTTGCAAGTCTGATGAGACTTTAAGCCGGGATTAACCATCACATCACAAAACAGGACATTTTTAAGTCTTTAAATCAATTATGAAGCACTACAGGGAAAAATGGAAGAGACACCAGTGTTCATCATCACCATATCAGAATCAGAATCAGCTTTATTGCCAGGTATGTGTACACATACGAGGAATTAGACTCAGGATTGTACATTGCTCACGATGTGCTTACTCATACAAAAATACAATAACACAATAATAAAATAAAATCATACAGTGTAGACAACACAAATATACACACAATGAACAAAAACAATATAGACATATTGACAAATAGTGCAGTGATAAGAGTGCATAGGATGCAGGAGTAAAGTTATTATTATCATTATTATGTACATGTCGGAGGTGGATGGGATATACAGGTACACATACATGCATAAATGTACAGAGTGCGATATTACTATTAGAGAGTTTATTAGAGCACTTTCCACATACCCTAAGACTTGTAAGGAAAGTATGGTTTAACATAAAGCCATGTTTTGCACAGAGGTGGAGAGAGGAAAACCGGGACCCAAAAAATGCATCTTTCGCTGTCTGGCAAGACGATTTGAATTGTAATAAGATAAACATAATCTAATATTGCTGCGCTGCTCAGGACACACCCGCTAGAGGCCGCCGCTTGATCATGCATTACTGACTGAAGCAAGGAATGCAGACTGTGTTATAAAGGGCAGCCTTTTGTAGTATAGTAATCACGCTAGGCCATAGCACGATTTCATTCTTAATTCAATCAATCTTGCAGCCTTGATGGATACCATACCGATGTCTAAGAGGTCAAATTCAGCAGGTTTCAGAGCGTTTTGAATGTTTTTGTTCTCATCACGAACAGTAAGTGCCACTTCTACAACTGTCACATCCGTAAAGCTGTTTTTTCCTCTTTAATGACAAAGAATGGACCTTTAATATTACAAGTTCTTAGGAGTGCCAGCCCTTCTATATTATTTGTAGAATACCTACTTCTACATGCTAGTATTATTTCTGAATTTTGCATTAAAATTCACAAGAGTTTGTACAGTGTGTAGTCTCCAATTATTTGTATAGCTTTATTTAATTAATGAAATAAATGAAATATGATTGCACTAATTTATCTCTATGTTTGATTTAGAACTAGCAGAACTCTAGATCTAACGACCCCGTAAAATAAAGTTAACTGTTATTGTTATTCTTCCCGTTGAAATTCTCACAGCAAAACTCAATGACAGCTGTACCTAATCAATGCTGGCAAGTAACCACAGTATAAGTCAAGACAATTTTATTTGTATAGCGCCTTTCACAACACACATAGTTTCAAAGCAGCTTTACAGAAGATCAGGCATTAACAGACGTTAAAACTGTAATGTCTATAATGTCGATGAATCATCATTGTGTAATTAGATAAAATACGATTGTTAATCGTGTTTAAAAATAAGTAGTTAAATAATAATTTTATTAATAACCCAAGTGAGCGAACTGAAGGCGAATGTGGCAAGGAACACAAAACTCCATAAGATGTTGATTAATGGAGAAAATAACATTGGAAGAAACCAGACTCACTGTGGGGGCCAGTGCCCCTCTGGCTAACATCATGAATATAATGTAAATATTACTTATGTATAGTTAAAGTCATGGTTTAAAATTATTAAACTAAGTGTTAAGGGTCAGTGTATAAACATTGATTTAGTTTGAACTGTAAGATTAATGACCAATGACTTTGAAGTCCATCCTGGACTAACTGCAGAAGTTCACATAGATGTAATTGTCCTTGTTAACTGGCTGATGAAGGCTATTGTTGGCAATTGCATTCCATTACAAGATCATAGTCCATCAATAGACCGAGGTGATGCAGGCCGAGATCAGGGATGTGAAACGCAGTTCAACCTGGCCAGTAATTTCGGTGAGGTTTGGTGTGGTCCAGCCTAAATCCAAGGTTCAGACAATGGCATATGAAGTATCCCATGTCTTATGGTTGGAGTTGACATCAGTTCATCCTCTGAAGTCCATCATAATAGACTGAAGTGATGTATGGCTGACCCCGGCTGCATTTAGTCATTATCATTCAGAGACACGTAGCAGTGGAGTCCAACAAGAAGCAGGAATGGTGCTGGATCCAGCCGGTTCTGGTGACATCAGGATAGGAGTCCCGAGGTTGAGATAGGTATAAGCAGAATCATGCACGGCTAGGTTTACGTTAAACGATTTGAATTCACTTAGCGTAGGGTGGTTCTTTGTCTACACGTTGTGCATTAAAATAATTTAAAATACGCCATGGATTATCCCTTACATATTATTGGTTGTAATATAATTGAAAGATGTTTGCTACTTGTTTGTTGGTTGTAGGTGGTATTAGGGGGAGGGACAATTTGAAGTTTGTTCAGCAGGATACTAATAAAATGTGAATATGAAATGTAACAGAGGTGTTTTTGGTACATTAAAACAAATAGTTTTTCTTAGATGTGAAGGTTAAAATAAGCTTAAACTATTGATGTTGAGTTTATGGTTACAATTTTAATTCAGATTCACGAACAAATTAATTCGGACTCAACACGGACTCGGCCTGTTATGGACTTGGTCTTGAGTCCGACTCGGCCCCTTTTGGACTCTGACTCGAGTCGATTGTTTAAAGACTCTGACTTAACTCAGACTAACCTTTCTACAGCTTCTACAGCTGCAAAAAGCTCTGGCTGAAACAAGAAGTAGAATGGTGGAAAGGGGGTATGCACGTAATATTATGAAATATTTCCTTAATGGACTTTAATGGTTGCCTTTAATGACAATACAATTTACCGATATCTACGGTGGGCCTAAGCTATAATTTTAGGCACTGCATCTTAAGTATAAAACCACACAGGATATTGCCACATTTGCAACATGAAATAAAGGTTTTCACATATAACAGTGGTTTTCTGTGCACTGTGTCACTGTGTCTTTCACTCTTTGTGCATATATCCAAGGCCTAATTTTCGTGTTGTGGAGACAAACCATAAAAGTGGAGCATTGAAGTCAATGGGAATAGTCATCACAGCCCACTGAATAGCACAGAGTGGCACGCTTTCACATCCCGCTAGGCTTTGTCACTTAAGAGGGAATCATCTAGTTGTATTCATAAAGGGTAGAGCGCACACATGCGGTCTTTGTTTTTTCAGCAACAGACACACAATCACAGCCCTTTCAGTTTCACAATCTTGCAAAAAGGCAGATAACTGATACGTGCAATCCTAACTGGTGTATGAGTCTCTCTTTCTGATGGTTTGTTTGAACTAATTTCTTTCATCTAGCATATGTTTTCTCTGTTTTTTAGTCTCAGAATGATGAATAAGAGACCAAATGCATTACAGTATCTTTAAAGGTGCACACGTAAAAGTAGACTAGTATTTTTGGGAGAAATAAATGTAGACGCACGAAATGAAGACTCTTGTCATATCAGTCTTTGAGGAAAAAGCTGCTCTCTACATATGATGCAGAGTGCACATTCATGAGTGCTGCTATGTTGAGTTCATTTTACCAGTCGTCATTTTAGACAGTATGGCCAGGTATTTTGCCCATCAACAAACATAGTCCCAAACAAAGCCAAAACAGGATCAATGTTGGAACTCCCACTTACAAAGACATGTGGAATAATACAAACACAGAAGCAATCTGAATTGGTGTACTAAATATCAGCAATCTTGGAACACATCTTACCCTATCAGATTAAAACAGTGTTTACCAAACTTTTACAGTAGCGTATCCCTCCAAACATCCTTTTGCATAATCCCTCTCTAACGCATAGAAAATATTTGTACAAGGTATTTTGAAAATGCTAAAGTGAGTGTCAAGCGTTTCTTTGACTGTGCGTTTCCCCACGCTTGAAGGAGATAGGTTCTCACTATTTGAAGTTATAAACTGGATTCCACTCAATGATTAGGCCTTGTGAATTATTCCATCCATTTATTATAGAATTCATGTAGGTAAAAACCTTCAAAACATAATCATACATACAGTGTTAATCACAAGGAAACCCAATAAAGTGCATAAGTTAGCAGGTTTAACATAACTTAATTTTAACATCTTTGCGCAGCACTACAAATACATCAGTACCTTAAGTTAACAAACCATTTAAAACATGAACATTCCACCAAACCTAAATATATTGCACAAAGGTTGGTAAATATTACACATTCAATTAAAGATGGTAAGTATTATACAGCTCAATAACAATAAATTACATCCGTAATTTATCCTACATTATAAGGTACAAAATAAATGCATTAATAGCCTTTAAACATTTGCATGGTTTAAACTGACTGGACTTTAACCACAAAGGCCATGAATTAACCTATGCTTTTAACCATATTTATAAATGAATTGCCATTTTAATAATTAAACAAACTATATGCAATTACATAGTCAAATCACTTAAGTTAATATTTCTATTTATCAAATGGGTTTAAGTAGTACTCCATATGATTTGGACAGCTGTTAAATATTTCAAACACAGTTACCAAATCAAACCAGACAAACTAAGTAGATTAATTTAAATATACACGAATAGGCATATTTTAACACACTACACCAATAAACACCATATATTAAAAATATACTACTTAAGAACAATGACGCGATTTACAGAGCTTCATTGAACGCTATATTCACACGCTGATAACAGCAATTAGCAAGCATTTCAAAGTTCAGTGTTTTTCAACCAGCAGAGCTTCAAGCTTACCGGCTGTCACTTCAGAGTTCTTTGGTGAGTACACGATCCCGCACAGTGTTCAAAACAGACATCAAGCTCTAATACTCGAGCCAGCGCTGCTGTCTGCCGTAGCGTCAGCTTCCAGTGCACACAAACAATAGCAACGGTACATTGCCTTATCCGGTCTGGGTACGCGCAACTTATTGCGGATTAGCTTCACCTGGTACTAATGAGGGAATGCGGGGTGACGGGCGGTTTGCCGCAACAGTGAGTGAAAATTATTGCATGAAAGTTAAAAAATTATCTGGCCGCACCACAAGTGACATCTGATATATGTCATCAAAACTTATGAACTTATCCCTTCAGAATCATAACTCCTAATGCCAACCTGGTCTCACAGAATGAACATTACTCTATATAAAGTTTTGCAAACTGACTTTTACGTGCCGCTTTCTACATTTCGTTGCAGTTTCCTGGTGAAATGAACACTAGAGGCGCTACAACAAATGTGTGTTTTATTTTATTACACTGGTTGAAGAGGTACTTCTTTTCTCTGCCATTCTAATGGCATAATCCTAATATTCTTTCTCATAGGGTTTGTGGATAACAAATCTAATAGATTTAATTTATTTATACATATATATACATACACACACTGAAAACAGGCCCCTGGTAGAGCTTGGGTTAATAATACTTTGTAAAAAAAAAAAAAAAAAAAAACACACTTCCTATGGAAGAAATGCTACTGCACTAACCAACATCCTACCACAGATTGATTTACGAGAAAAGCCGCTGACCAACTGAACTGGCACCTCAACTACAGATCAAGCACACAAGTTAATTTAGTTTGCCAAATTACAAATTAACACTGCAGTGATAAAATTCAGCACTGGAAGTGGACTTAACCTCCCACCACCCTCAGAGGAAACAGATGCCATCTAAGGGACAGCTGATGTCTGGCAATGCAGAGACTGAAGGTTTGCAATATATGCGGGTCAAAGAGAGGCATTTACTCAAAGTTTACACAGCATCAAGCACGTCAGTATGCCATCACGGGGCCCACAACCTGACTTCACATGTACATAAGAGGAAGTTGCCCCAAAACCTGGACTTTTACAGGAAAACTGTTGAAATTAAAAAGAAAAACAGAAGCAGTAAATGCCACTTTAAACTGCGTTTAGGCTGATAAATCCATCTAATTTTAAAACAAAAATGAAATGATGCGGGGGGGGGGCTCAAAAGACTCACTGAAGAAAAATTGCAACTCTTGTTTAAAATAATGAAATAGCTATTCTTCACTACATTTGTGTTTCAACTATATACTACAGTAGCGTACACTGAGAAATGAACAATTTTAGCAGCAAAATATTTCGAGTTTGTTTGCCAAAGCTACACAACTTGGCCATGAGCACTTTGACATGCATGATCTTCTTGCACTCCGATCATGTTTAATAAGCATGTGTGGTACTGTAAACACATCAAATGGCTTTTGTTTAGCTGGGTAAGCTCAAAAAGGGTTTAAGAATATAAACGATTGACACATGCAGATTTTTGCCAATTTTGCAAATTTTGCATTGCATGTAAACACCTTAACCTGTGAGTTGTGTGCATGATATTTTCACATCAAAAGCAGAAAATAATGATTTTATGAAAAGAAACGTCTAGGGGGAACGAGACGTTGTGTCGGAGAAGCGACACTAGGGGTCTCTCTTGAGCGCCGAATATGCCTCTGATCTATGAAAAAAGGACAATGAGAAGTTGGCAGATAGTATTTGCACACCCCGCCCCCCGGACATACGGGTATAAAGGTCGAGGAAATACTAGAGTTCATTCAGGATTTTTCTGAGGAGCCGGAAATGGTCCGGCCACTACAGTGGCTCGGCTCAGCGACATGGCCGGGAGGAACAACGTCGAGAGAGCGACGGACGGGGAACATCTAGGTTACGGATGTAACCTCCGTTCCCTGATGGATGGAACGAGACGTTGTGAAGCGACGGAGAAGCGACACTAGGGGTCCAATTTAAATCGAGCCATGCGCTGAGCCGTGTACGTGTTCTGGCACAGGAGCGGGCAGGTATTTTACGTGCACAGGTGGCCAGCTGTGTCATGCCCCAAAAGAGTCGTCGGAATCCTTTTGGTTACCCTAGACAGGGGAACAAGGCGACGCTTGCCAACCTGGGAAACGGGCCAGTTTTTGGCTGGGCCTCTTTTCTCTCTATGTTTCTCGCATAGAGCAATAAACGGCCGGGGCCCTTACATGCATCAAGGGAAGGGGGTCTTACCCAGTTTCCTATTCTTTCAGGGGGGAAAGACACTGTGGAGACCACACCTGCCCGGAAGGGGAGGTAAGAGTGGTGAATACGTCACATGGGTATTTAGGCGACATGTGGAAAGTGCCGTGGTGGTAGATCCAGCCTCAAGGAGGGGGGAGTTGCTACAACACGGTGATAACAACTTACAAATTTTGTAAGGGGTCCATACCACGGATAATACACACTCCCGGGGCAGCACTGGCAGGTTCACTACCTGGTCTCTAAAGGGCATGATAGGAACCTAGGGCACATAACCCGGTCGCGGTCTTAGGATCATGTATGTGTTGCTAACAGAGAACGCTTGCAGGTCCCCGACCCTCTTGATGGAGGCGAGCGCGATAAGCAGGGCAGTCTTAAGAGAGAGGGCCCTGAGTCCAACTGATTCTAGTGGCTCGAAGGGAGGTCCCTGGAGGCCCGCGAGGACTACCGAGAGGTCCCAGGAGGGGGACAAGCTTGGCCGGGAGGGATTTAACCTCCGTGCGCCTCTTAGGAACCTGATGATTGCCGTCTACTGCGTCGTGGTAGGCCGCGATAGCAGCGACACACACCTTTAGCGTGGAAGGGGACAGCCTCTCTTGCAGAAATAAGAGCACTGACCTAACTGCGCACCTCTGCAGGTCTTCGGCTCGGGAAGAACACCAATTTGCGAACAAGCGCCATTTCAGGGCATAGAAATGCCTGGTAGAAGGGGCTCTTGCTTGGTTGATCGTGTCTACGACGGTAGGTGGTAGACTGGCTAGATCTTCCATGTCCTGTCCAGGGGCCAGACGTGGAGGTTCCAAAGGTCTGGGTGCGGATGCCAGAGCGTGCCCTGCCCCTGAGAAAGAAGGTCCTTCCTCAGGGGAATTTGCCAGGGAGGGGCTGTCGCGAGGAGTATGAGGTCCGAGAACCAGACACTGGGTGGGCCAATAGGGAGCCACTAGTGGGACTTGTTCCTGGTAGTATGGCATCAGGAGGCAAGGGTGTGTCCCGAGGCTCTAGTGCTCAGAAAAGACTCAAAGCACTTACCTTGCTCCCCACACCTGGCAGGGGGCGGGTTAGCGACTGAGGAGGAGGTCCGGTGTAGGCGTCCTCTGAACTCGTCGGAACCGGCTGGCCGGGGAACAGTCGGGGGGCTGAAGGCGGGGGGTCTGCATCCAGCATGCCGGGACTATTGAGATCTGGTGGCAGAGTGCCGTGAGAACGGCATTTGCAGGCCAGATGACCCAGAGACAAAGGAAATAGCTCTGTTGTTGAGAATTTGGGTACCGCAGCCCCGTCTAGGGGGGCGGCAAATTAAATGAATTCAACAAAAGATTCTCCTTCCGGCCCTCCACCGGGGGTCGAAGTTGTCTTACCCTTTCCGGAGCTAACATCTAGAGCTCTGGGTCGAACGTCTCAGGAGCGCCTGGGAGCCTTCCGGGTCCTCGAGGGGGTCCGTGAGATGGGTGGCGTCTGCTTCCTGCGGGGTGCTCGAAGTGTGGGCTGAGAGCTGGGCCCAGGTTGAGGCGGAGCAGTCTGGTGTTTCTTCGCAGGGGGACGCCCTCAGCAAGCAGATGAGGCATGGTCCATGGCAGCAGACTTGCGGCGTGGCAGGATGTGAGAGATGGCCTCCATCTGTTTCTTCACCACAGAGAACTGCTGGGCGAAGTCCTCGACGGTGTCACAGAAGAGGCCGAACTGGGAGACTGGGGCATCGAGAAAGAGAGTCTTGTTGGTCTCACGCATCTCGACCAAGTTCAGCCACAGATGACGTTCCTGAACCACGAGCATGGCCATCGCCTGCCCGAGTGACTGCGCTGTGACCTTTGTGGCTCTAAGGGCGAGGTCGGTCGCTGAGCGCAGTTCCTGCAGCACATCGGGATCAGGGCTACCCATGTGCAGCTCTTTGAGTGCCTTGAGCTGGTGGACTTGCAGGAGGGCCATGGCATGCAGGGCGGAAGCGGCATGTCCGGCGGCACTATAGGCCTTCGCGGTCAGCGAGGATGTTGTCCTACACAGCGTGGCTGTAAGCAGCGCCCAGACCCCAGGAACCAGTCATCCAACCGCGATGGCTGTGGGGAGGACTGAGGTTTTCCTGTCCAAGCCCACGCTGGAGGCGGCCCGGGAAAGCATGTCGGTCATCTGAGCGTCAGCCTCAGCCTGGGCATGCTGGCCCGAAGGAGATGATCTCATCCACCTCAAGCTCCAGAGGATAGGCAGGCTGGCTGTAAGGCAAGCCGCTGTTGCCTCGAGCACTCCCGTATGTCCGGGGTGGGGTATGCAAATACTATCTGCCAACTTCTCATTGGCATTTTTTCATAGATCAGAGGCATATTCGGTGCTCAAGAGGGACCCCTAGTGTCGCTTCTCCGACACAACGTCGAGAGAGCGACAGATGGGGAAACAATGATAATGATTTTTCTTGAAAAGATTATTTCAAGTCTCACTGTATAAACACGATTTTCTTGCATTGTCAGATTTTTTTTTTGGTAGTTATTGGTGTGTATAATTATCTTAAATTCCACTGCTTTAGAAATGCATACAACCACTAATTCAAGAATTAAACCTTCATAGTTTAAATTGTATAATAATCCAATTGAAAGCCATTGAGCTCATTAACATTATACCCTAACGACTCTCCTTTACCAGAGTCAAAAATCTTCATGATCTTTGCATTACATGAAAATGCTGTAGTTAAACTGATTCACTGGTACAGATAGTAGATATAAGCCTTAAAGCCGACAAACCACCTCAGTGCGACACAGATTCCCAAAGCAGTTCCTCCCACACACTGAAACAGCACAGAACAGGATGTATGTGCACTGCGTTTACAACCATGACAGGATAGAAATGGCCACGGCCAGAACTTAGACATCAGTATATCCCTGTGCATGTAATTACATTTCTTATTTAATTAGATTCTCTATGCGTTCAAAAGAAATGTTCAGGACCAGAGATCTTATCATTATTTGCTTTGATTATGTAGTGGGTCTTTTAAAGGATATAATAAGATGTATAAAAAGGTCAAAACCCTTTACCACAATTTAATGTCTTTTGCAAAACTACAAGACCAAAATACTAATTGTAATTTTTGATGCAGATCCAACGTTACATAAAATAATTTGATAGCCTTTTATCTAAAAGCAAAAAAAGTAGTAAATGCATTAGGTATCATGAACATTAAACAATAATTTTTTTTATCAGGATTTATAAATCTCAGTTAATGTTAATTTATCCAGCCTGATCTCATGAGAATGCATATGTATTCTTACGTAAAGTTTGGCTCTAGCAAACATTAATTCTCTTATGCTTACACATACACCTAAACTTACAATAATGATGTATTGACAGCATCTAAAATTTATTAATCAGTTAAATTCATTGCATATCTAATCAATAAGATTAGTTCATCACATTTAACGCAGTTGAAATTATATGGCATTTCAACGGTTTCATTATGTGATTACTGCTGTCCTATACAATGTTTTAAAGCATCATTTTGTCAGATTAACCAAGAATAAACCTTTAAATGTTAAAATGAATAAAATGTAACACTGTAATCATTTATTAAGAATATAATTTTAATTTAGTTTGCCATGGGACACAAAAGGAGTATTCAGAATATAAAAACATATATAAAAAGAAAAACACAAAAGCACCACAAAACAATAATAAAAGTAATACATTTAATTTGTTCATTATAATCCAAATCTTCAGATAGCTTTGTGTGAGGAACAGAACCAAATTAAGCTTAATTTAATGATCTCCGTCTCCATCCGCCATAGCGCCCCTGCCGTAATGTCAACCTGCGTTGGTTTCATTTTCATAATTAAAAAATTGCCACCTAAAGAAGCACGACATAGGTTTTTCAGCAGTGATGTCGAATGCTCATTGGCTTTCTAGTGTCTTGTGACCGTTTGCGACATGCCGTATTCCGCCACGTATACGTTTAAATGAGATATGACAATGCCATTACATATTACATCAGGAGAAGATTTCCAGACATTATTAACTTAAATTTCACTCTCTACCTCACACAAAGCTATTGTGTGCTACAAAGGAGCACACTGGATGCAGCTCATCACCCTTTGGACTACTTCTGTACTGAACTTTGCCATTATTCTGAATCGATTATTGTGATTAAATGTATCTGCCGGTTACATTTTTTATATGCTTAATAAATGTTTATGGTTAGGTTTAGGAGCAGGGGTGAGATTAGCAGCAGTAAAATATATACAAATTAATATATTGTTATAAAATATTTCACTGTACATAAATATCTTGTAAATAAAAAAAATGTATAATAGATTAGTGTATTCAAATATATTTGTGATGGATTAGTCAATATTTTACGTCTCTAAAGCTGTAAATACATACAAATGTTTATGTTTTAGATGCTTTCAAAAGGTCATTATTGTAAGTTTTAGTGTCCATCCAAACGTACAAACATACATTAAAATGTTACAAATATTAATGTGCAAAAAGCTACATATATTAATGAGAATTAATCAAAATACTACTGTTAATTGATTATGTTCAAAATACATTAATGTTAACTTTTAATGTTAATCATGTAGTATGTAGAAACTAACATTTACTAAGATTAATGTTTAAAGTTCATTGTTAGTTCATGTTAACGGGAAAGTACACACAAAAATTCAATCATCATCTACTCAGGAAAACAAGAGGATGAATAAATGACAGAATTAAAATTTTTGAACGAATTATCCTTTATTTTTAGCTTTAACCAACAAATACCTACAACAACAAAACCTATTCTTACCAAGTAGGCAGTACATTTCCAAAATTACTAAGAAAAGTACAGGCGAGAACAGATATGAAAGACAAAGGGAAACAACAGGGAGGATAATAATAAAAACTGTTCCTCTGAACATAAGTGGACATCACATGTTTAAGTCATGAAATTCAGATCAGTCCATGCACTACACAACATCAAAACAGGTGCTGATCTACGTTGTCCCCTGTGCTGCTGGGATTGGTGTGAACTACAGGGGCAGTACAGTAGTTCTAGTAAATTCTAGATCTGTTGGAGAAGAGAGAGCTTTGGCGTCCGGCCCCAGATCTCCCCCTCACATTCTCTCCCACTCTCGCTCTCTGTACAAAAAAAACTACATTCAGCACAGTTGTCAGCATGGCATTCCAAATGAAAAAAAAAGTCAAATGTTTTACTAATGTTGGACTATTTTTGCTAGGAGTTTGACTGCTTGTATGCTACTGTGGTGAGGTGCTGATGCTTCAGCCCCGGTTGCCTTTAGCAACTGCCACACAACGATGAACGGCTGATAGCACACAGCTGAGGAGGATTAGACAACTAAGTGGATGGAAATATAAATGCCAGCGGGAGTAACAAGAGAGTGAGGATGATTTCTCAAGAGGGAGCTGACTTTAATGCTTTCTCTTTTTTCTCTTTCAGAGAGTGACTGACACACCAGCACCTAAAATGCCCGCTGTCATGACATTCAGGACGAAATTCTGACCACCAACCCTCCGGCAGAAGCCTCTGAGTGTATGGATCTTGATGCAGCCCAGGCTCCTGGGGCAAGGAAAGTTGGGACGGTCCCTCCTCCCCATCACCTGTGTCCATGGGGATACCAGGTACGAGCCAGTTCACACTGTCTCCATCTCCGCCTCCCAGGTACCTGGACCATGGAAGTGGGGGTCATGAAGGACCTTCCGGCACCATTGATGTTAGGAAGATACTGGCCAGGACTGGATCATCTACTGCAATGGACCGGCCCACCCACCTTTCGACGACTATCCAGAAACTCCAAGAAGGCTTGCACCAGGTCAGACTACCTTGTTTCGAGGAGTGATAGAGTGATTGAGTTGCAAAATACTAACCTGGAAATCTATTCTGATCTCTTCAAACAGGTGATGGCAGGCGGGACCCTGGTACCATTGCCAGTTATCGAGGTGCCATTTGACAGCATCGGTACAGACCTAGTAGGGCTGCTGTCGAAGTCCCGGGGGCACGAACACATCCTTGTGACAGTGGTATATGCCACGTGGTATTTAGAGGCTGTACTGTTCCGCCTGGCCACCTCATCTGCTATAATGAAGGAGATGTAATTGCTTTTCACCTGTGTGGCAATTCCATTGGAGATCCTGATGGACCAGGGAACCCCCTTCGTCTCCCAGCTCATGGCCAATCTCTGCAATCGTCTCTGCGTAAAGCAGCTCCACACCTCAGTATACCACCCCCAAAAAGACGAGCTAGTGGAAAGTTTCAATCAGACACTGAAACGGATGCTCCATAACGTGGCTGCCGAGGACAGGCAAGACTGGGACCTCATGCTCCCGTATGTGCTCTTCGGCATCCGTGAGGTTCCTGAAACCTACACAGGTTTTACCCCCTTCAAGCTGCTCTTCGGTCATCAGCCTCGGGGGCTGCTGTACATGGCATGGGAAGCTTGGGAGCAAAAATCCTCTTCTCATCGCTCCGTCATAGAGCACGTGCAAAGCATGAGAGAAAGGATAGAAAAGGTTAAACCCCTCCTGCAAACACATGGCAGAGGCCCAGCACATTCAACAGAGTGTACGATTGGTGAGCGCAGTCCCGTGAGTTCCAACCGGGGGACCAGGTCTTAGTCCTCCTTCCAAACACCACCTCCATGTTCTTAGCAAGGTCCCTATGCCATGGTGGAATGAGTTGGGCCAGTAAACTATCAGATGTGCCAGCCCGGGAGGCGAACGGAAGAAAACATTAATTACATCAACTTGCTTAAATGCTGGGTTGAAATGACCAACCGATGACCAACCTGAGCTCCAAATTGTCATCCCCATGGCACCACAAGTTTGAAACCCTCGACTGCCCCGGGTGGACATCCTTCCTATCCAACGATGTGAGAACCCCTGCAGGAGTCATTGTCCGGCAGCGGCCCAATAAATGTCCGGAAGCCACTGAGACGGATGTTGGAGCTAAGCGTATTCGAGACCTTTTAAAAGCCTGTGGACCAGTCCGATTGTCATGGTCCCGAAGCCCGACAACAACTTCCGGTTCTGCAATGATTTCCGGAAGCTGAACGAAGTCTCTGTGTTTGACAGCTACCCCCATGCCACGAGTGGATGAGTTGATCGAATGGTTGGGAAGGGCCTGCTATATCTCCACATTAGACCTATCCAAGGGATACTAGCAGGTACCCCTTACACACCAAGCCAAGGAAAAGGCTGCGTTTCGCTCCCCCACAAGGCACTGGCAATACCAGGTCCAGCCATGTTCCAAAGAATGATGTCAATGAGGGGCAGAGTATACCACAATCTGGTTGCAGCTACCAACAAGGCATGGTCAGCCCTACATTTCAGCCTCAACTTCGGGATTCACAACTATCTCTGGTTGGACGACCAGAGAGACAAAACCGGATGATGTTAAGTCAGTAAATCCAAAAGATAAGGAGGAGCCAAACCAAAAAAGTACTAAAAGAATCATTTTGAAATTTACTCGAAATCGTACAGGCAACCAATGCAAAGAACGTAAAATGGGCGCAATGTGATCTAGATTTTTAGTACTAGTTAAAAGTCTTGCAGCCACATTTTTAACTATTTGCAAGCGGGACAGAGCTGACTAGAAAATCCCAAAATACAGTGAGTTACAGTAATCTACTTTACTCTCATTAAAATTAAGAAAATTTAAACACAACTGTAAAGGGGTTACAAGGTAAAGGAGGAAGCGAGAACCGGCTTGACAATATCATTAAACTTTATTTATAAACTTAAACACAAACAGGGCAGCTGCCCTAGTTCTCGCTCTCTCTCTAGAACCACCATCTCCGGTCACCTTTATCCCTCGCTCGTCTCCTCAGGCTGATTGGAGTCCGGCTCTGCCCTCCTCCGTGCTACAACAACCAAGCCTTCACATCAGAAAAAACATGTCAAAAGTGCTTCGAAGCCAACAGAACTATTTTTTAAGGGCAGATATGTTTGAGTATCATCTGCATAGTAATGGAACTACAGCCCATGCTTCCTAAAGATAGAAGCCAATGGAAGCATATATAATGAAAACAGAATGGGAGCTAAGATAGAACCGTGGGGCACACCACACAAAAGAGGAGCTGCCTCAGATGAATGTTCACCAATGTTAAATTTAAAACTTATATTAGAAAGACATGATTTAAACCATTTAAGAGCACTTCCTTTTATACCAACACAGTGCTCCAAGTGAGCAAGAAGGACAGCATGATCCACTGTATCGAATGCAGCACTCAAGTCTAGGAGCACAAGCAGGAACCAGTTAAAAATTTATATAAGTTAAAACCTTAAAAAATGCAGTCTCTTTCGAGTGGTGTTTTCTGAAACCTGATTCAAAAAAACTCAAAGATTTTATTTTCATCAAGAAAATTTTGTTTTAAATCTATTTTTTCTAAGATCTTTGTAATAAAAAACAGATTAGAAATGGGTCTAAAATTAGTTTAAACAGTAGGGCAATTTCTGTCTCTTAAGCAAGTGATAAACTGTAACATGTTTTAACACATCAGGTACAGAACTAGTTTCAACACACTGATTTATAATAGACAAAAAGTAGGTACCTACTGCATCAAAAACTGGTTCCAGGAAAATTTGATGAATAGTATCAATGGTGGAGCCTGATGGCTTTAACTGACACACTATTTCTTGAAGATGTATAAAAGAGATGGGTTCAAATGGAAGGATCAAAAACAGGGGGAGATATTCCCAAACTGATATAATTTATCTTATTAACAAAAAATCAAAGAAAATCCGCACACAGTTTGACATAACAGGGTACTCACAAACAGTTGTATTAACAACAGCATTAAAAATAGTAAAAATAATTTTGGGTCTATGGTAATTCTTGTTAATGATTTCTGCAAAATACCTGGATTTTGATACTCTCGCTGTCTTCAGGAATTTGGATAATGAAGTATTTCAAAGGAAATCTGATGATTTGACAATTAAACATTTAGGATTATAAATGCTGGCAAGAGAAACATGAGAGGGAGGACGTTTTCTCCAGAGGGAGCTTTAAAGACTTTAAAGCTTCTCTATTTCAGAGAGCGACTGACATGCCAGCACCAAAACGCTCACCACCAAGACACTTGGTGCGGGACTTTTAATTATAAAGCCCGGAATACACATGGGACTTTATTTTGAAATGTCTGCGCTCTCAGTTGTGAGCACACTGATGGATGATTTGCTGAGAAAGTGACTTCAAACTGCTAACCTGTGCTCTGGAGTTCACACTCCCAGTTATTTTTTGGGTGATTCAAGAAAAAGGTTTAAAAGAATAATTTGGTCAGTACTCTCTCGCACTGGGTTTGTTGTTGCGTGCAGTGAGCTCATCACAACAGAATGGGTGAAAAGTGTCTCGAGACACACTGGTGGTGCTCGCTGACGAAACCGCATATGAACGCACACAACCCGAATGTTATCAGATACCTCTCATGTACTAATGCAATTGGTCTCCAAGCACATCTCATATCAACATAAACATCATGCACTCCCTCAGCATCATCTTATGTTCAGAGTAGGTCTGTATCGATACAATCATATATTGATATATTGCAATAATTTTCCTCACGATATTATATCAATACTTAGATTCATGTATTGTGATATTTTCAGTGCAGTCAGAGATGCTTATATGAGGCACGATTGAAACTGATCCTGCAGGATCCTCTACAGTTAATTATTAATCAAAAACAACAAAAGAAACATTTAATTCTAATCACTCATAGCATGAATACTGTAAATAAACCATTCGACCAAAAAAACTACTGTCGAAATCCCTGCAACATGTCTTAAAAAGACAGTACCATTTTAGCACTTGATCTACATATCTAGATCATAATAAATAGTACAAATATGTAAACTCAAACATGGAACAATATACAGTATATATGCAATATGTGCAATTTCAATAAATCATAGCCTATTTATTGATGTAATACATGAACTTTAATTTTAAAAAGCATAAATGTCAATGGCAGTGCCCACAGCGTGGACTTATTATGGAATATTTTATGTACAATACATCTCAAATACTTAATCTAAACAGACCTACCTCACCTTACAATCATTACTCAGGGATAATGAAGTATAGAATGTCATGTTGTTTTATTATTTTAAACAGGATGCCACCACGTCGTTCTGCATTTCAAACAAAGCGTAGAAGTCGTTCAGCCAACTTTGTCACAGGCAACTGATGTTGTCCTGTAGTTGGTGATGGCCTGGATGCCCTGCCACATGCACCGTGTGTCACCGCTGTCCTGGAAGTGACTGTGGATTCTCTGGGCGTGGGTGTGCTATGCCTCTCTGATGGCCCGGGACAGTTTGGCCCTCGCTGTTCTTAGGTCTGCCTAGTCGCCTGCTCCGAAGGCGGAGTCTCGGGTCCTCAGCAGTGCGTGCACCTCCGCAGTCATCCACGGCTTCTGGTTGGAGCGTGTGGTAATGGTCTTGGAGAAATTGACATCATCAATGAACTTAATGATGTAGCTGGTCACTGATGCTGTGTATTCCTCCAAATTGGTAGAGTCGCCTTATGTTGCAGTCTCCCTGAACATTTGCCAGTCAGTGCACTCAAAACAGACTTGAAGAGCAGAAATGGCTCCTGCTGGCCAGGTTTTCACCTGCTTCTGAAGCGGTTTTGTGCATCTGACGACCGGTCTGTATGCTGGAATTAGCATAACAGAGATGTGGTCTGAGTAGCCAAAGTGGGGGCGGGGCTCCTCCCGGTACATGCCTGGGATGTTTGTGTAAACAAGATCAAGTGCGTTCGCCCCTCTCATTGCAAAGTCCACATACTGATGGAATTTAGGGAGCACTGTCTTGAGATTCGCATGGTTGAAATCTCCGGCGACAATAAACAGTCCGTCAGGGTGAGCGTTCTGCAGTTCGCTCATAGCCCCATGAAGTTCACGGAGCGCTTCCTTAGCGTTAGGACTGGGGGGAAAGTAAACTCTTGATATGATAACAGTGGTGAATTCCCATGGTAAATAAAAAGGTCTGCAACTAACAGTCACAAGCTCCACCAGCGATGAGCAGTAGCTAGAGACTTGCATAGAGTTCTTGCACCATTCCGTGTTGATGTAAACACATAAGCCACCACCGCGAGTCTTACCGCACAGAGCTGTATTTCTGTCAGCATGAAACGAGGGGAGCCTGTCTAGCTGAATGGCAGCATCTGGAACTCGCTGAGCCACGTCTCCGTGAAAACAAAGACGCAGCAGTCTCTAAACTCATGTTGCGTAGCCTGCTAGAGTCGGATGTAGTCCAGTTTATTGTCCAGGGAGCAAATATTTGACAGCAGGATAGACGGGAGAGCTGGCCGGCTAGGGTTTGTTTTTAGCCTAGCATGGACCCCCGCCCTCTTGCCGCGCTTCCGCTTCCTCACACATCGCTTCAGGCGACGCCGAGGACTGGAGGCCTGGTCTCCGCAGCAAGCAGAGTCTGCGTACCGCCTCCTGCAGGTCATCATGCAGCTTGGTTGTTGCATAAATCTTATATTTGTGCAGTGTCTGGCGATGGTAAACACGAACACCGGTTGCTCCGGTTAAACGGAGCACAAACGACCAGCACCGGTTTGGGTCAATTTGAGCGAGATGGGGTGGGGAGTGACGTCACACAGCCCAAAAAAGAATGCTTAATATCTCAAACCAGCACAAACGTTAATATTTCCGGCACAAATCAGCACAAACGAATTAAATGGTTTTGGTGATTATTTAATTATATGGGGTGCCAACTTCACGGAGGTTGACTTTCACTCCTTTTTCACCTCATGCTTTTGCATCTCTGATCATTATTAACAAATCCAAATTGTACACAAAATAACAAATTAATTGAAAATAGGTTTTAAGTTCTTAGAAAATAAATGAACAATGTCAATGAAGAAATCAGTGAAGAATGTCTCTAATTATGATAAATTATTGTAGTTCAAATGTCTGGGTGAAGGAGACATTCTGGCTTTTATCTAATTAATAAAAGTAATTGAAAAGTTACAAGTTTAAATCTGTTTGATCTATTCTTTAAAAACTAGATTTTGTTTTCTTTAAAATCCTTCTTAAACATAGAATCAGCCATAAACTTTTAGCTGGTGATGCTTGACTTTGGATCATGAGTAAGCAGAGGAAAGGCACTCTCCAAAATTTAATTACGACAATAATAATGATGATAATGATGATGACGAGTGATCTACATATTGAATACAGTCTGAATTAATGAATATCTTATTTATGTCATAATTATGATTTAGCATCTCATAATTATGACTTTTTATCAAAATTAAAAATGTGTAATCTCATAATTAAGACTTAGCATCTCATTATTTTGACTTGGTATCCAATAATTATGACATGGTGTCTCATAATATCTAATTGTATTTTAGCATCTCATAATTATGACATATTAGGGATGAGCACAAGTAAATGGTTAATCGAGAACTTCAGCACCAGCTAGTCAACTATTATAAACACTACTCTAATATCGCAATTTTGTGAAATTATGAAATGATTCACAAATGATAAAAATGTGATTGCCTTTATGTAGACTCATGTACATACTTGTTATATTCAACTTCCATTTTAATTTACGATTAATCAATTAGCCTACTAATTTTTTGTGGGTAAGATTACTGGACTACAAAATTACACGATAACGCCCATCCCTACTATGTATCACATAACTTATTTAAAAAAATAATAATTAAAATGCAGAGGGCTATAATGTGTCACTGGGAACCCAGAGAAAATCAAGATAAGTTCTTCAGAGACCAGCTCTGAAATTGTGCTTGGTCCTGGACAATTTTAAATGAAAGAGAAAGGAACAGGGTAGTGTACTTTTGGAAGGAGATGGATGGAGAAAAAATGGTTTCCTGTCTCGCTCCAAAGTGCAGGGAGGATCTCAGTTATGTCAACACCAGGGCACAAACAGAAAGATATACACCCTACAGAATGGAAAATAGTAATACCCATAAAGAGGAATGAGCACACAATACCAGGAACAATGTGTACTCTATATTGGAGAAATGGCACATCATAGCATGGGGCTGACTAAAGTCTACTGATTATGATTTGAGCCAATAAAAAAAGGGGGAAGGGGTCTAAAAAGACATGGAAAGGAAGGAGATGGCTAGAGAGAGTTACTAGAGAGTCTGTGAGCATCTATTCTGAACTTTTACTTTTTATCTTCATGACAAGCTCTATGTGAATCCACAAACTTACTCCCAGCCGTAATGAGACAAGTGACAGAAATGTCAAGTGCGAATGAACAATCATCTGTGTTGAGTCAGACATCACTGATTAGATTAATTATCACCAACAGTAAACTCATGCATTAGGCAAAGCAAAGTAATACAGCATGCCTTTAAGGATAAAAAATGGTTTCAAGTATTCAAAACAATTAACAATTCCTACAGCATCAGGCAATGTTACTTACTGCACTGGTTCAATAAGCTATTCACGTGCATCATGAGGTGGGTGGAAGGCAGTCCGCACGAGCTCAAAACACAGAGACACAGAAGATGGGAATATCACAGAAGCTATGAGGAAAAAGCACACATACAAACAACAATGAACAGACACAAACACAGACCCACAGCACTGTAACAGAGCCTAGAATCAGCAAGCACTTACAAACTGCACATTGAACATGACATTTAAATTCAACATCATCTTAAAGTAGATGGTGTCAGCTCTGATAAAGTGCAAAGTCACCTGAGATGCGGATAACAAATGCACAATGCGATATTACAAATCGTTAATAATTATTTCAATTAGTTTTCACAGCCTATTATTAGTCAAAATGAGAACATAAATTGACAGACGGTGGAGTGGGTGGATGGATGAATAGACAGGAAGCAAGATGCGGTGACAGTTGACTAGCAGAAAGGTTTTAAGCAAAATGTGTGCATGAGTATACTGTAAATATAGCAAATAAACACACATCTATATATATATATATATATATATATATATATATATATATATATATATATATATATATATATATAAAACCTTCTCATAGGACCTTATTAAAAATGCATCGCTTACTCACAGTAGAAAGCCCCGCGGTGTCTTCACGTGCGCTGCTGATGGGTTTCTAAGTATTGAAATAAAATCGACTTTTTAAACAAGTTCTTTAATTTAGAGTGTATTTCGTTTCTAGACCGAGACACACCACCGCATCTACAGCGTTTTCTAGAAGGACTCAATTTTCCGTCGCTTACTAAGCCCAGACAATCTTCAAATACAGCGAAACCATCCGCCCTCAAACAGACAGCTCCGCTGGTAGTCAAGTCTCTACTTTAGATGAAACGTGTTTCATCCGCTGTATGTAGGAGGAGCCAGTTGTCGTGACGTCAAACTAGTGGAGTTCAACCCCACCCACCTGTAGAGACCAGGGGCTTTGTCAAAAACTACTGAATTGCTTACATAGACATCATTTTGGGCATAATTCTTCATTATAAATGGTGTCTAAAGACCCAACAAGCTGCTGACTCGAAACGTGCGTGAATGTCTAAAAATGCTGCCTAAGTAGTTTTTCTTGTGTTCTTTTTTAATTACTACTACCATAATTTGTTATGAATCTATAGTGAAGGGTACCTATAATCTGTTCGTTGGGTTGTAACTCTTCTAATTGTATGCATGTAATAGTCACTGACGTGCGGTCTGGGTAGGCAAACTAGGCACTGCCTACCCTGCCAAAATTCAAAAATAAAATGTTTATTAAATAATAAACTTGTATTCGTATTTTTACTATTTATTCTTGTGATTTATATATGCAATATGTGTGTTATTCCAATTGTTTAGACGTTATGATGACAAATGTAGCAGTTACGCATAATCAACTAAAAACAAATGGTAGAATAAGCAGCGCTTTTACGGTCCATTCATTGCAGACGACAAGCGGAAAACCCATGTTGCTCATGCGCACTTCGATCCTGTATTCTTTAACATGTACGGCAAAAAGCACAAATCTGCTGTGCCTTTTGACGTAAATATGTTATGCCCGTAATCATCTCCATTACGTATCAGACATGGACCAATTAAAATCGAGATATTCCTAGACATTTGCGTAGCTAACGTCATTACACCACAGCTATGCCTAATCCCCGCCAAATTCAAAATCAAAACGACAGCACCGGCCGTAATCACGGAATTAAGAAATTTTTCCAACTTCCAAGCTCGATTTTAATTCCAAATATGAGTTAATTGCAAGAGGGAGGTCTACGCCAGATGGACTAGTACAGCAAAAGGGCCCAAACATTTTCCGATCATTTCAAACTGATTGGTATGCAAGAAAAGATTGGCTATGTGGCTGTGCTAACAATCAGCATCCCTGCCTGCTTTTTTCAACCAGTCAGACTGTTTGGACTTCAGCAGGATATTGTGATTTGAACAACCTGCCCGCAGCTTTAACCAAGCATGAAAAGTCGTCAGCTCACATCCAGTGTCAAATTACACTGAAAATCTTTGGAAAATCTCGGATCGACCTTGCACTTGACGAGCAAAGGAAGCTGAATATAACCTACCACAATGAAAAGGTAAAGGATTGTTGTATTGTATCTTCTGTTATAAAGATGAAGATTGCACATAAAAAAATAAGCACATAATGTTGTAAAAAATAAACAACTTATGTTCTGTTATATGTTCTGTGTTTTGACTACTGAATTTTGTATAATAATATCTAATGAAGATATATTAACAAAATCGTATATATTATATATAAAACATATATAAAATACATATACATTTCTTGATATGCCGCGCTTGTGCGTAACGTTCACTGTTTACGCGCTTGTGTGCGTGTGTGTGTGTGTCTGTGATAGAGAGAGAGAGAGTACACGATATACATCCTGATTTTTACATTTCTTGATATGCCGCGCTTGTGCGTAACGTTCACTGTTATTACGTATTATTAGCTTAAACAATAAATCAGGTAATCTGGCTTTCATAACTCAGTGCCTAGCCTCTTTAAGACATCACCGCACGTCACTGGTAATAGTTAATAATTGAGGTAAACTGGTCCATAAACCAATGTAACCGGTCTACTCCTAAACCACTGTTACCCGTTCTGCGCTGCGTATAAAAAAGAGGTCGGACAGCTGCCTCTTCTGATTAACCAAAGGTGTAGCATAAGTATCAACAACAATCAATATTAATGAATAACAAACACGTAAATGAAATGTATAACAAATATACATTAAGTAATAATTAATTGAGTTAACACATGCTATCACACACACACACCGATCTCTAGAGACAGCATGAACACATTCCAGCATTGTGTAAATATATCAAATACATTAACCTGAATTGAAAGGATTAAAAGGAAATACCTCAGTAAAAAATCAAAAGGTTCCAAAATAGGCTCAAGTTCCTCCATTTGCGATTAATAATCTAACAGCGCCCCCATCTGTTTCATTTATGCGCCAGACATGTTGTGATGTTACAAAAAGCTCAAACGTGAACGTGACAAAAACACTAACCTTTTTTAGTTATCAATAAAATCTAAACTAAAATAGTCTTAAAAACATTATGCCATAAATAGCTTTCTTTTATCCCTTAATGTCATACAAGTCAAGGCAAGTTTATTTATATAGCACATTTCATACACAATGGTAATTCAAAGTGCTTTACATAGAAGAGATTAAAATAAGAATAAAAAAATAAGAATAATTGAAACAGTTTAGAATAAAATAAAATAAAATACAGTACAAACAGTCGGACACACAGTGGAACAGTGCTCATTCAGTAAATGCACAGCTAAACAGATGTGTTTTGAGTCTGGATTTGAATGTGACTACTGTAGGAGCACATCTGATCTCTTCTGGAAGCTGGTTCCAGCTGCGGCTGGCATAAAAGCTAAAAGCAGACTCTCCTTGCTTAGAGTGAACCCTTGGTATTTCTAGCTGATGTGATCCTAATGATCTGAGTGATCTGTTGGGTTTATATTCAGTGAGCATATCTGCAATATATTGAGGACCTAGCCCATTGAGTCATTTATATACCAGTAATAATACTTTAAAATCAATCCTAAATGTAACTGGGAGCCAGTGTAAAGACCTGAGGACTGGTGTGATATGTTCATATTTTCTGGTTCTGCTCAGAATCCTGGCAGCAGCGTTCTGTATGAGCTGCAACTGTCTTATGGTCTTTTTGGGAAGGCAAGTGAGGAGTCCATTACAATAATCCACCCTGCTGGTGATGAAAGCATGCACAAGTTTCTCTAGGTCTTGACTGGAAACAAAGCATCTAATTCTTGCAATATTTTTCAGATGATAGTATGCTGATTTAGTTATTGCTTTGACATGACTACTGAAACTAAGGTCTGACTGTAGAGACACACCAAGATTCCTGACTTGTTTTTTAGTTGTTTGACCCCTAGCATCAAGGTATGCATTCACCTTGAGAACGTCATCTTTGTTTCCAAACACAATGACTTCAGTTTTGTCTTTGTTTAACTGAAGAAAGTTTTGGCACATCCAACTGTTAACTTCATCAATGCATTGGCACAGGGAGTCAATGGGGCTGTAATCATTAGGTGATAGGGCTAAGTAGATCTGTGTGTCGTCTGCATAGCTGTGGTAAGCAATTTGGTTCTTTCTCATTATTTGGCTCATTGGGAGCATATACAGGTTGAACAGGAGTGGCGCAAGAATTGAGCCTTGAGGGACTCCGCATGTCATGGACGTCCACTCAGACTTATGGTCTCCTATACTCACATAATAACCTCTCCCTTCTAAGTATGACCTGAACCATTTTAGGACCATCCCAGAAAGCCCCACCCAGTTTTCCAGCCTGTCAAGAAGTATGTTGTGATCAACAGTGTCAAATGCAGCACTGAGGTCGAGCAGTACCAGTACTGATAATTTGCCTGTATCAGTATTTAAGCTGAATATCGTTTATTATCTTTATGAGCGCTGTCTCTGTGCTGTGATGCGATCGGAAACCAGATTGAAAATTGTCAAAGTATCCATTTGAGTTCAAGAATTTGTTCAGCTGATTGAAGACAACTTTTTCAATGATCTTGCCTATGAAAGGAAGATTTGAGATCGGTCTATAGTTGCTTAATATGGTCTTATCCAGATTGCTCTTTTTCAAGAGGGGCTTGACAACTGCAGTTTTCAGGGAGTTTGGAAAACTCCCAGAGAGAAGTGAAGAGTTTACCACTTCTAGGAAATCTGCTTCTAAACAGCTGAACACACTTTTGAAAAAAGATGTGGGAAGTGCATCAAGGGCGCAGGTTGATGTTTTAAGGTGCTGTACGGTTTCTCCCAAAATCTTGCCATCAATTTCTTTGAAATCAGACATAGTAACTAATTTCTCAGGTTGTGGTTTGATTTGTCTGACCCCAGCACAACTCAAGGATGTGCTGATCACCTTTCTGATATTATTGATTTTTTCAGAGAAGAAAGAAGCAAACTCATTGCACTTGCTGTCTGAGAGCATTTCACTGGGAATCTGGCTTGGGGGGTTTGTCAGTCTCTCTACAGTCGCAAAAAGAGTGCGTGTGTTGTTTAAGTTGCTGTTTATAATATTCGAGAAGAAAGTCTGTCTAGCTTTGCCTAGTTCCATATTAAAAGCATGGATGCTGTCTTTGTAGATGTTATAATGGACTACAAGTTTTGTCTTCCGCCACATGCGCTCTGCTTTTCTGCATTGTCTTTTCATATTTTGCACTGCTGTTGAGTTTCTCCAAGGTGCTTTAAAAAAAAAGCTAACTCAATATTTGGTGTGACCACCTTTGCCTTTAAAATATCACAAATTCTCCTAGGTACACCTGGACACAGTTTTTCTTGGTTGTTGGCAGATAAGATGTTCCAAGCTTCTTGGAGAATTCACCACAGTTCTTCTATCTATTTAGTCTCAATTGTCTCTTTATGTAATCTCAGACTGACACCATGTTCAGTGGGGGGCTCTGTGGGGCCAATGTCATCTGTTGCAGTGCTGACTTTAACAGGAAAACATTGTTCAATTCACAATTGTAATTACAGTCTTTTCATTCCACAAATCAGCACCCTAGAAATATACCTGACAGTTACTGTAGTAACATTAACTGTAGTAGTAACTATGGTCTTTTGCCAGAAATAGTGTATATATTTGTAATAAATGTTAATATTAGTGGCCTACAAAAATATTAAATATTTTATATTAGGGCAATAAAAGTCATTTGTTTTTCATTACACATTCCATAGATTATTATAATTTTAAAAAATTCAAATAAAATACAACTAACCTTTTTTTTTTTACCTGTTACCTGTGATTAATATGATCTTACTAATACCATAGTTAAACTCTGGATACTATGCACAAACAATGGTAAATTGTCATAAATGCAAATACAATTTTTTTTACAAAAATTAAATACATAAAGCTTTAAAGCCTGGACACTCATGGATTAAGTATTACGTTATTAATTTCTCTCCTTTGTAAATATGTTTAGTTCTAATGAACTTTAATTGAAAAATGTGAATTAAAGGTGCTTACAATCAGTAACTCTTTGTTAATGTCATCTTGGACCACTTTTCAGTTACAGATGCCATTTTAGAAATGTAGAATAAAACAGCTTTTATAAGGTTACTAATATGACTAGAGTCTTCATTTCATTTGAGTGGTCATAATTTTATACATCTGTTTCAAAATTAGAATTAATTTCTTCAGGAGTAAATTATTTTTAATGGGGAAAATATACGGAGTGCACCTTTAAATAATTAAGAGTCTGGTAAAAGGAAAACAATTGATTGTTTTGGATAATATTAAAATGTAACAGAGTTAACATAGCCCTAGATAAATTAGTTGTTAATTAACTTTTGCTGTTTTTCTTTAGTTAATATGAGTAAACTTTGCAGCTCAACTCAAAATCAATGCTTTATTTTCAAATGTGCATTTCTATGTGACAGAAATTCAGTATTAATATTGTTAACTGCATTTGCGATTAAAACAATATTTCAGTATTATTATTGGTTTCTATCCTTTAATTTTTATATTTAATTTTGATGTATAGAATATGGGTAGGTGTAGGTGTAATTTTGGTAAAAGTCTTGACACCTCTCCGTGGACCTCAATAATTTTCAAACCCTGGCTAAGGCCCTGCTCAGGGGTGCAGGCCTTATGGAAGAATAGGCAAAGAAAAAGACACTTTTGAAACAGAAAAACAAAAAGAAAATTTAGAGTGGGCAAAGAAACACAGATGCTGGCAACAGATAATTGGAAAATAGTGTTAAGGATCTTTACCCCATTGAGCTTTTGTGGGATCAGCTAGACTATAAGGTGTGTGAGAAGTGCCCGACAAGAGAGCAGCATCTATGGCAAGTGCTACAGGAAGCATGGGGTGAAATGTCACCTGAGTATCTGAACAAACTGACAATGGTTACTCCAGCAATGCTTGTTCATCAGCATTAGACACTGGAAACATCCAGCCCCTTACTGAAATGGAAAAAAATATTGTTTAATTCACAATTGCCTGCGTATGCGTACACTACTACACAACTGCCAACATGTAAAATGAGAGTTCTAAAAGTAATGCCAAATTTAAAGAAGCTTAAAAATCATTAACAATAATGCGGCTGTCAAAAGTGCACCTTTCATACCTAAATTTACCTCAGGACCTCAGAAAGATTCCTGAGTCTGTGAGTATACTGAACTTATACCTAGGACGTGCAGGCACAACCCCACGTAGCTTCAAGTGGAATTGGCTGCATAAACCTAGGCCATTTCTATTTTTCTCTACAGGTCAGTGGAAAAGATATATGCAACTCCAGACAAGTATGTGGTGTCTGGGTAAAGATCCTCTGAGATATACAATTTGCTGCAGCTGTTCCTAAGAGAAAGACCATTTTTGATGATGACTGATCCTGTGATGTAGTCTTTCCTTGACGACTCACCCTGGGCATGCAGACAGTCCACAAGGCACGCTGAGAAAATTATATGCATCGATCTTCACGACATAGCAGGCACACTGGCAGTAGGTGTCCACAAAATCCATTTGAATGATTTCACCATATTCCTTGCTATCCCTCTCAAGATGCTCCTGAAGCCTGGGTTGCTTTGTGCATGCTGACCTATGACAAATAATCGCAAATTATTCACATTTGGAATCAAGCCCTCTTGACCTCACATCCTTCTTATAGCAGCCCTCGCCTCTGTGTCTTTAAGGGTCACTGGGATCGTAAGGACCAGGAAAGGACTTTACCTCTTACAGAGACCTGGCTGGTTCAAAATGAATCTGTAAGTAAGTGTCGGAATCAGCCTGTTCTTCAGAAGAAACGATGAAAGAACTGTGCTGTTTAAAGCCAGGATACCTACAACTGTAATTAATCCACAGCAAGCCACCGCAAGGAACATTAAATGCCTATATCGAGATCGTTCTGGCTTATTTAAGTTAGGTAAGCGGATTCACCACACGATAAACGGATTTGAATGTCGTTTAATCAAAGTTGCAAAGTCCAACCTAGTGTAAACTTCATCACGCATTTGTTACATTGCAGTGCCCAACCCTAACCCTAACCCTCTTGACATTGTATTGTTTTGCTTGTGAACCAGGGGTGTTGCTAGAAACGAGGCTTCAGTAAACAACGTCCATTAGAAGTTGTAGTTTATATGAGTGCATTTAGAGAGAATTTTATGGATTCTCATATGTTTCACATTTCTTTAGAAAAGATTGGATTGCCTTTCAATTTTCCTCTAAATTATTCAACTCTCATGGTGCGTGTTGCATATGTACATAAAGAGAGGGGCACGAATAGAAGAGAGTTATTACATCACAGCTAGTTTACATTTCTGTCGAGTTTAGATAAGCAAGTTCTACTATGGATTAGATCATTTATTTTTCATGAAAAGAGTGGTTGTGAGATGGCATTGCCAACTTTTGGACCTATACTGTATGTTACAAAAATGAATGCTTGTTAGTGAAAGATATAATAGCGTAAATGCTTCATGCTTTGTTTTCTCTCTCTCTAAGAGCATTACTGAAGTCTTTACAACACCCCAGGCAAGCACATATTGAATGTGAATTCACAATGTGGTATTATTTATAAAGATATGGCCTTCTCCCAAAAATTATTTTACCTAATTCTGTGTGTTACAATGAGAATAGTCCAGGTTGAGTGTATATTTAAATTTTTTGTATTACAATGTGCACTTAAATCATTTTTCTATTATTGCATGGATTTAATTTACGTGCATTTTAAATATAGCTTACTGCAAATGTTCTGTTTTATATGTTCCTGTTATTTTTGGAAAATAAATGAAAAATAAAAAGTTTTGTGGGGTCCCTAGGACCTCCTCTGCTATTATTAAACATGATTCCTGGTTGTTTTTAACTAAGCAAAGTTTCAACGCTTGATAAACGGTAAGAGAGTATTTTTTCCCTTTTGCAATGAAAACCATTTAAAAATAAAGGCACCCCAAATTTAATTTAATTTAATTGATCAATTGTCACACATTATACATACATTTCTGCATATACATGGTGAAATTATTTATTTTTCACATATCCTAAGCTAAGCTAAGCTGGGGTCAGAGTGCAGGGTCAGCCATGATACGGCGCCCCTGGAGCAGATAGGTTCAAGGGCCTTGCTCAAGGGCCCAACAGTGGTGTCTTGGTGGTGTTGGGGCTTGAACCGCTGAACTTCTGATCAGTAACCCAGAGCCTTAACCGCTGAGCCACCACTGCCCAAAGAGGCTATTTAAACGCAGCAGTGTAACTCCACACACATTGCATGGAAATGTGAACCAGCATGGGCAGATTGCATATACAGGTAATTTGTGTTTGACTTTAATATGAGATTTTATCAATTTTAAGACCTATGTATTGTGCTATTTAAGCTTATAGCTCACTGTGGTGCTATTTTGAGCTGCGTTTGACTCCTGACTAAACCCGAATAACCAAACAAGATGATTGGTGCATGCATTAAAATCTACTTGGTGTGTGGATTGTTAAAAACAAATGAAGATTAGAAATTAGGCTTATAGATGATATATTTTGAAAGAAAGTTTATATAATAAAACCTCAGTGCCTATATTAGTGTGATACAGAAAACCTGCACCCCTGTGAGAGAAAATAGAAAGCTCCCAAAGGCATTCGTAACGATTCGTCTGATGAACTTGAGCACGAACAGCAGGTAAAAGTCAACTGTCAATTAATGCAGGTGGGGCTCACTGATCTGAATTATTTTACATTTGAAGCCAGAATTGAATCCTGCCTTTTGCTTTTGTACCCTGATCTAATTAATATTAAGCCTTACTTTTTTTCTCTCTCTCATCACAAAAAAACATTTGGGGCTATTAACAAAAGATCTGAGGCTTTAGCCCTGTCAGCAACGGTCTAGTTATGCCACTGTAGTAAACCAACTGCCTCTCTCTCAAAGTAAAGTCTTTCGAACTTCAGGTTTCAAGCCTGTTAGAACAAGAGAAACCAATCACACAAGAAGGCTTAAATAGCTTAAATATTTGAAGTTTCATGTGACAAAATATGAGGAAGTGTAATAAAGGAAAACATCTGCCTTCATTTGGTGGAAGATCATCAAAGCCGTGGCAATTAACAGTGATATTAGCGAGTGCTATATTGTTTCAATACAACAGGTTTGTTGTTCATCTCATCATTTACTCACCCTCCTGCCATCCCAAATGTGTATGACTTTCTTCTGCAGAACACAAATTAAGATTTATAGAAGAATATCTCAGCTCTGTTGGTCCAGATAATGCAAGTGAATGGATGCCAACATTTTGAAGCTTCAAAATCATCCAAAAGTCATCATAACAGTAATAATTTTGACTCCAGAGATTAAATCCATGTGTTCAGACATGATATTATAGGTGTGGTTGAGAAACAGGTCAATATTTAAAGTCCCCCTGAAGTGCCTTAAAAACCCATTTTTCTTTAGCCTGTTGACGTATTACCTACTGAAATATGATGTTGGGGCCGGACTTGACAAACAGCCCATGCCTTATTGAAAAAACAGCTAATAAGCTTTAGTTTACATCACACACACCTGATGCTTCTCATGCCAGAGAGAACTGGTGTTCAACTGGGGAAGCGATCTGCCGGAGACTGACAACTTATCCATTGACTTGAGTATCAAACTGATCTGTTTCTGCAGGCTACAAGCAGACACAGCACATTGCGTTCAGTATTTGCTAACAATGAAGCTTGGGCCATTGTGCTCGTCAATTCAGATGAATGAAAAACACGTGAGTAAAACATTTAAATATATTCATGTTTAAATCTGAGTATACTTAATATAAAGAATAAAGAACACACACTTGCACTGTACATCTCAAGAAACCTCAGAAAAATGGCTGCATTAAACATATGAAGAAACTCCAATGAGTTTCCTCGAATTCAAGTTCAGCGTTGGCATTGGAATGGTGATAAAGGTAATTTAAAACAACATTTTTATGTGATTCTTATTGGAAAAGCTGTTTGGAACAACACTACAGCATGGATTGTGCACACTTCGAAGTGCCCTGTGAAGTCATGATCAACGCCAGTTAGAACAAAGCCAGACATGCTGATCAGATTGAGGGGGAGGGGAAATTCTCATTTCTAGAAAGCATTTTATTGGTCAAAATTAATACAGTACATTGTGAGTCATAAATTGTGATCTTAGTCGGAAGAGAGAAACTGCAGATTTTAAATGTTTATATCTTCTGAAAACTAATTTTGTCAACGTTTAGAAGTGCACTAGCATACAGATGCCCTTAAAGCTAATAGATTCAGACTAAAAGCAGCTAAACTTTCATTTTGATTTCACTTTAAGTAATCTTTTATTATAAATTCTACTGCCTCACCAGCAGAGGGAGATATACCTAGAAGATATGGATTTAATCACCACAAGTCATCTGGAGTACTTTTATGTTGCTCTTATGTGGATTTTGGAGCTTCACAATTTTAGCACCCATTCACTTGCATTGTGTGGACCCACAGAGTTGAAATATTCTTCTAAAATCACATCTGGAATGATATGAGGGCAAGTAAATGATGAGAATGACAATTTTTGGGTGAACTAACCCTTTAAAGGTGCACTCAGTAATTTTTTTAATAAAGTTTACTTCTTAAGAGCTTAACGTTTTATCGCCTAGTCTAATAGCAGTCTATATTTTAGCTTAGTTGTGCAAAGTGGAAATTTCAGTCACAAAATCATGCAGGAAAATGTTTGGGTGTCTTTTAGGCCTCCTTTCTGTCCAGAGCCCTTAAAGGGTAACTAAACACCTGCTCAGAGTCTGACTCCACCCACTAGAAATATTTGAAAATGCTGGAAAAGTGGACAGACCCCGGCGGGGATAGAGGGAACGAACCGAGTGCGGGGCTGAGCGGGGGTGGGGGGGGACTCGTAGTGACGGATTAATTGACAGCTGCTGTCAGACTCTATGTTATTATTATTCCTCACACGGTCGCAAAACGACATGTACATGAATCTAGCGTGGTGAGCTGGAACCTGCTTACGTCAGCTGTCACCGCTTACGTCACGAAGTACCGCAACAGCCAAGAGGAAAATTCAACTGCAGTAGCCACCGTTCAACCTGAAGAGGGCAGCACTTTTTACACCATATATTGTAGAATTAAAACACTTTATACACAAATGTCAAAAAAATTACTTGAATAAATGACCAGTACTAATAAAGCCCCATGCTTAACTAAAAAAAGTTAGTTTAGGGTTTAGTTACCCTTTAAAATTACGCCCCACATTGCACCCATGCCAGCAGATTAAATGTCCAAATCTAAACCGTACACAAATTTGTGGAGTGAACTGAGAAAAGTACTGTTTTAAAAACAACAAATTATAAATGTTTTTGTGTGTCTAAAAACATACAACACACTTCGCAAACATGTTTTATTACACAAAATCTGTTTTTATTGTAAGAGGAGTTAAAGAAACACCTGTTGTACACCCATTTCCTAAACAATCAAACAGAAATCTCCAAATACCAAAACGAGACATCATTTACACAAGAAATATATAGGGTCAGTGGTTTAGTCGGGTAGGTGGGGGCAACACAAAGATTTATGCATGTAATCATGCTTCAGTATATTAACTTTTTTTTGTGACAAACTTTAATATAAGGCTATGTGTACAATTATTAAAAAAAAAATGGCTTTTAAAGTACTTTTATTTCTTGATTTCGACATTATTCTTTATGACTCTTGAACATTATACAAGCTCATAACTGGTGAACACAAATTCACTTAATTAAATCAAAGTTTGAATATAGGTCTTGCCTTAGCTTTTTTGTTTTGTTTATATTTTTGGAGGATAAGAAGCAACAAATCCAGATTCGTATGTCTTGTGACTGAATGGCAATATGGTTATAGGGTACAGGAAACACAAAGAAAGGTGCATAAATGAACTCTTAGCTACTGCTTTTAATATGTGCCACTTCAGAACTGATGAGCAGAATGGCTTAAGTTGTGGCATAGTTGAAGGCAGAGAGCATGGGTACTTGCGATTTGTCACAGACGGATTCAAAAAAAAGATTAAAAAGAAATATATCTGAGCCTCCCCACTAGATATTTTTATGCCATCCTTCTTTATCTGGATATAGAATGTTTACTTTTTATTTAAATGTGCCATCTTCTCAGGGTGAGAAGTTTAGAGAATAAAGAATTATTGAGGCTAGGTACAGCCTAGTGAAGAGACTCCAACACAAATAATACCACACACAAACATTCTGCTCTCTCTGTAATCCAAGCAAGCTCCACTGTAACTAACTGCATGTGATATACAGAGAAGATATCATAGTTTTTTTTTTTTAACTGGAAAGCACAGAGCCAAACTCAAAATCTCCCCTCCACCGATATTGTAGTGTATAGATGTTACTGGAGTATCTGTCTTTGGCGTGTGCTTATGATGTTCAGGCACAGTGTGTTATGCTAAACTTTTCACTATGAGTCTATTGGTTTACTTTCTGATATTGACCTAAACAGAAGTGGTACACACAACTGTTTGTGGTTTTTAGCTTTGAATGGGGAAAGAAGAAATTTGTTCCTGTTCTCCATGAATAGGAGAGTGTAGAGAGCAGGCTGGACTCCTGGCAGTGGCTTTGGTAGATGAAGGGGATGAGATGATGCAGGAGGAAAAAGGGATGAATGGGCAGTAGGAGAAGGTTGCTTGGTTCAAGCCGGAGCACTCTGGTTTACGATCGCTTTCTCCTTCCCTCAAAGTTCCTGAAGTTGGCAGGCCTGATCTTCATTTCTGCAAACTCGATGGAGTGCTCATGACCCTTCCAATGGAACCAGTTTACACCCTGGAGATGAAAACATTCAAATTTCACTTAAAGTTCAATATCTTTTCCTTTGGCATTACTCTCTTAGTGGAGATACAAACAATAATCTTCCTGTGTTGCATATTTGCAAAAACATTAGACAGCTGAGAAAGCACATATGAAAATCTTACCTTGCTGTGACTATTGTCTCCATATCGGCCCATAATATTCACTCGATGACAGTTTTTATACCAGAAAGCTCCCTTATAGGATAGAGCACAGTTGGTGACAGCTATATCATTGTCATTATCATAGGTCGAGAATGGACGGCCGTGGTGATAAGTCATTGAGTCACCTTTAAAAGAGCATAATCAAAAAATAATGGTTATAAACAATTAGTAATGATCAATTTGCATGTCTACTGTTGATTTCAAACATTAGCACTGAAATGTAATAAATATTAGGGCTGTCAATCGATTAAAATTTTGAATCTAATTACAAAATATGCTGATCAATTTATACAATTATTAATTAAGGGGCTTTTTCAGCAAATCTTAATATACTTAATTCATACAATTAATCAAGTATATTAAGATTTGCTGAAAAAGCCCCTTAAGTAATAATTCAATATACAGTATAATAGTCAAAATACTTACAAATATAGTAAATATAACATTTATAATAATAATAATAATAATAATAATAATAATAATAATATCAGCAAATTAAAAGACATTACATTATTGTGACATATGAGTAAAGCATAGATTAGACAATGAATAAAGTGGCCTAAAAAGTGAATATATTGTTTGCTATATTCCCATTTAATTGAACATCACTGGCCTACAGTGATCCATTTTAAAATAGAGTTCATCAATCTGTTCAAAGTTGTATTCTTTCATTGTTTGGACACATGCGTCAGACGGATTCTTCTGGAGGATCTCATTGTAGTTGTGTTGCTTTTCACTGGTTTTCAAAGTCTCAAGCCATAAACTGTGTTTTTAGCATGCTGTGTCAAGTAGAAGTGGTGTAGTTTAAAACTTTAAAAGGCACATTCCGAGACCCCTGCACTCTACTCTGTCCAGCTGTCTTTAAACAGCTGTTGGTTTGTTGCCAGTACAGCAACTCGAAGTACAGTGGTGATTATTTAAAAGGTGCACTTAGTAATTTTTTCCCCTTTAAAAAAGTTAATCCTAAACAAATTAATTGTAATTTTGAAACAATCATGACCACTCACATGAGATGAAGACTCTAGTCATATCAGTAACCTTATAAAAGCAGTTTTATTCTACATGGGGCAGGGGTGCCCTCATAGGGGTTGCCATTTTAGAATCACATGACCAGCTAAGTAACCAGTAAAGTCTTGTTATTGGACACTTTCACTCTTGAATTAAATGAATCATAGCTGTTAGTAAATTTAAATCTGTAACTGAAAACTATTGAGTTTGAATGATGCTGCATCTACACCACTAGGTGTCACTGCAAGTCCAAGATGACAAACAAAACGAACTGAGTGCAACTTTAAAACATTTTATAATGAACTGCAATGAAATAGTGTAAAATCAACAGCCTTAATAAATGTATATATTAATGTTGTATAAATAATATTTATAATTAATAAATAAATATATAGAAGACTACCTGCCGTGCCGCTGTATACTCCAACATGAACTTTGTAGCGACTGCGTGGTTCAGAGACTGTAAATTTGTCATACTGTGCATACGCAGACTCATCCTTATCTCTGAGGTCTACACGCAGCTCATACTGCCCAGAGGAGGTGATCTTATGGAGGTTAGAGAGACCTGCAGACACAGGCAATGAGATTTGCGACCAACATGCTCAGAATCTCTCATTTCGCTAAATCATGTAGGGGAATAAGACAAACATTTTTGGGCATCTCTACTTTGGGCAAAATTAGTAATTTGATATGTGTGCACAGATATTAGAAATGCATACCTAGCCAGAATTCGTCGTTCTGGTCACCGAAGCCTGTGGTGTAGTTCTTCCAGTTTCTGAAAAACTCCACTTTACCACTCTGCCGTCTAACAAACACCTGCATACAAGCACCACAGTATTAAAGTGTGACTCTTTTGTATGAGTTTGCTAAATGTGTTTGATGTGACTAAAAAAAGAAATACAATTTTGTCATAATTTACTCAATCACATGTTAAACACAAAATGAGATGTTAGGCAGAATGATAGTCTAAGTCACCATTAACTTTCAATGCATCTTTTTCTCCATACAATGAAAGTGAATGGTGACTGAGATTCTACCTAAAATCCCCTTTTGTGCTTCAAAGAATAAGCTTGTAATTCTCGAATTTTCTAAAGTTACTCACAATCCAGCCGCCTCCATCAGTAGTCATATCACAATAGACCTGCACAGGCTGATTCTCATCTCCACGCAGGTAAATGGTGTACAAGCCCGAAGTTGTATCTCCATTCAACAGCGCCTGTGAGCAGTCTTTAGGATGCCTGTAAAGCACACCGACTTTGACAGAGAGAGAGAGAAAAATGTTTGACCTTGAGTTTATTGAGTGAGTAACCATTTAAGAGTTAACAAAAATCTATGATTTGACTTAGTCTGTTACTGACAATAAGTTAATCAAAGGATATTGGCTCACTGGTGGTGAAGACTGTAGAGATGATTTTGCTTCTCTTCGGTCCAGCAATGGCCTGCAGTTTGACTGTGTACTCTGTGGAGGCAGTCAGCTGGGACATGCTGTAATATGTTGTTGTATGGCTTAAGACTACCTCCTAAACAGAGTAAAGAAAACCAGGCACATACAGCTTTCAATACACTGCAATTTATTGACAGATAAATATTAAATAGGATTGGACTAGAAAAACTAATGTTTCACAATCCAGTTTTTTAGACACAAATGAACTGTGAAATGCAAATTAGTACCGTTATAAAACCGATAACTGCTACCCCCTCGCCCGAAAGTAGACGTCTCGGATTAAAATAATTAATCATGGATAATTTTTTATTCTAGAAGTTTCAGAACAAGTCTGTTTATAATTTGTAGGTATCCATCTTAAAGTATTTTTTAGTATTTTAATTAAGTTGAATAATTGTATTTGTTTTAATATTTCTTATTTTAAATTAAAATATAATTCAACTTGAGGCCCCCTTGGAAGTGTGCTGTGGCCCCTAGTGGGTCCCGGACCCCTGGTTGAGAACCACTGGCCTAGGCTACAGCAAACTGATTATTTGCTGGAGGAATTGTTTATTCTGATTACTATGAAAGGTATATTTTCAACTGAAAATGAAAAACTGTCATAATTTACTAAACTTCATGCCATTCCATTCCTGTATGCTCTTATGCAGAACATAAAAATAGATATTTTAATGACGATAGCCCTATATCTTTTCAATACAATGGCAGTGGATAGTGCCTCAGTTCAAAGCTTAAAAATTGACCCCAAAGTATCATAAAAGTAGTCCATGCAACTTTTGCATTGTATTTGAACTTGCCCTATGGCATGTTATAGGTTTTGGTAGAAATGACAACATGCGATCCAAGTCATTTTTCTAAAACAGAACTTTGTTCACAGTGAATTATACATTGAAGATTTTTGTTGAAAAATGCCATAAATTCTGGGTTATTTCTCACCAAAATCGTATACCTTCAGAAGACTTGGAATATCACGCAGTACTTTTATGATAGCCTACTATGGGTCCTTTTTTAAATGCATAGTTCACCCAAAAATTTTACATTTCTCATTATTTACTCACCCTCATGATATCCCAGGTGTATAGGACTTTCAATCTTTTGAAGAACACATTTGAAGAACAATATAAAAATATCTTAGCTCAGGAGGTCCTTAAAATGCAAGTGAATGGAGATTTCTCTTTTGAAGTTCCAAAAATGACAGTCAGAAGAGACATCATAGATATGACTCCAGTGGTTAAATTAATGTCTTTCAAAGCGATACGATCCCTTTTGGTGTGAAAAAGGTCAATATTTAAGTGCTTTTTAACTATAATCCAATGCTTCCGTTAAGCTTCACAAGAGGGTGGAGATCACACGGCCTCTCATGTGACGAATTAACATTGCCATATTACGGACATAATGTCACGTTCCCCTCTCAGTTGAGACATCGAGGATAAGCACACAAACGCACAATTTTTAGTAAAGAAACAGATAAATACAGATCTAAACCAAAATCAACTAAGCTCCTGTACAGAGTTCCTCCTACTCACTTGAAAACAGTGCTGCTCTTCTGTGTGTGTCGCACGTGCCACAGTTCTCACGTATCTCATGTCCCATCATGACTATGACAAATGTAAATACCGCTGCTGACTGGAAGGATGATGTAGAGTTGAAATACTTAAATATTGATCTTTATTGCACCAAAAGCAATTGTGTCACTTTAGAAGACATTAATTTAACAGCTGGAGTAGTGTTGTTAATGTTTATGCTGACTGTCTGGGATTTTTGGAGCTTCAAATGTCGAATAACCATCCTCTTGCATTTTAAGGATCTACTGAGCTGAGATATTTTTCACATTTTCTTCTTATATGTTCTGAAGAAAGAAAGTCATACACACCTTAGTCATCATGATGGTGACTAAATGAGCAGATTTTCATTTTTGAAAAAAAGAGGCACTATTCACTGCCATTGTACTGAAATAAATTGAGATTTTTTCATTAAAATATCTCCTTTTTGGCAGAAGAAAAAACTAAACTGCTTAGGAATGACATGAGGGTAAGTAAATTGTGACAGAATAAAATTGTTTGGGTGAAATATTCCTTTAAAAATAAATGTAATTTTTAAACATCTTTTATCATGCAACAAGAGATGTTGTTGCTGCTGTTTTATAGAACAACGTCACTCTGCTTCACATTGTGCCAAATAACCCCCCTCAGTGATGTAAAATCAATGTAATGCACGTCCTCTCATGGCTTATTGCTTTATTAATTGGTAAGGTGGTCCACTCACCATAAGGACACCATCAGCGGACTCAAAGCTGAGGATATACCCGCTGATGTCTGCTCTTGGTGGCTTCCATGTCAGCATAGCACTCTCTGTTTGAATATTACTGGCTGCAAGGTTCTGGGGGGCATCAACATCTATAGAAGAGTGTTTTCAGTTACTACGTTGGCATTCAGTATGGTGACTGAAATACAAAAATGGCACACATATGCACTGGCTTGGGAACACACAAGAAAGAATCCTCACTATGTACGAGACATTTTCTTGTTATGATTATGCATGATCACTTATTATTGACCAGGTCTGTTTATGTCCCAACAGGAACAGATATCAGATGGTCTACAGCTCTTCTTCACAACCATGAAATTTTTAACGTTGTCTGGTGTTGTGTGTAAGGCTGAGAGTGTGTTAACCTTACCTGTGGTGAACACTGTGGTGGTTACATCACTCTTAGATGTGTCTCTGACTGCATAGACCTTTACAGTGTATTGGGTGGCAGGTATGAGAGAGTTCATCTCAAACTCCACAGTATTCCCTGACACACTTTCCATCACTGGAGTCACTGACAAAAAAACAATACAAATAAGACTCACTGCTGGACAGTTATGCTTTCAGTTTGCATTTTAATTACTGTTTGCTTTATGGTTTTTCAGTAGAGCATGGCATGTTCTAGTACATTTTGTAAGTACAGAGTATTTCCAAGTACATATTGTTTCAAAGCAGCTTTACAGAAAATAACACCATAATGCCTCCAATGAGCAAGCCAAAAGCAAAGTGCCAAACAAAAGTCCTAATAGCCTTCACTCAAGAATAAATAACAGTTTGGGATAAGTTACCAGTTTCTGCACTGTAAGTGATGACATAACCATCCACAGTAGCGATGGAAGGCTGCCACAGCAGCAGAGCCTCAGTGTCAGTGATGTTGACTGCTGTTAGACCTCGTGGCTTATCCAGGGCTGGGGGCCAACAGATACACATAGTGAGATGAAAGAATCAAGACTACCACCGAAAGACAATGTGGAGTCGAATTTTAGACTTATGCCAGACAGGAAAGTAAAATTGCAACTAACACATTTATGAACTCAAGTTAATTGCAAATCAGTTAAATCTATCTTTAGGTGTCTTTACACAGCTGATGTAAGCCTGCTCTGTGCCTGCTCAAAATTCTGTGTAAAGAGCAAATTCTTTGTCAAAAGCCAGACTAAATTATGCTTACTCTGACCCACCTCGGCCCATAGTATCATTGGCAGTTCTGATGCTGTTTGGTTCTAAGTAAATGAAATGCAGCATCAGGGCATTCTTAAACATTGTTGTCGTCATCATAGAGCATATTTCATAATATAGATTCATATGAAAGTATAACTTTTAACATATTTTCATTCATGTCATATTTCTATATTCATAATTTTTATTTTAAGTAGTCATCTAATCATACAAGCATAACAAGCTTTGTGACACTTATGGCCACATGAGTTCAAGAAGGACCATTTTCCAATCCAATCCCTTTTGACACAAAAGTGGCAAAAGGCCCTCCAAAAACATAATATGTAGCTTTACTAAATAAAAAAGGAAGATTTGCACTATAACTATAATCATACATGGAGCTCTATCTCCTTTCTTGAGAGTTGTCCTGTTCCTTAAACCAGGGGTTTTCTAACTTGGGTGTATGCTAGGGGGTCTGCAGAAAATTTGAGGGAAAAAAACGATGTTTACAAAACGTAATTTTCAGGCTGGTGAGCATCATATTAGGGGGTTAAGAAAGTTGGCATCTAAATGTGTTATATGTGCAATTAGTGAAATTATAGCAATATTAGGATGAGTTTAACCTGTTGTAACTCTATCCGATCCTGGCTCACTCTCCTCCAAACCCTTCACAGCAATGACCGTGACCTGATAGGTCACTCCAGGGGTCAGATTAGGCAGCATGGCTTGAGACTCGCCTCCATCTACTCGCAGTGTCATGGGGCTGCCTGCAGGGGGAGACAAATAAAATAATAGAAAAAAGAAGAACTCAATAGGATTAAGACCTTTTGTCACGAGAGGGCAGCATTGGTTCCCAGTTGTGATGAATTGATTTAACGATACTCAAGAAAGCCGTCTCCATTGACTGATAATGTCTGCTGTTAGATTCCCATAATTGAGGATTGGTCTGATCTAAATACCTGAACAGATTATTCAAAATGGACATTATGAGACTTAAGGGGGACATATTCTGGATTCTATCAACTTATAACTATTGCATAATCTCTTGCATAACATGTAATTTATGAGAAATCATAAATTGATGAAGTATAAATAACACTATGATTTGCCAAAAGGCACCAATCCAAATGCTTTGAAAGCAACACTGGAACTAGAACTCCAAAAGCTATAAATAGTACTAGGGCAGAAATAGCATACTGTAATTAACTGTATTGAAACCATAATGACCACATGTTACTTACCACCCTGAATTGGTACATAGCTGACCCGGTAACTATCTACCCTGGTATGGGGCATAGTCCAGTGAACAGTAGCTGATGTGTCAGTCACGTCCGAGAAGCGTATCCCCTTAGGTGTACCGAGACCTTGGTGTTAATTACACACAAAGGGGAAACATAACAGGAATAAATAGTTACAAAATGTGTTCAAGCATTTAACAAACACATTTGTAGATGGTCATAGCTAAAAAATATAGCTTTTCACCCCCCAATCATAACAGTTTAAGAAAGAGAAAGAAAAAAATACAGTTAATGAAGAGACTTATTGAACTACTCCATTTATCCTACTGAACAAATAGAAGCATCTGAACAAATATAAGTTAAAAGGACAACCAACTGTACAACTACTGATATAAGACACACAAAAAGACTCTGGCCTTAAAGCTATTTCTAGATGCTGGATGTCAGAATCTTGTGTGACAGATGCAGAAAGATTAACTTGCCCCCAGTACAGAGACAGAATAGTGTGACATGTGACTCAAGTGGAAAGTGAAGCCCGCTGGTAGAGAGGAAGATTGCCAAAGACTGGCATGCAATCAGGACAAATACACAAAATAATTTGCTTGGCTCTGTAAATAAAATCCTCGATTCACACAGAAAAAAAAGAAAAGAGTATGATTGGCGCATAAGAGGGGAAAGACTTGGATGCAACCCTTGATGTTCATGAGAGAACCTCTTGATGCTAATGGGTGATGTTGTGATTTTGGTAAGTGTGGGAAAGTTTTAGACAATGGATAAATGGAAAAGGTTAAGTCATTTGGTCCGCCAGATAAGACATGTTTTCTCTAGACTTGCTTGGTTTGAGAACTTAAAGCTGAAGTATGTAACTTTGTGTGTTAAAATACTTTCTCCTATCCAACCTTAATATGAAGTGATCATCTATACACAATAACATTAACTTGACCAATGGTGTGAGTTGGGGGCAGGTCTATATCTTTGTTTGAACAACATCAGACGGAGGGGCATATTCAGAAAGCTGTTTTGAAAACAAAGTTTATTTCTGCAAGTCCATTTAATGGCTGTAGTGGCACAGAAATGACATACTTCAGCTTTACATTGTTCAAATTATCAATCATATTATCAATAGTTTATGTAAACAAAACTGTGCTGACATGTTAACTGTTAAAAATTGTAAAACAATGAAAATGTTTGTCAATTAGTGGTTCCTCCACTAGCTTTTCTTAAAAATCCAAATACCTGTTTGAGCTACAGCAAAAATGGGCTGGAATTTCCGTCCCAAAATGATCCCAGAGAGTTCAATTTCATACTCTGTATCTTCCTTAAGACCTGTAACCACTTCTGTTCTTCTGTCTCCGGATACTTTAATGTGGTGAGGTTGGCCTAGTCCATTAGAATCAATGACTTTGATAGCGAACGTATCAAAGATGTCTTCCCGGGCTGTCCATGCCAGTTGAAGGCTGTGTGGTGTGATTCCCGAGACCAACAGATGCTCCACTTCAGGTTCAGCCTCTGGTTGATAAAATAAAAAAAATTGTTTGTCCTTGTGAACTCTGTGAAATGAACTTAGAAGGGCAATCAACTATAATTTTGGTTAATTCTTTATTCCCAAATCCCATGATTTTGCATCCAGAAGGAACAGACAATGCTGACTTGGAGACAATCCAGTAAAATGCTATTCATGCATAAAAATTACCTTTATAAAAATAAATTGTTCAATAATCAATCAGTTATATGTCTATAGCAGATGATGTCAAAATCAGAGAAAATTTAAACATTTAATTAAATTAAAATAAAATTTACATATGTGGATTAGAATATGGAATGTTGTCTGCTGATTAGTGGGGTGAAAAATATTGATATTGATGTATTTTGCCTATTTTCCACCATTATATTAGATCCCAACATCATAATTGTACCTCCTTATAAAAGAAGCATTTCACATTGACATATCCACAATAACTATATATGAGAATGGCTCATCCTGGAATTGCATTTTCATCTACTTTTTAGCTGAACATGCAAGAATGCTACTGATAATGAAATGACTTCTGAGAAAGACATCTCATCATAGTTGTTGCGGTAAGGATATGTAAAACTGAAAACCTAGAGCCTCTGGGATGTCTTGACCACATAATCATTGTATTGTATTTTTAACAATAGCCTTGGTTGTGCCAGAATGTGGTCCAGTTTAATTGAGGTGTGACGTAAAAGGCTCCCTCGCCACCTTTAAAACATTTTTTATTCAAAACAACCTTCTGTTGTTATTTATTTTAACACAGATCATGTTGGTCCATCAATATTCAATCAAATGAAATGCATTTCTTGAGTCTTTATACACTTTGTGACCAGAAAAAAACAAACCCAAAATGTTCATTAAGGTGTGCCTTTAGCCACGTTGTACCCTACATACATGCATGTCATGAGATTGTGTAACAAACTATACTTTACATATGTTCAGAATTTAATGCTAAGTCAATATATGTTTATGCCACGTGTGTACAATATTGTTTAGACAACAGAAACTATTTTTAATACACTATTAAGAGAAACAATAATGGTAGAGAGGAGGCCATTAGACCAACAAACTGTTAATGGATGCTGAAACAGCAAAAGTAGACACACACGCAAGAGCTCTAATCTAAAGCACTGACAATGTAGGCTATAGCGAAGTTATACTGACTACTACATGTAAATATGTTCAAAACAAAAGCAATGCCGTATTTATCTAAACCAACTATCCTCAATAGAGCCTTGTTGTCCTAAACTGAACTTTCAGAAGTACCAAAGCAAGAAAAAAAAAGGCCTTGACCAGACTGAACCTCTTCTTCCTCTTGAGTTCTGGATGATGTGAAACAGAAAAGCATTTGTTGAATGAAGAAAAGTGTTGGAAGTGAAAACCAGAGAGGACAAGTCCTCTGGAGCTGTCCCTCTTCATTAGCACTGTTCATTTGTTTAAGAGTGTCAGTGAGTGTTTTGAGGCACTTCAAGAGTGCTAACATGTGCTCTCCAAGGATCACTTTCATCTGATTGGCTTCTAACTCTCGCTGGTTTGACAAAGAGGCATCTGTTTGTGAAGGTGGAAGGCGCCGACTAACCTACAGAGACGAGGTATGGAGGCAGTATTTCTGCAACAGGCAACTAAAAACTCTAAAGCTAAAGGGGGAAATCTGTGTTGACACAGCTAAATGTTACATCTGGTATTTGTTTAGAACAAGTACACCAGCTACAGAGTAAAATATACTGAATTTTCTGTACACATTTGGACTCATATTTTGGCCTTAAATGTGTCAAATAATATGGAGGTTTCTAAAATAAAGCAAGTCGTATCTGCTGGTCAATGTGGCACACTGCATGATGCAGACCAGCTCCATGTAAAATAAATCAGCTTTAATTAGGCTGCTGATATGAGAAAAAAAGTTGACTACACCTTTAAATATGAGATAATTTCTAAATGCATAAATTTGAGTCCAGCACATGCAAAGGAGTTCACTATGAGTCATGTGACATGAATGGACAAGAATTTAAAAGAAGTCCAATCAGTTCGCCTTCTCTGCCTATTTGCAAGCAGACTTGAGAAAAGTGCTACAACTGTAACCCCTACAGCCACTGGCTGAAATTGAGGCATATGAATGAGAAGTAGTGCAGGGTCAGAAAACTGGGTGTACATACTGAAGAAGTTCTTCACAAGAAGCCACAAAATTCCTCAAGCTCACTTCCATGGCAGTGAACCCCATCCCAGACACTATTTGGCATCTCTCTGGGAAGGAGCAAAACATTGGCATGCATTGGTATGTTGCAATATTGTCTGGTACGCTGGTAGTCTAAATGCCACAAACCAATCAACTGAATAACAGATTGACTAGCAAATAAAGTGTATTGAATGCTGCAGCTAATAGTGAAAGACCAGCTTTAGCCCAACTCATTTTTGGCTGTTAAACACAAATGCACCGGTGATGAAAGGCAGAGGTCAGTTGCTGCACCTACAGGCTTTGCTGGTGATTTTGCAGATGTGAATGTGTGTGAAACAATTATGATGCAGTGCAGGTGTGCTCTGAATGTCACCATGATTCAACATATAATCAGCAGATTATAGAAAGAGCAGAGGGGAAGGAGTGTCGACTCTGACTTTGAAACTGATTTTTCATGTGGCAACTTTAAAGGTTTTGTTAAGTAGTGCTAGAACTTTTGGAAGAAGTTTCTCACATTGCACAGGGTTGCGTTAAATTTGTTATTTTGATCACAATGCACAAATCCTTGTTTTATCGGTTATTTAAATGGTGGAAAATACAAGAAATACATGGATTTATGAAGGCTTCAAACTAAAAAACTGATGCAAAGTGTTAGTAGCAATTCAGCATGCCATGTGATAAAACAATGACTCCTTAACAGAGGTAAGATGTTAGTTGGAAATGAATCGCTGATTGAGATTCACAGCATTTGATCCCAAGAGAAGATGTCAAAAGATGACCCAACTGGTCTAAGACTTTGCAAGTAAAGATACCTGTGATGGCTTCTGCAAAGACAGGATCTAGGAGATCTCCCCTGTACAGCCCATAAAGAGTGACCCTGTAGAAAGTACTAGGGGACATGTCAGTGACTGCCAGGCTGAACTCCTGGCCAGATAGAGTGTGGTTCTGGCCATCTGACAGGCCATCAGGGTCAGACACTTCAATTAGAAAGCCATCAAGCTCTCCCCTTTCCAGCTCCCAGGACACACGGAATCTGTCCCAAGACACATCAGAGATGGTGATGTTTCCCACCTGAGGCTTCTCCTCATCTGGATGACAAACAGACCAGAAAGAGTTAAAATGGTAGGAAATGGCACACAGATTTAGGAGGTAATGCCATTTCAAGAAGTTCATGAAGATTTGAAGACTGGTTTCTTGAGGCTTTCTTTCTTAAAGGATCCTTTTTGGTTGGCATCTTATATAATAAAAAAGAATGTCTGAAAACTAAAAAGACATTTCAAAATGAACAGTTTTTGGTTTCTGTTGCACATTGCTTAAATCAGTGCAAGCTGTTTTAACAATTAGAAGAAAAGATTCCATGTTGTGAACAACTTAAACAATTCTAATTGGTCTCCATCTGTTTCAAACAGAACAGGAACATCTGCCCATGCAGCGAGAGACTCGAGCAACAACTTTCAAAAAGTTGCAGTGATAAACAAAATTTGCAATCACTTCTCGTGCAACCCATTAACATCCAAGCACTTACCTCCAGCTTGCTGAGACAGATTTGCTATTAATGGCCCCTGAGAAAAGCCATTAACTTTTGAAGGTTCTACCTAGCCTGTCTGAGCAGAGGTACGCCGAACACTTCAAATATGGAAGGCAGCCATGCAGTGCAGTACAACCTATAATTGAACATCATCATGCATTGTTAGCATTTACAGGCAAAGTGTGTGCAGATAGCTTGGAGATGCATGGTGGGCTAACCATTATCCACTCCGCACATTCAAGAGGCCAGAAACATGATGTGCAAATAGGGTAAGAGACAGTGGGTATGGAGTGAATGACCTTTCCGGGCATTAAGATCATTTGTTGCTTTTAAAAACCTGGAGATGAAACAATGCAAAGCTGTCAAACAGCAAAGCAACACAGATCATCTCATGGCATTCACGGGAACTGAAATGTGATGAGATTTATTCATTTTGGTCATTGTAAAATGTGCTTTAAGATCCCTCCATTGAAAACAATAAGAAACATGTGCAACCATGTGGCCTTCACTGCATGCAGATGGGAATGGGAGGAGATTGATTGAAAACATGTCTTTATCGCATGAGATCCCTCAAGCCACAAACACCCCAAGGGTAGTTAGATAAAGCCACTGTATCACAACCTTTCTGGCTTGTATAGGTCACATCCACACTAATATTATTTTGGTTGAAAACTCGTTTTCAGTTTTCGAACATCCTTGTTTTTCAAAGTATGTGGTACTGGAGTGTTTTAGTGAAAGTCTTCTAATTATCAAAATTTTCAGTGGATGAAAACATTGTTTCAGAATGGATGTGGCATAAACAAAGCATTTTCAATCGAAAATTAGTGTGGATGTGGCCATAAAGACACCACGGTTTTGTCCTGTACACATGCACATTCTTCAAACCATCACACAATAGAGATATATCTTGTATCTCAGTTTGAAGAACTTTATCATCATTCATGCTATATTGCTATAATCTTTGTAGGTGCATGCATATGTGATGTTTGCTCTCTCCTTTTGGTCTGGTTGTGGCCACAGATGTTTCTCTTGAACATCTTCAGCATAAGCTGAAATTCTTGTAATCTTTCCAGAGAGGCATTCAGTGATATTTAAACTGAAGAAAGGCCCAGATCCAGATGTCTCCCTGCCCCCCACCTCCATTGTTCCAATATGAGTCTGAGGAAAGTGTATGCCCATGTTTGCGCTCTGTGTCTAAGGCCGATAATTGCTCCTGAAATACATGCATTGGGATTAAAGTGCTGGTGATTTCAGAGACAGTATTTTATCAAGCGGCTCAGCGTGTTTTCCATTTATCAGTCCGCCCCACAGTTCATTGTGCTAAAATCAAGCAAATCCAAGAGTGGGAGTAGGCTCACTAGGACAATTATCACATGAATGAGCTGTGTGTGTGTGTGTGTGTGTGTGTGTGTGTGTGTGTGTGTGTGTGTGTGTGTGTGTGTGTGTTGGGATCTTGAGAAACATTATATCTCTTGGCTTGTCGACCAAAGCAAACATCTGAGGTTTTATTTTGTATTTTATTGGTAGTAGCTAATGATTACTATGTTATATAAGCACATTTTGCCCATAAAAGGTAGGCAGTTGGGTAAGTAGCATCCTGTCCACAGAGACTTTTAAAATATCTTTACAATTATTTTCTGGCTTTTACTTGTTTCTTTTAGAAGTATAATAAAATCTGCATACTGTAAATGAGGAATTGAAGATGAAGGCAGGAAATAGGGACATTAAGCTTGGACTAACATTGAATTTAATTTCCAGTGCACGATAGCTTACTGACAAAACATAAATATTTTATGGATTTTTTTTATGAAAGTCTCTAGATAAGAAGCTACAAAAATGGTCAAATTGAAAATTCTGGAAATTAAATCCAGAATCCAAAAGAAATATTGACACTCATTGGGGAAATAGTAAATTCCTGAGTAGCCTGGTGAAAAAATGGTTTTGGGTGTAAGGAACAATATTCAAATCATATTGTTTGAAAGTTGATTTTATGGTCCAAAACCAATATTGGTTTTATCACTCTGGAGGCAAGAAAACGGAGGGATGTGAAGAAGAATTCGTAGTATTTATAACTAAAGTCCAAAATTAACACTCGTCAAGTGCCAAATGTGAATTAAAATTGGCTTTGGCACGTAAATACAATGTTAGCCAGTTGGCCAGTAACTGTATTATGAACTGCAACATAATAGCCTGCATGACTCAAATCGAATTTTAACAAAAACATTTTGACTCTAGCTGATTTAAGTGACATGAAAGATTCAAGTAAAAGAAAATATGTCGCAACTTCCACGTCTTCTAACAACAGATGCACATCAGTTTATGTAGCATGTACTGTATATCTTGCATGCTTGACGTTTATTTTCTTTAAAACTCAGTGTTACAACACATCTCACATTACGCCACCACAACGAAAATATGACGATAAGTCACATTTTGTGACAAGTGAGACGGAAACTGAATCATTTTGCATATAACGCCACAAATGACTCAATGGTCTATGCTGTTTGTCACAAATATTTAAGGATAAAACAGCTAAATACTTCCATTGTAAGTAGAAAAAAATTGTTAATAAAAGGAATGCAAAATAATTTTTCTGGCTGGTAAATGTTCTCAATACACTCGCAATTAAAAGTAAATTTTTGACCATATTAAACCGAAAATATTATACTTACTGTAAGCTATAGCCACATCTATGTTATCACAATAGAGAAGCAATAGACTGACCTGTGGATGCTGACAGGTTGGATGGCACACTCTTCTTTCTCCCTCTCTCAGCAGTCAGGGTGATGGTGTACAGCATGCCAGGGTTTAGGTCCTTCAGGGTATAGGTATTGTCACCACCCGGTACCTCCACTTCGACTATCCTGCCATCCGCTGACACGAACACTAGCCTATACAGATCAATCTTGGCTACTGGCCTTCTCCAAACCAGCACCAGTGTAGTCTCTGTTGCCTCGCTCACCTCTAGATCTTTGGGAGCATCAATATCTTAGAAGACAGAGACATTGCATTAAGAATGATATTATATACACTACAACTGGGCTTTGTTATGACAATTGATCTCATACATTTAACTCAGCTTTACTCACACTTTGGAAGAAGAAAACAGGAAACACAAACATACTGAAGTAAAAACTCAAAAACATGAGGGGCATATAGGTTCTGTAAGTTTCTGAACATTTTGTTATGGTCCTGCTGGTATGACATTATCAATATAGAAGGGGGCATGTGCCCCAAAACCCCTGCTGGTGGCTGGTATCACCACCAGGCCAATTAAAGGAATAGTTCACCCAAAAATGTACTCACCCTTATGCCATCCTAGATGTGTATGACTTTCTTTCATCTGCTAAACTAATTTTAGTGCCAAAAAAATCACATAAGTCAGCATAAAAGTAAGCCATAAGACTCCAGTGGTTAAATCAATATTTAAGCCCTTTTTTTACTATACATTCTCCTCCCTGCACAGTCAATCTTCTCTTTCAAATTCTTCTTGTGTTTTTGGGGATTCACATTCTTCATGCATATGCCTCCTATTCTGGGCAGGGAGAATCATTTCTAGCAAAAAAGGACATAACTAAAACATGGATTACTATTACGATGCCTTTATGTGCTTTTTGGAGCGTCGAAATGTTGGCACCCATTCACTTGCATTGAATGGACCTAATGAAAATATTCTTAAATATTCTTCTAAAAATCTTTGTGTTCTGCAAAAGTCAGTCATAAAGGGCTGCACCTTTCGGTTATTTTTTTTTATCGATTAATCTAATGATTCTTTTTTTCGATTAGTCGATTAATCTAATGACTAAGTTGTCATTTTTTTCTAAAGATTTTTTTTATTATTACTTGATTAATATAACAATTAATTAACCCAAAATAAATATAAAAAAAACTTGTCTCATTAATATTTCAATATTTTAATAAATTATCATCTCTTAAACACAAACAAATGTACAAGAAACAAATTGTGCACTGCAGGGCATTATTCCTCAACAAACATATAGCCCTGTCTGGTAATGTCCATTTTACAGTCCAACATTAATTTTATTTTGGAGAGATTTTATGTTGGACTGCTAAACTTGAGGTTGCACGATGTTTTGATATTCCTCCTGAAAGTAACTTTTTGTAATTTTACATTGGTTTAATTTATTTTGTTAGAGGAATTTGAGTAACACTTAAATGTTTTTCTAACAGGAATAACTAAAACTATTGCATGCTGCATTAAATCTCATTGGGGCCAGGAATATAATTGAAACGATTTACAGAGTGTAACAGTCACACGGTTTTTCTCACTCATACATGGCCGTTAAAGTAAACAGAAAATATAAAATGGACACATAACAAAATCAGATGGATGGTGTAAAGTTACATTAGCAATGGTGCAAAAAATTATTTCTGGGTTCTTTAGCTTGTTTGCTGTACACCTTGTCACACAGCAGCTTTTAGGCATTTTTCTGTCTTTTGTTATATGCCATAAATGACAAGGAGGCAGCCTCTCACAATGCAAAGTCAATGGAGACGGTTGGATTGTGGGCGTGGTCTTCAGATTATGACGCGTTGCGCTCTGTCTCTATCCACTTTAATCACAGTGGTGTAGTGCTGTGTTTCCCAACCACTGTGCCGCAACACACATGAAAGATTGTCAGGTGTGCCGTGGAAAATTATAAAATTCCACAAAATAAATAAACACATGAAAAGACGATTATAATAATTTCAGGGATCCAAACTCCTCACCTCTCTGAGAAATTATCCGTTTTGAAACCATAATCGGTCACATTTCTTATTGTGAAGAGCAATGATTAATGTGCTAAAGTGAGTGATATTTATACTCATTAAGGGTCTTACTCGTGACTCGCTTCAGTGCTGCAGAATACATCGAAGTCTTAGAAGTGACGTCACTTTACACCAAAGTGTTTTTCACACACAAGTTTTTGCTTCACCAATAATGTCCTTGAGAGTACTAAGCAACAAGAAATATTTAAAAACTGTCCAAATTTGTTAAGTGACATTGAATGTCTCATAATTTCTTTTAATTAAATATTACCTTATCGTTTACAAATATCAGAGACCCCAGTTATTGAACTAATATAAATTCACCAAAAAAATGCTTAGACCTAAACATAAATTAGTCCTTTTATTTCTTTCTGCAATCAAAACAACTGCAAGCTTTATTCTCTCTTCCAAATACATGGTTTCAATGTTTATTGTGCACACCTCCCGCTTTTTGACCTGAGCAGTGTGTAAACCTCACTCCTCTGGGAGTGAGTATCCTATATATGGGAAGCCAAACAAACCAAAAGTGGGACGAGACAGCGGGGGTTTACAGAGCGGACGTGTTTCCTAGCAACACCCGCGGCGCGGACCATTGAACTGCACAGATGACATGTCAGCGTGGCGCGAGCGCTGTAAACCCCCGCTGTCTCGTCCCACTTTTGGTGTGTTTGGCTTCCCATACCTATAGCCTCCTTGTTAGCGTGGCCGCCTCCCATGCCGGTTCAAATCCCGCTCAAAAACAATATGGGGTTAGCTGTCCTTTTCTGCATATTGCAGCGCCGTTTTGTGGTGTGTTCTGCATAATGCTGCGGCTCATTTTAGCTTATCACGGCTCATTCAGCAAGTTTCGCGGCCGAACCACCGGCCCGCTCGGTTCTCCCGATGGCCACTGAACGGACCCAAAGTGCGTCGCCCCACCAGATAAATGCCAGGTATGCCAGATTACCAGTCCAGCCCTGATCCCATTCATAGCTATCTACCACACGGTGTGAGGACGGGAGCATGAGAGGCGGGCATTATCGCATTGATCGATTGACAGCCTATTGAACAAATTACCAACGTCTCCCCTCAAGTCACTTTTCGCCTATTCGGCAGCTTCCCGGCCTCCAATTCACCACACGCTTTATGAGCAGTGATATTGCAATGAGGAAAAGGCAGGCGTGAGAGATGCAGCCTCCCTCTGATACTTTATCCACTGGGTGTCGCTATTTGACAGAGTGACTGCAGTAATATGACTGCTACACACACTTGTTTGAGCTCACATTTCGTAATATTTTATTTGTTTTATTTCTGTACTGTCGTTTATTTTGCGAACTAAAATTTTTGAGAAGACACTGCCTCGCTTGCCTACTCGGAAGATTCGCAATTGAGGTTTAGCCTTGATTTTTTTTGTCCTACTATGCAATATAGGTTTAAATGATCCGATATCATGAAAAAAGATCCACTGTCAGAAGTAAAAGGCAGATAAAATGGCATAATATTTGATATAATTAATCTCTGGACTTACTAATTACTGTTTTGCATGGCTTTGCTGGTTCACCTGCTAGGCCAGCACCAACGGGCATTAACCAGCCTGGACCAGCATGGAAATTCCAGCTGGTCTACGTTGGTCTTTTCACCAAGGTATTCAAATTTGTGGTCAATCATTATAGGTTTCCAGGAGCAGATTCTTAAAATTTTACATTTAGTCTTGCCCATTTGTTAAAATCCTTGCTTACCAGTCACAGCATTGGTCGTCACAGGCAAACTCTCACGCTCTTCTTTGATTGCTGTCACTCCCATTCCATACTCGATTCCAGGCTTGAGACCTAAGAGAGCACCCAACAAATTCAGTACTCTCAAATCATTAGACAAAACCAAACCATCAATCTCCCACATTAGTTATTTTTGGAGCCTTTCTGGTAGGCAGTTGTTTTTTGTACTCACCACAGTGCAGATTCTATTTCATCTGCACACCATATCAATCTAATGCCTTTCAGTGGCTGCATCAAAGAGCTTCTCCACGGGCCAGAAACAATATTTGCCATCATACAAGAACCCTTAGTCCAAAGCCCACACTTTACCCCTCTTAATGTCTCTATTGGCTCCTACAGAGGTCACTGTGCAGGAGCACTCCAGCATGAAATTACGCCTAATGCAGAGTAAACTCATTATCAATAAAATCACAGGCGTGACGGCAATGACAGATAATAACTGTGTGAAAGAGACAACTAGTGAGTGTGTGTGTGTGTGTGTGTGTGTGTGTGTGTGTGTGTGTGTGTGTGAGCGTGTATTTATCACTTTGTGGGGACCAAATGTCCCCATAAGGATAGTAAAACCCGAAATTTTTGACCTTGTGGGGACATTTTGTAGGTCCCCATGAGGAAAACAGCTTATAAATCATACTAAATTATGTTTTTTGAAAATGTAAAAATGCAGAAAGTTTTCTGTGAGGGTTAGGTTTAGGGGTAGGGTTAGGTTTAGGGGATAGAATATAAAGTTTGTACAGTATAAAAACCATTATGTCTATGGAAAGTCCCCATAAAACATGGAAACACAACATGTGTGTGTGTGTGTGTGTGTGTGTGTGTGTGTGTGTGTGTGTGTGTGTGTGTGTGTGTGTGTGTGAGAGAGAGAGAACGACACTGCGTTATTAGCTGAACAGATCGTCTGCCTTATTTACATGGAACAGACCTCCCAAGGACAAAGAACCATACCAGACAAAGAATCTATTATCCATTTTGAATATATTTTTTTCTCCTAGCCTTGATAATCTCTGCTTGCAGTAACACTTGATTGTAAAGAATAATAATTAGATTAGGAGATTACATCAAAGCACAAAGATGAAGAAAGCCACTACTTTCTCTGTTTTTTATTTGTTATTCACTCTCAAATCAAATCATACTAATAAAGCATTTAAATCAACTACGGCGGCATGCCAATTCACATCATATCACACGGTCGGTCACGAGACACAATGAGAACAGATGAGTTTTGATGTTTATCAGTGTAGTAGCCATATTTGATTTAAGTGCTTTATTAGTATGATTTGATATGAAAGTGAATAACACATTTTATTTGAATTCTGTTCATGATACTACTTCAGAAGACTTAGAATATAGTGCATGAGTCATATCGATTAGTATTACTATGACAGACATACATTATTACAAATAAACCCTGAGATTTAAAAAATCATAATATATATATATATATATATATATATATATATATATATATATATATATATATATATATATATATATATATGATTTTTTTAAATCTCAGGGTTTATTTGTAATAATAATATATATATATATATACCACAGTTAGTTCCGGTTCTCGAATCTGATTGGACGAGAGACGTTCCATGAGCACTGACGGTGTGACAGCATCAGCACTCAGACGCTTCACTGTGTGTGTATCACTCCGCATTCATGCTGTTCTAAACTAAAGTGTATCTGTTAGGAGTTATTGGCTTTTTTTTTTTAATTACATATGTTTGCCAGCAGGTGGTGGCAAAATAGATTTTTTTGTGTGTAATATGAGCCAGTTGGTGACGTAATGTGCGTCCGTTGTTTACATAGAATTGCGCTTCATGATCGCTGTATTACTAATACAATACCAAAGCTAGAAAATAGCTTTAAACGGCTTTAAACAGACAACTTCAGGATTAAATGCTGACAGACACAACAGACTGATTAATTACAGAACTCAAGTGCTTACATTTTATCTGAGTTTCCACATTGGATACATACTGTTTAAAATGGCTGAGGACATCGCTGTTTCTATAGTGAATGACTCTTGTGCACTGGCTACCGCGAAATAGAGAGGAATACCCCCGCTTGGGCGTCTATTTTCCACTGAAAAAGCTGACAATATATCTTATTGGGTGTGGCAACAGGTGATTGCACATGCTCCATCTCTCTCTCTCTCTCTCTCTCTCTCTCTCTCACACACACACACACACACACACAAACACACACACACACATCCAGCCGGCTATCCTTGTTTATCCAATAACTTGTTAGAAAAAACACAAGCCGTGATACTATTTCTGAAGTGAACTTTTTAAATTACTAATGGAGGCTTGGACACATCATTTACCAGCAACGGCAGATTCCGATTCGTCGCGTAAGAAAGTAGTTCCATGTACAAATACTAGGTTTTTCTTAATTTTTTTAAATGTACTTGTTCATTGAACTGTTGTATATAAGCAATATCACACTCGCAATTGTGCTATATGGCCCTACATCAGCACTGCTGTAATTACCTACGGCACGAGGCTCGTGTGATATTGCTTAAATATATACACTGTGTGCACAATTATTAGGCTAGTGAATATTCTGATCTTATTATTATTTCCTTGCACATTTTCCAACTCCAAACCATATAAACTTGAATGCTTATTGGATTAAATCATTTTCGGGTGATATGTATTTGTGTAATGAGGGAGGGTGTGGCGAAAGTGACTAACGCCTCATTTCAAGGTGTGCATAATTATTAGGCAGCTTCATTACCTCAGGTAAAATGTGCCAAAAAAGAGATTTAACTGACACTGAAAAGTCATAAATTGTAAAATGCCTTTCAGACGGATTTCTATTCAGGTGGCATGCCTACAAGTGGTTTCCAATTATTATTAATCAAAAAGTTATTGGGAATCATCTCCGGTTACTGTTGTAACCTCGGTTCCCTGAGATTAATGGAATGAGACATTGCTGAACACTTTGGGGAGTTCCTTTTCTATGACCAAGTTGAAGCCTTTGTATCAAAACACCAATTTATGATTGGTAATGGTGTTTGAGCTCCACACATTTAGGCATGTATTTTCCCTATATAAGCTGGCTCTCACACACCATTTCTTCAGAATTTTCTGACTGAGGACAAGAACGCATCGCTCGTACCTTGAATCTCTGAAGTAGTTGTGCAGCCAAAAGTCTTGTTCCCTTCATCTCAGGGAACCGAGTTTACAGGAGTAACCGGAGACGTTCCCTATTGATTCAGTTCACGAGACATTGCTGCACGCTTTGGGGAACAGAGTCCCATCATGCCGTTCTACATAACATAACACCCTTGGATGCACCAGGGTATAAAACACTTAGAAGAATAGGCCCGGCAAGTGGTGACTTAGTATAATATCTCTTTATTATGTATGAAAATGAATAACCCCACATGGTGAAAACCAGACAGAAAGTTAATCATAGTCTGAGGATGTGTATGAGTCATATAATACACACAGTATAATGGAGGGAGGTTTTATCATTTTTATTGCAAGTGTTTGTGACTTCTAGTGGGAGTAAATTGGGTAGTGACCTACACAGGCGACTGTACATTAAACTGTATTAAAATATAACAGGTTACCCGCCCAGTAAAGGGGCTCAGGCTCACCCGCCGTGTGTTGGAATAGTAAGTTCTCTAGACAGAGAGGACTCGTGAAGCAATGGACACCACGTCTAGGTTATAAAACCTCGCGAACATGTTTTGCGAAGACCATCCTGCTGCAAAGCATATATCCTGTAGGGATATACCATTTGTCCATGCTTATGAAGAGGCCATGCCTCAAGTTGAATGCGCTTTCATGCCAAAAGGGCATCTCACACCCTGTGATTCATAAGTGAGGGTGATCGCATCAATGATCCAATGAGGTAGCCTTTGTTTGGAGATGGACATGCCTTTTATGCACCCTCCATAACAAACAAAGAGCTAAATGGCGAGTGCGCTCCACATGCGAGGGCAATGACCCATGCAATAATAAATGCCCTAAATGCTCCTCATCTGAATTAGATGGTGGAGAAGAGAAAGCTTGTAGGTGCACCTTAGGCACATAGCCTTTTTTGGGTTTGATGGTGGTTTTTGAAAGCCCGGGACCGAATTCCAGACATGAACTGTCAACTGATAGAGCCTGTATATCGCCAACTAATTTGAACAAGGCCAGAGCCAACAACAGTGCCATCTTTAAAGAGAGCACATGTAACTAAATGGATTCCAAAGTTTTCGAGTGCCGAAAACCAGGTGTCCATCACACAATGCACCACCATGTTGGACGCATCCGTGGTCACCACTTTTCATCTGAAAACCTCACCCAGCATCAAACCCTGCTGATAAAGGTTTGGAGCTGTCCATGCTAGAGAAGCCAGGCAGCAATGAGTCATGGTGCTGCGCATGTGCCCCTGACGCCAGGCGTCACTCAGTACATGGTGTTTGAGCCAGCACTGGAGAGGTCTCATGTGTAAAATGCTTAATGGTATGGTGGCAGCAAACCCAGCATTTTCTGAAAAGTCTTCATTGGAAATGTTTTTCCCAGTTTGAACTGAGACACTGGAGAATGGTTTGGACACATTTTTATATCATCGAATATGGGTATTGAAGCTGCCATGTATAAGACGGGAGCATTTTGAGTGGAGTGTGGGTTGATTTTCTTAGAGATGTCCGGAAGCATGCCACAAACAAATGGGCCGGAGGTGGTCAGGTGCATACTGCACTGGCAGAGGCGCTGCCTGGGAAGATCGAGGGGCTCGTGGGGCTTGTGCAAGATTACAGCTCCTGCCTGGATGCTGCGGGAAGCAGGTTGATGTCTCACTGAGCGAAGGACCTGATCCCGCTGCGAGGCTGAGAGATATCATCACCGGAACACTAGAGAGGGGCAGGGGATACTCGCTGCAGGTGCTGAGAGTCAGGCAAAAAACATCCTGATGCATTTGCAGGGAATCCTGACCACTGATAGGTGTCCATCTACGGCAAAGAGAGGGCTGATCCAGGTGCGTTGTTAAGACAAGATGATGTCGGTCTTGAAGGAATACAATTCTACTTATATAAGGCAAATACACGCCTAAAAGGATGGGGCTCAAACACCATTACCAATCATAAGTTTGACATTATGATACAAAGGCTTCAACTAGGTCATGGAAAAGGTATTCCCCAAAGCAGTGGCGGCTCAGCGGTTAAGGCTCTGGGTTACTGATCAGAAGGTCAGGGGTTCAAGCCCCAACACCACCAAGACACCACTGTTGGGCCCTTGAACCTATCTGCTCCAGGGGTGCTGTATCATGGCTGACTCTGGCCCCAGCTTAGCTGGGATATGTGAAAAATAAATAATTTCACCATGTATATGCAGAAATGTATGACATTTTATTTTATTTTATTTAAGGCGTTCAGCAATGTCTTTTTAACTGAATTTATAGGGAACATCTCTTCCAACATTTCAAAAACTAGTGTCAGGAAAACACAGATGTTTTTCAAGTAATAAAATAAATTGGTTTACTAAAAACTATTCCTATAGCTGTTGTTTATTGGTCTTGAAGGAAAAACTAAGTGGAATAAAATTAGGCTCAGCTGCAATACTGAGGCTAATTTTATTCCACTTAGTTTTTACTTTTATTCCGAACAGTTTTTAATCTCTGAACTTTGTTTGTAATTGATGTGGTTTGTAATCTCTGGAGAGGAGTAATAGTGTAATTCAAAATGGGCTCAGCCTCTCACCAGTGAGTTTAGCATGAGTGGTATCTTGTGGGCCACTGGGGAAGACCAGTTCTCCATGCTCCCCTCCAGAAAGTGGGCCGTATTTGATGCGGTAATTGCGGACGTTGGCTCTGCTGTTTTTCCACTCTAGAGCGATGCTCTCATCTGTCTGTTCCACTGCCTTGAGGTGTTTAGGGGCATCAAGGTCTGAAACATATCAACATGTGTATGAACAGCAATGCTGCCTGCAATAGAATGGTTATTCCAGGGCAAGATAAACAAAACTGCTTCAGTACAAATTTAAGTGCTGTAAAATTGTTGCTCAGTCAACAACATTTGTGCATAATGATGATTATCCCCCAAAAAATTTTTAGGCAAGAATGTTCCGGGTTCAATAGAAGTTAAGCTCAATTGAAAGCATTTGAGGCATAATATTGATTACCACACAAATTAATTTCGACTTGTCCCTCCTTTTCTTTAAAAAAGCACATATTTAAGTAACAGTGAGGCATATACAATGGAAGAGTTTAAACCCAGAAATGTTAAGCTTAGAATTTTATAAAAGAGCTTGCATTAATTCTCCTGTTGAAACTTGTGTATTATTTGAGCTGTACTTTTTTTTCAATCGTAATTTTTAGTCATTTTAGGGTTTTATGGTTTGTTGACATTACATTGTAATGGTAATGAAGTTGAAAAACTGGTTATAAATTTACACAGGAAAGGTTAGTAAGTGATTTTATCACACTAAAATCATGTTAAAACAGTATTTTAAGTTAAGAAATTGGCCCCATTTACTTCCATTAAGTGCCTCTCTGTAACCTAGATTTTTGCTTTTTTTTTAAGAAAAGAGGGACGAGTCGAAATTTCATTTTGTGGTAATAAACATTATGCCACAAATACTGTCAACTGAGCTTAAGTTGCATTGAACCCAGAACATTCCCAGAAGTAAGAGAGTCATGGAAAGTCATGGATTTGTAACAACATGAGGGTGGGTTAGTGTCAGAAATTATTATTTTTGGGAGAACTATCCATTTAAAGAGTTTTTAAATCAATTTGTATTATACAAGTTATTGAAATGACTTTTAAAATGTGTTTCTCATACCTGTTGTGAAGGTCTCATAGATGGGAAAGCTGGTCATCTCTCCCCTGTGGGCCATGAGGGACACCTCATACTCGGTGTCAGGATACAGCTCAGCCAAATGATACTGGGTATCCATGGAGGAAACCTCAATTGTATTCCTGTCTGAGGAATCAGTGTTCGGGCCATAGGACACAGAGATCTTATCCACCTGAGCTACTGGCTGAATCCAGGTGATAAGGGCTGTAGTGTCTGTCACATCACGTACATCCACTTGACTGGGAGCATCAATCACTGCAGATGAGAGGAGAGGTATGTGTCAGCTGATGAAACCAGATGGTAACCAGGCATCAGCAGATAAGTCCCTTGTCTATGCTATTAACCAAATGCATTCCTACCTCGACATGTCCCTACATATGCGAATAGTTCATGGCAGTTATTAGTAAATATTACCTGCACACTTGCTTCTCCAACACTGAAAGTAAAATAATCATATACATAATTTCAATCTTTATTTTCATGGTGAAATAAGGTTTTTAGTAAGTTTATGAAATTAGTTTGTAGGCAATGTACTCACACAGGTCACTTATGTGAGAGGAAGATAAAACAGAGAATCTGCATGCAGCTTAGAGCAGATTTGTGCATGTGAGATGCTCCAATGAACAGTTATCTCAAAGGAGGAGAGCTCATGTTGCTGAGTGGTGCCTCCCACACACACACAGAGTGTTAGCGAGAACTCACTTTGAGCAATTAGTTCCCCCAATAATGCAAATCTTGTGTGGCTCAAGTCAAAGAAATGGAGAGAGCACAGAGCATTAGATGCATGCTGGGAGATGTTTTTAGACATTTGTAAGACAGCTGTGTTCAAAATAAGCAACTCATGAAGGTAAACTATGTTTGCTAGCACTGAACAGAGTAATAAGAATATATCATTCCAGTCTAACCTGTAGTGTATCCTAAAAGATGCTTGATGAAATTTGGGGATGTATTTGGGAAATGCCACAATGTTAATACAGTAGGATTTTCAAGTATTACATTTAAGGAACTTTTTTTATTTATTTGTTTGTATTTTTATTAAGTGCTTTGCTGTCTCAGTGTTTACAAGTGATACAAAAATATAAATCAACCACACCGTTAAAATTTTGAAGTTGTTTTGTAATCTTAATTTTTAAGACCATAAATTGTATAAAGATGTGATATATAAAATATATAAAAGGTATATATATATATATATATATATATATATATATATATATATATATATATATATAGATAGATAGATAGATAGATAGATAGATAGATAGATAGATAGATAGATATATAAAAAGTATCTGTTTTATTGCTTTATTTTTTTATTGATCAGGTACCCTATATTAAGACACAAAGCAGGTGATAAATTCTTGAGGAAAAAAAACACAGCTGTCTAGTCATTGATTGTATGAGTTGTTTAAAGTCAACAGCTGCTTACTTGTGACAACATTCCTGCTGGCTGGTTGTCCACGGGTGTTGTTCTTTACCACCTCCAGTTTAACCTCATACTCTTGGCCAGGTCCAAGACCAGACTGCTCAAAGGTGGTCTCAGGTGGTGCGAGAGAGTTCGAAATCTCTCCATCCTCTTCTTTCTGCCATTCAAAAACAGTAATATTTGATTAATTAATCAAATTGCACACCACTTTTTAAATATGTTGAAAAACACAGCAGGTACCTAGTAATAGTCTTATATTTATTTCTGAAAATAGATAGCTGGTAAAGGTTCCATTTGTACATTTTTTGGTATCTAAATTGTATTATGTCTGTTCTGATACAACATTTTTGGTCATATGGTTTGGAGGAATGTATGACAAACAACCTAAGAAACAACTTCAGTAAAACAAAGTAAAACTTCCTTGAGTAATGATAAGGGCTTCCTGAGAGTAAACACTTTGAGCTTTTAGTTGATTCCACATGGATGAGTGTTTCACTTCACAGTGAGTGTTATTTTGGCATTGACGCCCCTAAACTTGATGCATGAAAACGACTGCTTTTGTTTAGTTTTTTTGCTTAAGCTCTTGAGAAAGAAAATAAGAATGACTTTGACAATGCTATTCAACTTTATTGACAAGTTGGCCAGATGAAGAAAAAAAATATTTGGGGCATGCAGGCCTTGCCAAAATATTTTGTTGATGAAAAGCTTCTATATACATATATTGTGTTATAGTAGGCTTAAAATATTAGTTCACTATTTAAATAAAATACCTGCTTATAGCTTTTACAATGTATCATGTGTATTATTTGCACCTAGCAGGACATTCTGAAAAAATACAGGTAACTTGAGACAAACGTTAAAAAATACAATAAAATAAAATAAAAGTGCTTTCCAAAATGGCAATAATTTAAACTTTTTATTTTTTAAATCAAAACTTTTCTTGACCAAATTAATGAATAGAACTTTTCTGTCTCTCCGAAGTTGAAAGTGGTATTTTTTGTAGTGCAGCAACAAATTTGGCGCTCCTGTAAAAACATTGAGACGTGGCATCCATTTGGAGCACGTTTACATAGGAAAGAATGAAAAAAAAAAATAAATGCAAAAAAACACAACACATGTTTAGAGTGACAACTGACAACCTCACGTGGGTCACTGAAAATTTCAAACGGGCCGGATTTGGCCCACAGGTTGGCAGATCAATAAGCTTGACTTTTACAATACCACTTATTGGGCAGATGGTAACACATGACATTGCCAGGAGCTTCTAAGAGGGTTTTATCTTGCAAAACCACAGACTTCTTTACATTAGCTTTTTGCTTAGTGGCACAACTCAGCTATTTTCCACTGGATCCTCCTATAGCTTTTCATTTTAATAAAGTTCTTGCAAACAGAATGGTTCTTTATATTACATACTGTATTTTCCTTAAAATAAAACATGAGAGATATGATGCCGTTTTGGTGCAGTTCATACCCACTCTGCAGATGTGTAGATGATGTCAGTACACTCACTGTGTTTCTGAAAATAAGGTTCCAGCCATCAAATGGGATGTTCAAGGGGTCCCACTCAACTTCCACTGCAGTCTCTTTCACTGATCTGAATTTCAGGCCCTCAGGTTCAGGAAGATCTGATTGTAAAGGATAGAGAAGTTTAGCTTTAAAAGGATAGCTTACCCAAAGAATTCTGAAAATTCTGTAGTATAAAGTGTGACTTTCTTTCTCTCATGGAACACAAAAAGATGTTCTGTCTAATATCTCCTTTTTGTGTTAAATTGAATAAAGAAAATCTTACAGGTTTGGATCAAAATGAGGGGGAGTAAATTATGACAGAATTAAAAATGTTGTGTTCCTTAAAGTAATAACAAAATAAAATACTTGCATACTCAAGGCAAATTTTGCCAAGTTACCTTTTGTACCCATCAACAACCATTAGGTGGTGGGTGACTTACGTGTGGCTATTCTGGCACTGACTGGAACACTCAACTTGTTGTTCAAGACAGCAAAGACACTGATCAGGTACTCAATGCCAGGCTCTAGCTCCCTAATGGTGGCAGTCTTTTTTTCTCCAGACACTTTCATTTCCATCTCCAATCCACCAGGAGCCGTAGGAACATAGGTGATAAGATACTCTGTGACGAGCATCTCATTAACCCAGGTGAGGTCCACTGTTTCCGGGTCCACTTCAGTCACAGTCAGGTCTCTGGGTGGGGAGACTGGGGATAGAAACATGGAATTTCATTGAATTTATATTAGTTCAGAACCTCTATGTGTCAATGGGAACATACAGAACTTAGAAAAAGAACATTTCATTGATATTTTGAAGGAAGAACATTTCCATCTTAACCCAGCTAAGATCAACTAGTCTCTTAACCTGGAATTTTGGCTGGTTTTAGAGCAGTTTGGAGAATTTTTTAGCTGATCAGGCTTTGAGACCCTCTATCTGACCAGCTTGGCCTGGCTGGGAGATCATCTTAAATCAGCATAGACCAGTTTAATTTGCTGGTCTGAGCTGATCTCTCAGCCTAGTCTGTTGGCTGGTTTTAAAGGGGATTTTGGCACATTTCAGCTGGCCAGACTGGAATACCATCAGGCTGTCCAGCTTTTACATATTAGGAGACCATCTTAAACCAGCTAAGACAAGCTTTGGTTTTCTGGTCTTAGTTGGTCTCTCAGCCTGGTCTTTTGACTGCTTTTAGAGGGCTTTGGGAAACTTTCAGCTGATCAGGTGTAAAACCAACTTAGACAAGCTGGTTGATCATCTTAAACATTTTAAGACCTGAAACCCAGCTTAGGCTGGTTTAAGATCTTTTTTAACAGCAGGATTATGTTTTGAAACAATAGATTCTATTGTGATATATGGTGACTTACTATCAGAGCAGTCCTCGCCAGTGAAGCCTAAATCACAGATGCACATTCCTTTCAAACACTGGCCTCGGTCATTGCAGTTTCCTGGGCAGGTGAGAACAGAGCAGTCTGCACCAGTGTAGCCTTCAAAGCAGACACAATTTCCATCTTCACAGTACCCATGGTCCAAACAGTTGTTCGGACATGTCTTTGTACCACAATCCTCCCCGGCAAACCCACTGTTACACATACATTGGCCATTTACACAACGTCCTCGGTTATGGCAGTTGTTGGGGCAAGTCAACTCACTACAGTCATGGCCTGTAAAGCCAGCATGACAAACGCACTTTCCATCCACACACTCTCCACGGCCATGGCAGTCATTGGGACAGGTCTTGATGCTGCAATCTTCTCCAGCAAAGCCCACTTTGCAAATGCACTTTCCATTGACACAACGACCATGATTCTGGCAGTTATTGTGGCAGGAAAGCTCAGAGCAGTCATCACCTTCATATCCAGCATCACAAATACACTCGCCATTGACACATTGGCCCCTGTCATTGCAGTTGTCGGGGCAAGAGAGAATGCTGCAGTCCTCGCCCTCGAATCCAGGGTCGCAGATACACTTCCCATTGAAGCAGTGACCTCTCTGATTGCAATCATTGAGGCACGTTAGCTTAGAACAGTCTTCTCCACTGTAGCCAATATTGCACACACACTGTCCATTGATGCACCTTCCACGATGGTTGCAATTTTTGGGGCATGTAAGCTCCCCACAATCCTCCCCAGTAAAGCCCTCATCACAAAAGCAGGTTCCATTGACACATCGTCCACGGTCGTAGCAGTCATTGGGACAGATGAGCTCAGAGCAGTCCATCCCCGTCCAGGGCTCATCGCATAAGCATTCATCGTCTACACAGTGGCCCCTGCCGAGGCAGTTGTTTGGGCAGTTGGTTAAGCTGCAATCCTCACCGATGAAGCCCCCCTCACAGAGGCAAGCTCCATCAATGCACTCTCCATTCTCACCACAATCTACTGGACACAGTTCAATTCCACAGTCCTCCCCACCGAAACCCTCAAAGCAGATGCACTTGCCATCCTCACATCGGCCTTGATCCTGGCAAAAGTTTGGACACTCAGGCTCAGAGCAGTTAGTTCCCTTCCAACCGGGTTCACACAAACAGCTGCAGGTCTCAGCGCTGTAGTTGCCACGGCCACTGCAGTAAGGTTTGGCTGTGACTTCACCTGAGAACAAAGATTTTAGTCATTTATGGTGTATGCTTGGCTTAATCCTGACAAATATGCCCTGCTGAAAAAACAATCATAGCTGATGACCAGAATGTGTTGTGTTTTGAATGGTAGCTGGTGTTCCAACAAGGATTTTGATTGTTTAAACACAAAAGGAGATGTTATGCACACTGTTAGCTTCAGTCACCATTCGCTTTTTTTTAATTTTTATGAAATACAAAGAAAGTGAATGATGATTAAGGGGCCCTACACATGTGTACTTGCACTAAAAAAGCTAGATGCAGAACCATGAACAGAGCCGAATGCAGGTCTAAAAAAAACACGTTTTTAAAGTTATTTTTAACTTCACAACACGTCTAAAAAAAATAAGCTGTTCCTGTGCAAGACATTAAAAAACAGCAATATGCAGTGCAATGGTCAAAGATGTCCTTTAAGCATGTGTTTACAAAGGAAAACAATTGAAAAATGGCAGTAAATTGCTACGTTTTAATTTTTGAGTGAACTATTCCTTTATGCAGCACAACTCTTGGTTAACCAGCAATACCAGAAAAAAACATACTGGTCGGCCACCTTCACCAGCTGGTGAGCAACATAGTTATGCTAGTCTACCTGTTGGATAAGCACCAAACCAGCACTAACCAGTAAAAGCCAGCCTAGACCATCATGCGAATTGCATGGTTAAGCTGGTCTTTTCAGCAGGGAACTGCAGTCACAAAATACACTGGTCATGCAGGTTTAGGATTACAAGCAGGAGTGATTGTGACAGGTTTGCTTTGAGGTCCTGATAAAAGACTGATAACTAATGACTTGGATCATTTTTAAGGATGGATCAAAAGGATCAGATAACCTACACCTGTGTGTTATTGGGCCTCACCTCTAACCTGAGCTCCACAGCAGCCTGCTCCACTGGTGCACTGCTCTCTTAGACTGGAGACCTCTGCCTCTAGTATTTCCAGCCTGTTTAGAAGGTCCTTCAGGTCAGGCAGGTGGTTATCACAACCACATGCTTGTTTGGGTATGTTAATCCTATGCGTAAATACAATCTGGTTCTCCCCGTCCATGGTGTGCTCTATGTGCTGGTCGGATTGTTCAGGTTTTGGCTTCATTTCTGTTGTTCCAGGTGAATCCATGTCCACCGAGCACAGGGATCCAGAGGGGACATTGATGTTGTATACATGGTTGAAGACCACAGGTTGATCAGGGCTTGGGATGGTCAAATTCTCAGTGGTTGGGGACAATAGCGATTCTCTTCTGTGTCTAATTACTCTTTTGACCAGGCCAGCACTAGAGAGATGGACTAGAATGGCCACTGCCATACAGGCCAGGGGCAGGCCTCTCATCCCCATGATGATGCGCTCTCAACAGGACTCTGGTGTGTCAAATGCAGTGGTGAATATTCAGACTGTTTTAAAATACTGGATGTAGGTTTAATCCTGTTAAGGAAAGAAAAGGGATTATAGTCTCTCTAATTGATAGGTGCTCTCAATAGAATTAGTTTTGGCCCCTGTGAGGCGATACGTTGAATACAAAAAAACGAATTTAAATTAAGTACTTAAATACGTTTACATGCACACCAATACCCTCTGTACCAAAAATCAATTTATTGAAAAAATCTGCAGACACACGAAATCTGTATACATGAGATTTTAAATCATTAGATTATTCTCTAATCACACTTGTGCACATTGGGCAAAAATCTATTTGCACCCATCGATTTTTGCTTAAGCAATTTATGACCTTACCCCAGAAAGTAATTGTGTTCACATAATCAATGATGAGCATGATATGATTTTCCGAAGATTAAATTCACTGATTATAGGTTTAGAGTTGGGGTTTGGGGACAGAGTTAGTTAAAAATGCATTTCTCTTCAATGTATAACATAGTATCAATTTCTAAAAAAATTATGTTTACTAAAAAAAAACAATTGCTTTACAACTCTCTTTACAACGCCCCTTTGTGGACATTTAACCAGGGAAATTGAGCTGACCTATGCTCATACATTCAAGAACAATTCCCGCTTTGGTCACTGGGGGCATTGGTTAGAATTTTGGTAAGCACAAACCAAATTTAGCTGAAGAACTTTCAACATACTGTCGATGAATTGACAGTGAGATCAGTGTAGAAGAGCTCATTGATAACTTAACTATTGAAAGTTATCAAATCCATTCCTAGAACTGTAAATACTTAGAAATGTTAGTACTTGATATTGTATTTGCAAATCCCTTGCTAGCTAGATGTGGTCATATACATTTCAGATACAGCAACACACACCAGGGAGTGATCATATTTAGAACAAAATTGCCTATCTTGCTAAAAAACAAGTTCAAGCTAGTCTGTAACGATGCAGGGCAGACAGACGCTAAGTATCACTCTAAGGTTTTGGTTGCCTTCGCTTCCATAGAAACCAGCTCCGGCCAATAAAAGCGTGGCAATCTTGTGCTCAGGAGAGAGTGCTCCAGCAGTTTTTTCTATGACAGGCTGCCATGATCCGCAGCAGGCAACACCTGAATCTGGGGAGCGTACTCTCTGCTCTGACGGTATGCCCACAGCCCACGCTGACAGATTAATACTCGTGCTGAGGAGACCATCTGCAGCGTTTCCACTAGTGTGGGTGTGCAGGGTTCACGCTTCTCAAAAAAGTTATCATTCTTTAACCACTCTCCAGACAGCAACAGGGTCTTTGCATTGAAAAACTATTCTTTCCTCATTAAAAAAAGTTAGCTGTGTATTTTTTGCAGTGATCAAGAGACACTTTATAAGCACATTTTTCTGTTGAAAAAAAGATTCATATGAAATGAAATAGCAGTAAAGTATGTTTACTAAGTATGTTGTTTTTTGAGTATGTTACTTGTCCATAATATGGATGATAGGGACATTGATGATGTCTGGTTGATTCCAGACATGCAATCTGAGCATACCTTTTCATGTCATATACATGTGTGACTACATACATACTGGGCAATTACAGGACTGCAGGTTTAGTTTTCCACTGTTTCCTTGAATGTTATAAAAACCAAATGGGTTGCATTTAAGATGGAAATAAACACCTTGAACATGTGCTGACACACATGCTTTTCACCATAAAACACCCAATGTTTCCATCAAATTCACAGCATCTGTGAACATTCTTTCAGCTTGCACTTTGTCTAAAGCCATCATTTTAACCTGCAACCCGATTTTAACTGTATAAACCAATTAGACCTTTCTCATCTATTTAACTTAAAAATGTATAAATTTGAAAAATGAAACTCACCTTTCAGTAACCCTCCCACCCCCTTTATGTTATTCCAAGCCTGTCTAACTTATCTTATCTTGCTTTGAACACAAAAGGAGATGTTAGGCAAAATGACAGCCTTTGTCAAACACCATTAATTTTCATTGTATTGTAAAAAGATACAATGGAAATCAATGGTAACTGATGCTTACATTCTGCATTTCCTTTTGTGTTTCATGGAAGAAAGAAAGTAATACAGATTTGGAATAGCATGAGGGTAAGCACATGATTGCAAAGTTCTAATTTTTGGAGGAACATTTCCTTTTAAGGTCCCTTTTACAGGCAAGAACACAGAGGGGGGTGGGGGGCCCTAAGCCCTAAGCCACAGCTTGCAAGGTCAACATCAGATAATATGGTACCATGATCTGTTTAGTGAGTGGAGGATTTGCTCTGACATGTGATTACCGCCTGACAGATGAGGGATACCACGAATACTGCTGCCCATTTATGATTAGACAGACGGGGATGAGCGCTTTTGTGATGGAGTTCTAAAGGAGGGCTCGATGATGGGAGATTCCCAATCTGAAAACATCCCTTGGGGGTGATGGGGACCCACCCCACTTCTCGATCTAAAACCTGAGATTAAATCAGCAAAAAAAGCTGAAAATTGCTTTTGAGTTGCTTTGAGGTTTTAGTTCTGGATGGATACCTGGCCTTTTCGCTTTGAAGCCTGGCATGTTGCCACAAGAATTTAAGAAAAAAAATCACTTTAAACTGGTCTTTTTGTGAGCATTTGCCCTATCTCCCTGGCCAAGGGAGGACTGTAAATGAATAAACAACAACACAAAATAGAATATAATGTAAAAATTAAAGAAGCTTGGCTTTCTGGCAGCAATGAAACATACAGTAGGCTTGACTATCTATATTTATATGTGTGTGTGTGTTTGTGTGTGTGTGTGTATATATATATATATATATATATATATATATATATATATACAGTATCTCACAAAAGTGAGTACACCCCTCACATTTTTGTAAATATTTGATTATATCTTTTCATGTGACAACACTGAAGAAATGACACTTTGCTACAATGTAAAGTACAACTTGTATAACAGTGTAAATTTGATGTCCCCTCAAAATAACTCAACACACAGCCATTAATGTCTAAACCACTGCAAAAAAAGTGAGTACACCCCTAAGTGAAAATGTCCAAATTGGGCCCAAGTAGCCATTTTCTCTCCCCGGTGTCATGTGACTCATTAGTGTTACAAGGTCTCAGGTGTGAATGGGGAGCAGGTGTGTTAAATTTGGTGTCATCGCTCTAGCACTCCCACAAACTGGTCACTGGAAGTTCAACATGGCACCACATGGCAAAGAACTATCTGAGGATCTGATAAAATGAATTGTTGCGCTACATACAGATGGCCTAGGCTATAAAAAAGATTGCCAAGACCCTGACACTGAGCTGCATCATGGTGGCCAAGACCATACAGCTGTTTAACAGGACAGGTTCCACTCAGAACAGGCCACGCCATGATCGACCAAAGAAGTTGAGAGCGCGTGCTCAGCGTCATATCAGAGGTTTTCTTTGGGAAATAGACAAATGACTGCTGCCAGCATTGCTGCAGAGGTTGAAGGGGTGGGGGGTCAGCCTGTCAGTGATCAGACCATACACCGCACACTGCATCAAATTGATCTGCTGTCGTCCCAGAAGGAAGCCTCTTCTAATGATGATGCACAAGAAAGCCCGCAAACAGCTTGCTGAAGACAAGCAGACTAAGGACATGGATTACTGAAACCATGTCCTGTGGTCTGATGAGACCAAGATAAACTTATTTGGTTCAGATGTTGTCAAGCGTGTGTGGCGGAAACCAGGTGAGGAGTACAAAGACAAGAGTGTCTTGCCTACAGTCAAGCATGGTGGTGGGAGTGTCATGGTATGAGGCTGCATGAGTGCTGCCGGCACTGGGGAGCTACAGTTCATTGAGGGAACCATGAATGCCAACATGTACTGTGACATACTGAACCAGAGCATGATCCCCTCCCTTCGGAGACTGGACCATAGGCAGTATTCCAGCGTGATAATGATCCCAAACACACCTCCAAGATGACCACTGCCTTGCTAAAGAAGCTGAGGGTGAAGGTGATGGACTGGCCAAGCAAGGTGGAAGGTGGAGGAGCACAATGTCTCTAACATCCATCAGCTCCGTGATGTCATCATGGAGAAGTGGAAGAGGACTCCAGTGGCAACCTGTGAAGCTCTGGTGAACTCCATGCCCAAGAGGGTTAAAGCAGTGCTGGAAAATAATGGTGGCCACACAAAATATTGACATTTTGGGCCCAATTTGGACATTTTCACTTAGAGGTCTACTAACTTTTGTTGCCAGCAGTTTAGACATTAATGGCTGTGTATTGAGTTATTTTGAGGGGACAGCAAATTTACACTGTTATATAAGCTGTACACTCACTACTTTACTTAACAAAGTGTCATTTCTTCAGTGTTGTCACATGAAAAGATATAATCAAATATTTACAAAAATGTGAGGGGTGTACTCACTTTTGTGAGATACTGTATGTATTTTTTAACTGTGAGAAGCAGACAAAGTTTCTTTTATTAGAGCTCTATTAACACAGTGCTGAACTCAGTGTGCTAATGCTGCTGCTTACTGTCACTTTCAGATAAACCAGACACAATGTGACTGTTGCTTTCTCATACCAGGTCTAGTTTTTATATATTGTTACTTTCTCAGACTCTGGCTGAGCCAGTTGGCTTCCATGTGCCTAATGTGGAATTTCAATGCAGGAGGTGAACCTGATGGCAAACATATTTAGTGCTAGTGAACTAAATTGGTCCTGTGTTGTGTTTAGCAATGAATGCTGACTCTACAGCACTTGAAAGGGAGAATACCTCACACAGAGATCAGATGCATACATTTGCAAGTTATAAATTATACAACACAACAGTTAAAAATATTTTTTTTAACCACACCAACAAATGGTTAACAAACAATTTAGATGTTTGTTGCTGTTCTCATAATTGAGCAATTAATATATAAGCGGTTTGAGAGTGAAGAATAATTAACTGCCTATACAGATTACATACTGCCCAGAGACATAAAACTTTAAAGGAATTTGCTAAACACCAGATTACAGAGTACAAAACATATTATTATTGTAAACTGGATGTGAGTTTGTTTTCGATGACAACTGTTGACAGGGCAAACGAGTTTAGTTATTTAAAGAGATAGTTCATCCAAATTTAATCATTTACTAACCATCATGTGTTGTAAACCCATATGACTTTCTTTTCTTTGTGGAACACAAAAAGAGATGCTAAGCAGAATTTTAGCTTCAATCAAGTATATCGTTTTGCATTCCACAGAGAAAGAAAAGTCATATGGGTTTAAACCAACATAAGGGTGGGTAAATTATCAGAATTTTCATTTTTGGGGGAATGATTTCACTATCATAATATTAAGCCAAATTGGCTTCTCTTCCTGTCTTCAAAATTGTCAGTGGTAGAAGTGTTGGTGGCCTAATGACTAATCGCAAAAAAAAAAAAAAATCAGCTAAATAGTAATTACTGTAAATAACTTGAACTTGTGCATACCACAGGTTATTGAACCATAAAAGTCAATGATGTAGTGGCTTTAATTTTTTGCTCAATGATTGGAAATTATGGAATCCACTGTCTGATGAACAGAAGGGAAACTATCCCTATCCAAACAATCCCAAATACTAATTTCTCTTTTTAATTAATTCCTTTGAAATCATAATAGGAGCAAACTTAGTTTTGTAGGTCATCCATGACAGAAAGCCTTCTCTGGGACAAAGCCTTAATTTGGGTCGTCTGCCATGCTGAAGGAATTGGTATTGTCTGGAGACTCTATTCACCTTAATAAATGCTATAAAAATGCCCTGACAGTTTGTTAATCCTGGGAAGGAGTCAATGATGAAGAAATATCTCTCCCAGAGGTATTTTGATTATATGGTATCATTCCTCCACTGGTGGAGGTCCACCTTCATTGAAAATCAATACGATGAAGTTGCTCTTAATCCAGTTAGTGAAACAAGTAAACTTTGTGGAAGAAAATCAAAGTCTGGTCTGGGCTGATGACAAGAAACTGTTGATAAACTGATGAATCATAATATTTATAAAAGGGCATTTTGTGAAGTGGATGCTTATCGATCAGACTTTGTCCAAGGTCAGAATAAGACGGAGGGTTGCTGAAACCCAGCACCATGAAGCTATGAACACAGAGATGGATTTCCAGGAGAGCTCATAATGCTGCTCAATGTTGTGTGCTTGGATCGATGGCAAAGCGTAAACCCACTGTTATTATTTTATAAATGGATTTGTAAGTCCTCGCCCTCCTGAGCAATGCTCATTTAAGAGAAATGGCTCAGTTGACCAGCACCTACCAATGAATATTTTTCATGTATTCTGTTTTAATATTTTTATACTGCAATTCTTCTTCTGTCTTACTGATCTGTTCCCACATATAATTTGATATGAAGCAAAAGGTCTGGTAAACCTAGTATCAAGTCGTTATAATAGTACAAGATTGCTCATTTAAACCATACAACTTTTTCTCCAAAGGGAAAAATAAACTAACACATGAACCAACGAACAATGTGAGTTTTCCTAAGTTTGTCTCCTACCTCAAACCTAAACCTAACCATAAATTCTAACCCCTTACCCCAACCCTAAATCTAATACCATGATTTTAATAGTAAAAGAACTTTTGTGCACTAAGGACGAAAGAAAACATTATGATTTGGAACGAGAGGTGGGAACAGCATTACAGGTTATTGGCATATCTGTCATTTGTACTGCATGAATACATATGGAATAAGTTGCCTAATGTGTTCATAGTTCTTTCCTTTCTTAAATAAAGTGTTGAATTTGAGGCAAGCTAAAATGTGATGCCTGTATTGTAGTGATTGTTCTGTATGTTGATTGGTTTCCTCTATGGGAATTACTTTTTTGTGCAAGGCAAATCGTATACTCTACTGGTAGATCGATTTAAAATGTACATGCCCAGGAAGTTGCATAAAGCCAGCCAATCAGATTAGAGCTTGCCAGTACGAGTAAGAGTTTTCCAGTTTTGTGTGCAATATGCATAAGACGGTCAGTGAACAGACTTCTAAGATGTTGAGACTATTTTATTTCTGCTCTGATCTGAATGCAGATTGTCTATTCACTTTCTATGGCTTGATGTGGTCACTGTCTATTGGCCTCAAATGAGCCTTTTCAGAACTGGTGAGTGTCTACACCATTGTTCCCTATTTTGCTTGGCTTATCTACACTTTAAAAAGGAAGTCAGTCAGGGCTAGTGCTGGGTTCAGTGAGCAGATTCAAACAAATTAATACCTCCGGCAATCATCAACACACAGGCACACGCTCTCACCACTGTATGTGCAATGCGAGCATAAAGGTCTCTCAAATGCCACACAAAGTGATATCTAACCTGAAGCATTCTCTTGGCATTTCTCTCAGTAGTGGATTGACAGCAAGGTGTGAGATGCACACAGAAACCAGAGCTTAACAACATTGTATATTGTGTATCCAACTACTATATAATTTCCTTAATAAGATGATTAAATAATTTCTAAACTCAAAAATATTGTGGAGTCACATGACACCATGCGAGGTTTGGACGTGTGAACAGCGAGCTCTGTGCACTATGCCATTTTTAGTGGCATAAATCGGTGAGATTCAAAATATTCTTTTCCATAACTGTTCTAGGAGGACAGTATGTCAAAGAATTCAAAATCCTCGGGCTCTGGAGACATTAAAAGACACTTACATGCTCAAGCTGATACCCCTTAGATGGCCCTGAGCCAGGGAGTCGATTTGGTTGAAGAAATTAGGGAAATTTGGCGAGAAATGTCGAACATGCCGGCAATGCTGACGAAAGTAATTGCTGACTTGGAGGATCTGTAATAAGTCGATGGATCACTGCCATGGAGACAAAGTTCTCTGTGGTGGTTACTAGGGTGGGGGATGTCGAGAAACTGATCGATTATCTGGAGTCATCAGAGAGGGAATTAGCTGCAAATTTGCAAGTGACCAAGGTGGATTTGGAGCATGTCTGGGAGATGTTGTAAATAATGGAATAACATCTGAATCGTCGGAATTTCTGAAGCCGAAGAGGGTCAGGACATGGTGAAATTCCTGGAAGGGCTCATTAAGAATCTGCTTGACATAACAGGCCATAAGATGTAAATTGAGCGAGCTCACAGGGTTCCGGCTCAGCGATCCGCTGAGGGAAACAGGCACGATCAGTTCTGGCCAAATTTCTGGATAAAGAGCTGATGTTACACGAGGTGAGAATAAAGGAAGGCTTTTTTGGAAGAACCACACCATTTTCTTGTACAAAGACTTTGCAAATTCGACAAGAGAGAAACGTGATTGATTCAAGGAATGCAATAAAAACTTACATCAACGGAAGGCTGCTTTTGCACTGATGTTCCTGGCCAAATTGAGAATAGATGCTAAGGATGGCTGTAAAACATTCACATGTCCCCAGCATGTCCTTCATAAAGTAAATGGAGTAAGTCATTTTGTGGTACTCACATTGTAGCCGAATGGACTGACTCACTGAACATTCACTTGACTGTTTTTTTCTTTTTGTGCTGGTTCCGCCTAGTGGGTGTTTTGTGGAGTAACACTCCTTCAGGACTGTTTTGTGGATGAATCTGAAACACTCCTATTGGAAGGAGTTTGTTTTGTGGAGTATTTCTTGCAAGACACTGGAGCGATTAAGTCATTTGTTGCACTCATGTAGCAGCTGAATGGGCCGGCTCACTGAACATTTATTTGACTGTCTGAGGAAACTGAGTGCCTTTTTTTGTTAGTTAGCTTATTTTGTGGAAATACACCCCTTTGGGACAGTTATGTTGTTTGGTTCTGGGGGAAGTTCGGGGTTTGATTGTTGCACTAATGTTGGAATGTGGTCTTTACATTTTTTTCTCATATGTCAAAATGTCAAGTGTTAATATGAGCGGATTGACTCTCTCCATGTGGAATGTGAATGGGTTGGGGCACCCCATAAAAATAGGAAGGTTATTTCTCTTCTTAAGCATAAGAAATATGATATTGTGTTTCTTTAAGAAACACATCTTTCTGCGGAGGAAGCTGAAAAATTTGGGAAGATATGGGGTGGACATGTTTTCTTTAGTGCCTACTCAAGTAAGTGCTGGGGAGTCATTACACTGATAAGTAATAATCTACAATTCAAATGTCTCACACAGATTAAAGATAAATTATGAAGAATCATTATTGTTTTAGCAGAAATTCAGGGGCAAAGCCTTATTTTGGCTAATATTTACGCACCTAACATTGATGATCAGGGCTTTTTTATAGATCTTGAAGGAATGTTGCAAGCCACTGGCACCACTCATGATATAATATTAGGAGGATACTGTAATCTTTTGATGGACTTGATCACAGTGAAGCTAAAGTGTGCTAGCCCATTGCTAAAGTGCGCAAGACATTTCGCTCATTGGTTGCTTCCACCTGAGAGAGCCCCTCCCTGGTTCTGTACTGAACAGGAAGTTCTTGCCCCTATTTCACCATTGCAAAGCCTTTCTATCCAGCTATTCGGGAAACCTAAGTTACACCCTGTTATCTCGCATTTGCACTCAGTGTGTTTAATTCAGACAATTATTTAAATGTTGCCTCGAGCATATGGCTGAACCCAAAACTAAACTATGTGACCTAAGTGAGAGTGGAGTGTTGAAAATTTGGTTCAACATTTTGGGATTCCCAGATCTCAGTCCTTGCTCCACCACCTGCTCTATACTATTTTGGGGAGTAGCATACACCCCTCTAAATGGCAGATACTCTGGGAGTGGTGATTACTGCTTTCGGAAAAGGTCATGATGCATCAGTGTATTACTCCCTGCTAATTCAGAGTCTGGGGGACAGAGCTTTAACTTCTATCTAGACATTATGTGAGAAAGATTTAGACTTGGTATTGGAGGAGGGAGTTTGGGCTAGGATTCTAAAAAATGTCAAGTATGTATCTATAGATGCAAGGGTGCACCTTATCCAATTCACGATATTACATTGATTCTATTGGACACACTTTAGATTGTATAAGCTTGGTCTTAAAGACACACCCACCTGCTGGTGATGCCAATCAGATGATGGAGACACAACCCATATTTTTTGGTGGTGTGTTAAGATCCAAGAATTTTGGTTGAATGTTCAGAGTTTTATGTGTGACGTATTGGGCACTCAAATAAAATTTTGCCCCAGACTTTTAGGTGATGGGGCGGTCATCATTATAGGGGATAAACACAAAAATGTTGGGTCTTAACCAGTGTTATAATCGGCAGACAAATTGTTTTAAGGGGATGGAAGTCGGCTAGAGTGCCCTCATTTCAAAAGTGGTGCACGGAGATAGGGAGGGTGGTGGCTCTCGAGGAAGTGTCATGTAGAAGGCTGGGGATCTGGGATTCATTTGATGGGAAATGGGGCAGCTATTTGGCATTTTTGGAGGGCTCTTGGGGAGAGGCAGTGGAGAGAGAAGCATAGTTTAAAATGTGTGTGATTATAAAATGTTTTGTGTGTGTATACTTATATGTGACCACAGGGATGTTTGTTGAGGGTCAGGGTGGGGTTAGGGATTTGGAGAATTGCCAAAGGTGAACTCTATCATGCTGATTAATGTGAAATGGAAAGTTTAGTACACATCAGTCAGTATTTAACACTGTATTTGTATTTGACATTCAGACACTGGAGACATCTCCAGTATTGTTAAGTTGTATAATTTCTGATTTCAACTCCATGTGTGCCTTTCTTGCCCTCTTTCTTAAGGTCCAGATGGAAGGAATGAAGGAGGAACATTTGTTATTTGCCGTCTCATTTTTCATTTTCAGCAACGTTGACCCGTGTTTATTAGCTTAACCTAGGTTGCAGCCAGGAAAGCAGTCTTGTATGTTCAAAACTCTTGCCATTTCTTCCTGCCAGTTGCAACCTTATTGAAACTCTATCCTCACACCATATAGACAGCTCCTATCACATCTTGGTGCAAAGAAAGATCAAATTTGTTGTTTACAAAACATTTCTTAAGGCTATTGTGAGTTGTCTGGAACAGCAATAGAACTTTGTGAATGGACTGCAAAGAATGTTTACATAGTGTAATCTAGATGAACAAGGCCATAAATTAACATTTCTACTGGATAAACAGACATATCTGAACATCAAATAAGCACAAAGCATCCTTCCCTGCTCAAATGGCAAGTTATTGATCATTATGTCTGGCCCTAGACTGAATAATATCAACCATGTATCTACATGTTTAATTTTGAAATTGCTATCTTTTGCAAGCGACTAGAATTTTTGTATTTCCTCTCTCTGATGAAAGATAAAGCATGATCTTGTACACATTGATCGATAACATTACGGATATTCATAAAAATACAAGTGCATAGAATGCACCCTACTTTATCAGCAAGTTTGAACAATTACTAACCCTTTACGCATAGAGTAATACGCACAAAATGATCATGTAGAATTGATCAACTCTTTTGTTGGCTGTTATACTGTAAGAAAACTTATTGAACATTTTACCCACTATGGAAAGAAAAATGTCACACAAAAATGCAGGCAGGTATGCTGACTGAGACATTAAGCCAGCTGTTTTTCCTTTTTCACATAAGAGGAAACTGAGCAATGTCACCAATTCACATGCTTAGGACATTACATGACTCCAACAATTGCTTTGTAAATCTTCCTGTAACCATATCCCAGTTTAAATCTTCTACTAATACAAATTGCTCTTCTAGTGCTAGGCATGTAGTGATGCATGAATTCCAGCATGCAGTGTCACTGACAAGTAACCAGAGTCCATTTTGAATAGGACAGATGCGCTCATCTCTTGGCCACCACCAATAGACACACTGTCAGTTTTTGGAGCCCACAGCTTTCGTAGCCATTTTACATTAGCGTCAGACAACCATTAAAACCATCTGGGTCTGAAACACTTTAACAAGTCTACTGAGGAAATCTTTGTTCACCAATGGCAACAAATCATTCTGAATGCCTCTGTGACCAGATTTGAGTGTGAAAGTAAAAACAAAAACATACTTACAGAGCATATTCAGAACAGACAGACATTTCAGTATGAGGATGGATGGATGGATGGATGGATGGATGGATGGATGGATGGACAGATTGACGTTGCAGACAGACAGATCGACATCTAGACAGACAGACTGCCTGCGTGCCTGTCCATCACAGGAGAACACTGAGAGTCCAATAGCTGCTACAAGTGCATTACAAGGCAAGGAGCAGCTGCTCAAACAAAGGCTAGTTTCCCACTCAGCTTTGTAATGAGTGGCACTGTCAATGAATACCCTGCGCATAGCATCATAAAACATTTACACATTCCGTCTAGGCAACAACCATGTGTGGTTGGCTCCTCAATGTCCTCAAGTTAATGGTAGCAAAGAGCTGAGAAGGTATTAACAACTGAGGAGGCATTAACAACATCATATGTAAAACAGATCATGAAATAAGAATGTTTACTCACATTTTGAATTCGAAAAATAAAAAGATGCAATGATAGTGAATGTTAACTGAGGCTGTCAGTCCCTAACATTCCACCTAACACCTTCTTTTGCGTTCAGTGGAAGAAAGTAAGTCATATGGGTTTCCGGAATCCAAGATAATGTGTAAATGATGATAGAATTTTTGGTAACACATTACAATAAGGTTCCATTCGTTAACATTAGTTAATGCATAAGGTATCATGAACTAACCATGAAAGATTGTTCAGCGTTTTTAAATTATTGTTAATTTTAGTTAATAAAATGTTCGCTCAACATTAACTATCCAGCTTTTGGTTTTAAAAATATATTAGTATCTGTTAAATTTAACATTAACTAAGATTTATAAATGCGGTAAAAGTCATGTTCATTGTTAGTTAAAATTAACTAATGTTGTTAAATAATGTTAACAATTGGAACCTTGTTGTAAAGTGTTTCAGAATTTCCATTTTCATGGTGAACTATCCCATACTTTTTACTTAATTAGGATGCATTTTTCCTAAACACTAAGCATTCACATAAGCTTGCCCCTCATTGGTAACAAATTAGCTACTTTCACACTCAATAGAATCCCCCCATATATAGAATGTTTTTCAGCCCCTTCGTTTCCCTGCCTAGACCCCTCCCCCTACAACCACACACACAATCATCTCATCAATGTTCACTACACTTTCACCATTCTCTAAAATGGATACAACCCATCAGTACGGACAACGTACTGATCTGAGATCTGTCTGCCTTCTGCTGCTAATGAGTCGAGAGAAAGTAGCCAGCAGTTTACAGCAGCACTGCATGTGGAGCTGGAGAGAGACTAAAAGGAGGAGAGCTAACACAAACCAGCTGCCACTCTTCCAGGCTGGAGAGGACACGACTGCTAAAGAACATCGCTAGTCTGACAGGTAACTGACACCAGCTGACCCACATCTGAGAGACCACAACTGCAGACAAGCCCACCATGTGTAGAGTTACGCCAAACTAACGGATAATCAGCGATCAGAGGCATGCTACTGTGTATACCTCACTGATAATGCGTGCAGAACTGCAATAATTGCTGAGCTTAAAAATATGTAGGCCACTTCCCCTATAAACCATAATGAGCACCCTAAAACAAGACAGATTGCATCAGTATAAAAGCAGCTCCAGAAGTTTCTGACTATTAGACAGCTTACATTTAGAGAGCTGTAATATTCATCAATATTCAACTTATAAGTATGCTTGGTTTTACAACAGCCTTACAAAATGAAAACATACATAATATGATTTAATTTGTCTAATTTATTATTTAATCTTATGACATAGCAATATGAACAAGAACAGGCAGAACTTACCAAACACATCAAACACAATTAAACCATAGTTAGCTAAGAGGAAACTAACATGCAATTCTCACACTAACAGGTACATGGAAATGATTTAGAGCATCACAACTTACCTTAGTGAAACCAGTCCTCTAGTGCAAGCTCAGAGATGTGCCTCTTTCTATGAGATGCAATGTGACAACAAAATAAGACGTTGCAAACATCAGTAACTCAGTTCTTGAAGTGTTACTTTATTTTCTTTAAAGAGATGATAATTCTGTCATTCCTCTCTGTCTCTCTGCTCTGAGTGAGTGTGTTCCATACAGGCAATGTGCCTGCTGATGCTGAGAGAGAGGCAATGAGTGAAAGAGAGAGAGAGGGAAGGAGAAGTCCCTTTCTTTTAAACAGTAGACACTTTGCGGTCAGACCCCACTCCTACCTACCACTCTTATATACACCCCCCTCCCCTTTCTAACTCTGACTGGAAGCTAGGGAGCTGAAACGGGATGCCTCAAGGCTGGCAAACTCACATACACACACACACACACACACACTGGGAAGAGAGGAGGAGAAATAGACAGAAAGAGAGAGAGAAATAGAGAGAGAGAGACCTTTTAACATAAAGTGGAGCAGCCAATGATTGGATGAAAGAGATATATGCAAAGCTGCATTAACATACATTTCAGCTTAGAATTAACTGGGAGGATAAAGGAGGAAGGACCCTTGTGTGTTTGATGATGGCGGATGACAAGGCGATGATGGGATTATGTACGGTGATCAGCATAATCAACCTTTAATCCCAAATCCAACCTCACTATGGAACAGAGTCGTTTTAGTCAAAATTGGTTCCTCCTTTTGAACATTAAATGTCGCTCACTATGCTCCAACCTCTGGCTTTTCACACTCCCCTTTTGCTTCTGTAAACACATCCCTTCTGCGGAGTGTTTGATTATTCACCTTTCCATCTGCACTACACGCACACACACACACACACACACACACACACACACACACACACACACACACACTCCTCCCCCAATGTGCACTGCAGGTGTAGTAGAACACCCAAATATGGCAGCTGCAATTACCAGACTATGCAGCACCCGGCATTTTATGTAAACAGGAGCCTTAATTAAAAAAACTTTGAATAAAGAGCTAAGACCCAACATATGGAAGTATCTCCTCTGCCATCTTCTCTCCAGATGTTTCTTTATTTCAAACAAGCAAGGATGCTCTTCAGACCTATTTAATTAGAGAGCAACCGGTGCATGAGATGTTAAAAACTGGCCTTTAGTCCTCTTGGGGGGTGAGAGAGTTTGGGAGTTACAGAAGCACCCGTGGAGAGGGGGCCCGCCACTCCCCCAGAGAGGAATCAAGACGCGTTTTTCTGGTGTCTAAAAATCAACCCCCATCAGTCTGTACTCAATATGTCATGAATTTGTGATGATGTTCCTGGTCGACATGGGATTTTAATCTAGGTCTCATTTTCAGAGGAGAGAATCACTTCATTTCAAATCAGGCCCAGGCACTGATCAAATTCAAGCACTTCCTTTTTTGTCCGTTGCAAGGCAAAAATTATATCAGTTGGAGGTTTTCCTTTTGTGGAAAATTACAATGTGAGAAACAGGAGAGAAATATAGGCAGAGGATATTTCCCAAGGTGAACTCCACAGAGAGGAGCTCTTGGTGGTGGTGTGTTTGTGTGTATGCGTTTCTGTTTTTCTGCAAAATGTATGTGGTGGGTGTTGAGGGAAATGCTGCCAGAATGAGATCTGAACTCCCAAACCTTTTTAAGAGTTCTTTATAGAAGTTCATTAATATAACACCTACCATATGCTAGTATATAATATCTTGTCAAAATGTCGATCTTTTTAGTGTCAGTAAGCAGATTAAAAAGGTACACTATGCTCAGAAATTAATAGCTTCAACTAGTGTACATGAACATCAGTGTGTATGTATACAAACCCATGTAATGTAAGCATAGTGTTGCTACAAATAGTGAAGCTATTAGCCTAAATGGCTAACAGCGAGATGGTAGCGTTACTACTTTTCAAACGTGTAGCCTTTCAGTGGCTATGATATTTTATCGATTAAGAAGTAATTAGAAGCACTTGCTGCAACACTACATTTGGCCTGACAATATTTCAGCAATCAAGTCACGTGTCCCGTTTTCCCACATTTTATCTCAGCTGTTTGAAATATGAACTAGCAATGTTCAATTCACACACACACACACACACACACACACACACACACACACACACACACACACATTTCAGTGTATTTAATAGTATGCAATTTAGTGTGCAAATATTATGAAAATAATTTTTCTACTATACCTTATTTGAAGATGTTTTTTTTTTTTTTCTATTTAATGAACAGTTAAAGACCAGACTACAGCTTACTAATTTTTACATTTCTTTTTCTAAAAAGTAGCTTAAATGTGGCAAGCTACATGTACTGAAGCTTGTAGTGTAACTAGCTTCTTTCTCTGAATGGTAGTTTTCTCCCTTAGCTAATAGCTGCTTCCCAAATCACAGACTTCTGGACTACTCTATGCCATTTTGTAGTGTGCAGTAGTGCGAGTAGAATTTGACACTGAAAATGCAACAAAAAGAAGTGTACTACGTGTTCGGAATGTTGGACACTTCATGCACTTAATGGTCATGGCTTGCCATAATTAATGGAAGGGGCGGAGTTACATGGTCATGATGCTGGCCTGACAAAACAGTTGTAATTTATTGTGAAATTGCAACTAGAGAGATTTCTGTGAAGACAACATTTTACAAATGTGAGTTGAATGCTTTACCATCACCCCTTGCTGTGTGAATATGTACATTATTTGAGAAGTGTTGAACTGAGTTTGGCTTGTAAGTGTAAAGAGTTTAGTGTGTCATTTGGAACACAGCTTATTTATCTGTAGCTTAGCTAGCTAATTTTTTGAGTAGCTTGACCAAAACTGTATATAAATGTGTGTGTGTGTGTGTGTGTGTGTATGTGCGTGTGTGCGCGCGCATGTGTGTGTAAAGGTTTTGGTGGTTATGAGGACTACTTTTAGGTTACAAACTGGTAATTACAAGGGTATTATGCTATAAATGTGGTTTATGAGGTAAAAATTTAAAAATGCAATTTTTTTGTGAGGTTAGGTTTAGGGGATAGAATCTATAGTTTGTAAAGTATAAAAATCATTTTGTCTATGGAGAGTACTCATATGGATTGCCGCACCAACATGTGTGTGTTGTAGCTTAGCTAGTCCAGCATTGTTTGTGTGTTTGTGTGTGTGTGTGTGTGTGTGTGTGTGTGTGTGTGTGTGTGTGTGTGTGTGTGTGTGTGTGTGTGTGTGTCTCTCTGATGGTCCCTGCCTTCCAGAGAACACATATCACCCCTCTCCATCTGTTTCTACTCTCACCTTTCTCTCACAATCTTTCCTTAACCGAATCACAGCGCTTCACAGGGAATAGCAGTGGGACAACCTTGGGTTTGTCAGGCATACCTGATTTCCCTTCTGACAACAGAGTGTGCATCGTTCCCTGTCAGCCAATATCTTTGAGCCATAGAAATAGAGGAGCCATGAAGATGTTTAGGCGCATAATGCCATTTAATGAAAAGCGTATGTAGTTGTGCTTGCTTTAACATTCTTTGTTATGATACTTACATTTCAAAGCCATTAAAACAATCATTATTGATGTACAGAGTCATATACTTGTTAATTACATTTCAATTTTACCTAATACATTTTAATGTGGGAGAATTCTTTTACATTTAGCTCAACTTTAGCTTTGGTTAGATTTAACTTCAAGGAATAGTTCACCCAAAAATGAAAATACTCTCATCATTTACTCAATCTTATGCCATCCCAGATGTTTATGTGTAACCGGCCCTGATCACCCCGCTCCGAATGGCACTCGAACCGGCGTCTCTGGCGTGGGAGGTGGGTGCACTAAAAAGGAGGCTAAAGGCTACAGCCTCTAGCGTCAGTTGCTAGTGCACCTCTTGAGGTCAGGAGATTGAGGTTTACACACTGCACAGCTATCTAGCAGCTGGCTCCCGTTACATATGACTTTCTTCTGCAGAACACAAATTATTATTTATAGAAGAATATCTCATCTCTGTAGGTCCATACAATGCAAGTGCGTGGGTGCCAAAAATTTTAAGCTCCAAAAAGTACATAAAGACAGCATATAATTAATCCATAAGACTCCAGTGGTTAAATCAATGTCTCCACTGTATACTTTCACATTCTTCTTCTTGTGTTTTTTGGTGATTTACATTATTCATGTATATCACCCCCTACTGGGCAGGGTGGACCATTTATGGGAAAAACTGATTTTTAATATTGATCTGACCAGTATCACTTCTGAAGATGTCATATGGTTTACTTTTATGATGCCTTTATGTGCTTTTTGCTGCATAAAAATTTCTAAAAATCATATTTTGTGTTTTGTAGAAGAAAGAAAATCATACAAATCTGTGATGGCATGAGTGTGAGTACATAACGAGAGAATTTTCAATTTTGGGTGAACTATCCTTTAATATTTTTTTTTTTTTTAAACGCACATTTTATTTTTCACATATAATCTTTGTTTGAAATCATAATCAATTTCAACTTTGCCATATCATTTCTACCACAATGAACCATTTTGTCCCTTATAAGTACACATCAGTGTCAGTGAAAAGTATGATTGATATGTGATGAGTGAAGCATAGAAGCAAAGAAAGCATAGATTTTTTTTAAATTATTATTCATAATTTCCAACCAAGCTCTAATTTTAGGGAAATTTTGCCAAAACAATGATATTATTTAATTAAGATATGATTTAATATTATTTAATTGTGTATATATAGGATACATAAAATACATACAAGGTTATTTACATGACTGAATTCTATTAAACATGATACACTGAAATGTGGAGGAAATTACATTGTGGTGCAAACCTTTTTCTAAAGATTTCAGAAAAAAGACAATAATAATAATTACTGAATTCTCATAAAGTATTATTTTGTCTATGTTCAAAATACTGTATGTCGATTGTGGTGCATTGTTAGTAGACACATTAAATAAACTAGAGAGTGTGGAAGGTGTGTTTAAGAGAGATCGTTTTATAAGTCCACAAGGCCAAAAGTGCCCCTATAGTTCAAGAAACACCCATATATTTTTCCACATTATTCCACACTTGCAGGCTATAACAAAATCTACCCAAAGGTACTGTCTCTGAAAATTGAAGAAAAGGTTGCTGAGAGCACAACTTGCATACAGTTCATTTACCCGCGTAATTGGTGGCAGTCCATTCGAAGAAAGAACGAGGGCTCAACAGGTAGCAGGAAACTTTGTATCAGCACCAGTGAGATCTAATTATAAGTGGAGATGCCCTGTTTTCTGCTGGGTAAAGTGTCAGTGTATTGCGGAACGGTGATGAGAAAAAAGACAGTTGCACAGACGAACTCACCACTCATGGTCACCCTCATGACCCTGACAGACCTGTTTACCTCATTAAAAATGAAATCACAGGTAATATTGGCTCGTCTCCTGTGCCTTCCCACCCTGCCCAAGTCTTACCATTATCTATTATGCAGGAGGGAGCCCCAGCAGGACGGGTTAATTCGAGGAAGGTCACTTGGACAGTTTGGCTTCTTTCTCCCAGTCTTTCTCCCAACCAGAGTGTGGCTTTGCCACCAGGGCTGGAAAATTAAAACACTAATGTCCTGCGTGAGTGTAAAAAGCAAATGAGTATGTGCAGAGAGAAACTGGCTAGTTAAGCAAAGGACTTGATCCATAATTTATAAAGTAAAATGAAAGATTGGCATGAATAAAGTGACAGAGGAAGAGTTTAAATGCTTTTCTTTTCTGCCCTGTAGATATATACATTAGTCCAGCATTTGCAATGCAGTGAATTATGGACATTAGACTTTAGGATTTGAAAAACAGCCATTACTTCCCTCCAAAAGAGATTTTGGCTTTTAGGTTATAGTGAGTAGAGACATTTTGAGACCAAAACAACAGAAGGGAGTGAAATAACTATTGCAGACCCATGTGATGTGGTGGCAGTGCAAGTCAGAGACAGTGATGCTTAAGACCACACACAGGTCAGGATATTTGTGGGCATATGTATATAAAAAGCCTGTACATGTCTGAGGACAAAGCCAGCAGATTTATGTGTACTCTGTGACCTTACAACCTCTGAGGGGTTCAGTCCTCAGGAGCCACCAAAATTGCCTCAGACTTTTTTCTGCTTTTGGTAGCCAGTGGCAGATGAGCTTCTCTCAGGCACAGAAGCATGGTATGTGACAGTATATCATTTTACCCTGTTTATAGAGGGTAATTTTAGTTATTATGATGATAAGATGGAAAAAGGGTGGCTTGAGTCCATCAAGATCTTTTACAACTTGCAATCAGGGTAATTTAGAGAGCAGAATCTGCAACTTTCCTTCTTCCTCAGGTCTGTATGTTAATACAAAGATGGGGTGCTTTTTATCCAACAGTGCAGTGGAACACGTTCCTTTAACACCAAAGGTGCTGAAAAAAATATAGAAAGACAAAGAAATTGCATGCTTCAGACTAGCTCATGACAATGTGTGTCCAGTGAAAGCCATGTGTTGGGACAGAGATATCTGTGCTGAAAAGGATTCTATTGAGGGAATAAGAGATGGCTGAATGCTTGCTTGCCACAGCTCCTGAGACACAGAGTTCAGTCTCAGACAGCACATACACATATAACATTAACATTTATGCAAATATCAGTTCGGTGTGCAAGCTTGTTAAGGTGCATGCACATTCTGCATGCTGCAGGTTTATCAGTTCTAGAGTATGAAGCTACATATGCTCTGACAAATAATTAACTATTCATGACTCAGTAGACTTCAAATTATGAAGAAACAATATTACTGAGAGCATTTCTTGTCTTGTTTATAACTTAATTAAAAAAAAATCAGGATTTTAGAAATTAAGTCACAGCACATTCAACAGCAAATGCTCCACGCCTTGCTAGTTCATTTAGGGTTAGGGTTATGGTTAGGTTAGAGTTAGGATTAAATTATTTGGTTAATTTGATCATGCTTTTAGCGACCAATAAGAACGTAGTAATCTCGGCTCAGTTTTAAGGGATAGTTCATTAAAAACTGAAAATTATTAACTATTTCTTCCATGGAATACAAAAGGAGATATTTGGGAGAATGCTAACCTTATTAAACATAAACTTTCATTATATCCTTTTCCCATACTATAAAAGTGAATGGTGACTGTGGCTGTCATTCTGCTTAACATAACTTTTTGTGTTCCACGGATGATAGAAAGTTATACAGGTTTGGAATACATGAAAGTGAGTTAATAATGACAGAATTTTCCTTTTATTTTTTTTATTAATTCCTCAGTTTTTCAAACAAAATCAGGGCAGTAAATACAGAAAAGTCTGCAGAGTCCACACGCCTGCATATACTATATATAAGAGCTCTTTCCTTTATTTATATCTGTAATTCAAATACTCTTTTAGCTATTTACATCTTCAGTGCACCGAAAACTTTTTATTCCTGTCAGCTGCTTGTCACTGTTTTTTAAAAATCTAGTGATACTGCACATACTTTACATAGTTTTAATTTAAGGGAGCCTATCAATAGATGAGAGGACCACTGGGTTCAGAGACATGTCATCATTGGTATGTTAGCTGTATTTAATATGGGGAAAGGTCGTATTCAAATGAGAGAAAGATGAAAGGGTGTGATTTTGTAATGCTCCATTTCAGTGTCTATTGAAATTAGTTGGTGATATATACAAAAATAGTAAAATTTAATATAGCAAATAAATATATTTTACTAATATACCCTCCTGAGACCTGAGTGTGACTGCTGTGTGCATTTTTCCATCTCCCTTTTTTATTTGTAATAAACATGCAATATATATATATATATATATATATATACATTAGTTCCGGTCCTCGAATCTGATTGGACAAGAAACATTCGATGAGCACTGATGGTCTGACACCATTAGCACTCCGATGCTTCACTGTTTTTATCAATCCGCTTGTGTTCATGCCGTACATATTTTGGCCTGTTATGTCGAGTAGTCTCTGGAAGAGCTCCTCTAGGAAGTTCACCATATCTCTGCCTTCTTCATGCTCAGGAATTCCAACAATCTGTCCACTGTTTCTTCGGCTCCTGTTTTCCAAATCTTCCAGTTTTTCCAAAATATTTTCAACGGTCTATTTTGGTTGCGAGCAGATTAACGGATAATTCCCTTTACAGACAATCAATCCATTTCTCAACATCTGCCATTCTTGTAACCAACTCAGAGAATTTTGTTTCCATCGCCGTAATCGATCAACGTATTACAGCGAGATCCTCCAAGTCAGCAACAACCTTCGTCAGCATCACCGACATGTTGGACAGCTGATGCTGAATTTCCCTGGCCACGCCATCCAAATCGAATCCCCGGTCCGCAGGCCCATCAGAGATTCCATCTTGAGCCAGAGGATTTTGTTTCTATGACATGTTTGCCTCAAAGAACAAATATATAACTGGGTTTATCGAATCTCACCGGATTATAACATTTTTCAATATAAAAACTAGCAAAGTGCATGGAGCTTGTGGTTTATCTGTCTGCTCCTCGCATGGCATCACATGACCTCCCAAATTGTTTTTTCAAATTGGTTATTATGTTTTCAGAGTGTTAGTTATTCATGTTTTTGAGATGTTACAGTCATTACAGATGTTTTTTTAAAGCTGCTTTGGTACAATGTGTGTTGGGAAAAGCACACAAAAATTATTTGACTTGATTTGACTTTTATGTTACAATAATTTTTCAACTTTGGTGACAAAATGTCAATGTTCTCTATTTGCACTGTTAAACAAACAAGTGCTGAAGCATTTTACCAATCAGAATTAGCTTAATTCATTCTGATACAAGTAATGCTCAGCATCATCCTATCACTGACAATCATGTTAAAATAAAATTACACTTTATAAATTCTGAATCTAATTACTGAATACCATTGTGCCATGTCTGCCAACCATGTTGAGTGGTGCAAACATCATCTGCAGTCTGAAACTGAACTTTTGTTCTGATGTTTGGAGTGTATGCACTTAGCTGCATAGGAAAGTTATAGGATGCTCCCTTGCTCCCTATTTAGTAAATTACTTAACCTCCAATGTGCTGTCTGTCTGCACTGGTTTCAGAATGGTTCAAAATGCACCTTATTTTTATCCTAACTGCATTTACTGTAAAGACTCTGAATGCATTTTTTTTTCGCAATGTGAAAGTTCACAGTAAATATAGGATTTCTAAGGACAAAAAAGGCCTGTAGTCCATGTCAGTGGTCAATGTGTTTAACAGGGTGCTGTTTCGTGATATATCACCAAAATTCTCAAAATGGCATATCAGTTGAAACTAGAGACTCTAGTCGTTTGACTCAAACAGGTTTCAGTGTGAAAGCTTAATGAGGTTTCTTACCAGATGTAGTTTTGTTGGCATTTCTCCCAAAGAAAAACTCTGCACCATATTGTTTTGTCACATGACTCTGTGCGTCGACGGTTCAACACTTTACTGACAGCCCAGTGTATTCTGAACTGAAATCAGTTGGCTTAAATGTAATTAAATTATGCATAGTGTATAGCAAAGACAATGTCCAATGTCCATGCAGGAGGACACGGGGGTCACAGTAGGATACAGTAAAATGAAAAGTATAAATGAACAGGACAGGGAGACTTCCATGTTGTGCATTTGATTAGGCCATACTGAACATCACAGAAATGCCAGAGCCACATTGGCAAATAAATCAGCTATCATCACACATATCGTCAGAGTATCCAATAATACTCTTGCTGTTGTACACAATACTTCATTACAATATACTTTAAACACCTTTTACAAGCTGCAGAGAGTGGATGGCAAGCTTCAAAACCAAATTAATCTGATTCACTCCTTCTCTGACAAGCTTGAGCTCCCTGAGTCCATCTGCATCTGCCTTTCCACAATCAGCTCTAAAAACATTGTACAATGTCCCAGGTTTCCACATACAGTATACAATGTAATCCCCACCATCATGTATAAACTCTGAGAATAAATGTTTTTCACCTTGTGACTTTCACCAAGATTGACAAAAAGCAACACTTTTATCCAGTGTCCCCTGCCTCTCCTTCTCTTTCTCAAAATAAATGGGGTAATACATCAGTTAAGGCATGTTGTGGCACTTTTATCACAATCTGCAGTCTCTCTCTTCACACTATTAACTCAGGAAATATTGAGCTGTATATGTGTGCCTATCCGAGCCCGCAGAGTATAAAACCATATCTCTGCCAGCACTGGCAATGATACATCATCGCCAGTGCTGAGTAGAAAAACAGGCCGCACTTTGGATGGATGATTTATTCATACATACCAGGTAGAGGCACAGATCTGTGTGTCAGGATGTATTTCTGTGGAGATTAAGATGTCCTAGAGGTTTATGTCTCTGTTTCCCCAAGCTAGGAGTGCAATAACATGTGTTGAGCGCAGGCAAGACTAAGCCTTGGTATACCCAGCAAAGCTTTACAAAGTTATATTCTCACAAACATGACCTGACTACACACTCTCCACAAATCCTATAGTTAGGAAAGTCTTTCATCTGTAGTTTTTGAAGTTGATAACTATGCAGGGAAAAAAAAGATAGCTTGCCTTAGCTGGTTTAAGATGGTCTCCCAGCCTGGCCAATCTGGTGCCAAGCTAGTGCTCAGCTGGTTTAACTGGGCAGCAAGATTGTGTCCCAGCCTAGCCAGCTGAAAAGTGCCCCTAACCCCTTTAAAAACAGTAAATAGACCAGCCCAACATTTGTTTTCAGCATGTAACCGTCTAAAACAGAATGCACTATTTGTATTTTATTTACTTTTTATGTAGTGTTTTTATATCTTATTAGCATTGATCGTTAGCTATTAAATGGATTTGGGAGAGGGTGCGGGGCTATTGCAGTGGCAGCATAACAAGAGATTTCCTGGATAGTCTCTTCTAAGACTCAGGTTTGTGATCTCCCAGCCCTGCTCTGTCTGAGCTGTGGATTGGACCCTCTCTAGCTCTTTGTCTCCTTTCTGCCATGCATCTCTACTAAGATGATTGAGAGGGTGGGAGAGGAACAAAAAGCAGAATAAGGGGTATTTTACTGGGCAGATAAGCTTAGCTGAGGTTACGACAGCCATCTCTATGAGAACTGCTGTGAATGTTCCTGATGGAAATCGTCTTTCTCATGCTGATCTTGGGTCAGTTCCATTCTTCCAAATTCCATACAATACTCATATGAGTGAGACATGAGAGCAGAACACAGATCAGTCTGAATGTGTCTTTTGTCAACATAGTACTAAGTGCTGTCAACTCAGTATTACCTGCTCCAATGGGAGAGGTATTCACACAGTGTCAGTTTCAGCAAAGTGTGTGCGCAGTCTGTAAACACACCAAATTTGTCTTTCCACACCTGTCTCACCTTGCTTCAAGCTGCTTCCTTAATGCTAATGAGACTGCGTTCTGCTCTACTGCTAAAAATGTCAAAACCTTAAAAGTGCACACTGTAATTTGTTACTCATTACAAAAGTTGATAGCTGGTTTGGCTTTATGAATGTTTATTGTATAAATACAATCAGTGCTGTCTAGTAACGGATTACATGTAATCTGGATAACGTAATCAGAAGACAAAATCATGTACTTGTAATTGGATTAAATTATATATTAAAATACTCATAATCGGACTACAGTTACTTTTTTTTTATAGATTACATGATTAGATATTAACAAGGCAATGGGAGTAAATTGTTGAAAATGTATTGATCATCCTAATCATTCTTTTTTAAAATCTTTTACATTTTTCATTCTAATTCAGCACACCACTGATATGTACATTCGTTAAGTCTTCAAGTGTTTTTGGAAGAGATAGGGAGGTTTGTGTGTCTTGCTCTCAGAACTGATACTCGCTACTAGCCAGCCAGGTGAAGTTGGAGCCGTCTACCTCAGCATTTAACCACTAGATCTATAGAGATGATTTCATTTTTAAGAATGAAATTAAACCTATGGTGTGCAGCTCACACATTGAACTTAATTGCTTCAAAGGAACTAGTTCTTGCAAACTCTAAGAGTCCTGCCCGCAGGGTACACAATAGTTCAACTGCCAAATGTGCAACAATATGGAACAAAACACATCCCATTAAATTAAGGGAAAGCTTTGGCCTAGCAACATCATTGGTGTTGATTTTATGGACATTAATGTTCTTAATGTTGCTATTGTTTTATGCACATAAAATTAACTTGATGTGTCAGTTTTTTGAATTATAAACTTTGGCCATCCACTGTCATTGCTTTTAGATTCATGTTTATTTCATTCATGTAATGCTTAATGCACTTTTTAAAAATAAAAAGAGCTCTTTTTGTGAGGCTCTTTTTCTTAGTAATAAAGAAGGGAATAAATGTTCTTCCTCTTTGTAATTTTATCTTAAAATGACTCAAATGCATGTGACATAAAATAAAATAGAATTAGGTTGAAAGTAATCCAAATATAATCAGATTAGATTACCTCAAAATGTAAAAATGAAATTACATTACTGATTTAATTTGTAATCAGTACCAAATTACAATTCACAAGTAATCCGCCTAGCACTGAATAAAACACATTGCGGTTAAACACCCACGATACTATACAAAGATTGACAGTGATGCCTCTTTTTGAAACTCCCCTGAATTTACCTGCTGTGTGCATCGGAAACAGATGCCAGATGGCGCTTTTGGCATCTGTAGATTGATGCATAGGACTCTCGCACAATTGGAAGTATTTGATGCCTTGGAAGTGAGAACGGGTTGCATATTTGTAGCCTATTAAATGTTGTTTGAGTTTATATGGAGTTGGGCTGAATCAAGGGGGCTGACATATTGACATCACATGACCAGCCACCTTTTATTGATCAATTTCACTCATAGAATACATTTGGTCTGGTTATGTTGACTAGCTCATTTCTACAATGCCACTGGTTACCAAAAACATAATTATTAATCTATGCTGCTAGGTGTCAGAATGAGTCCAAGACCACTGCCATGTCAGCCAGTGCAACAAAAATGTTAAGTCCTGACCGAAACATTTTGATGTTGACAATATAGGTATAAAAAACATTAAAAAAAAGTAATAATTTGGAGAAACTAAGTTACATCTACAAAAATTCTTAATTTGTAAAGCTATATACTGTACACCTCTTTTTCATGTAAAATACCATATTTCCAATGTGATAGCATGACATATGTATGTGTGACAGGGCGGAGGGTGGGTCAATATGTGATTCTACACACCTGGTCCCTTATCAGGCTAATCAAGCCTCCGAGAACGATAAAGGCCGACTGCGGAAGGTGGTGCAGGAGAGAGTGAGATCGTTTACGGTAGCTGACCGCCATGTGTGTTTTTGTGTCGTTTGTTTAAGTTTTTCATTAAACTACTATTTATATTGTTAAACCTCCTCCTTTCCACTGAACTCTTTACACTGGTGCCGAAACCCGGGAAGGAGGAGGGATACACCGTAGTAGAGTTCTCGCCACTACCATCCACCCCAACGGAGCAGCCACGGATGTCTGCCGGGGGACAGAGGAGCCTGGCCGCCTGGAAGCGGAGGAACGACCACGAGGTGAGAAGGGGATCCTAACTGACTGCCTGGAGCGGCCAGGGGTGGAGGAGTCCCCTTCCAGCCGCTGAAACGAGGCGGGGTCTGAGACCGCTGATTGCGAGCGGGGAGGAGCTTGTTTCCGACCGCCTGGAGCGGGAGAACCGCTATACCAGGGGCGGGGGAGACCCCTCGTGTTCCCCCAGAACACGGCGGGGCATTCCTTCCACCAGGGGCTGGAGGACTGCCTCCGATCCGCCTGTTCTCGCCTCCTCTTTTCCATTGAACTCATTTACAGTATGATAGCCCTGAATTTAGATATCTGCTTTTTCCTGTGCTCTATCTCACAAAACCTCTGAAATATTGATACTTCATATCATTCATATCACTCCTTGGCAATACCACTACTGAAACCCACATACAAATAACGCCCATCCTCAACTCTCTCTCTCTCTCTCTCTCTCTCTCTCTCTCTGCTTCTTATCACTACTTCCTTTCATCTGCATATCCACATCCCTTGTGTGAGTAATCCTTCAGGGTGATAAATAGAGGACGAGTCATGCCTCAGCACATCAGCCAGTTCTGTCAACTCCTAAGAACACACATTTTATCTCTGTCTCTCTCTAAAACTCACACATGCATAGAAATACACATTCACACATTTTCACACATATATTGACAAACATCCTAAATATAATGCACCTGGAGGAGCGAACTTGGCTGTGTTTGACTGTGTTTGAAATCCAGCTCTTGACAATATCTCACAAAGATGTTTTAACAATAAAACCTTGTAGATTTTTTGTAGCCATGTGAACATTTTCTATATAGAACCTTTCCAAGATCACATCATAAAAACTTGATATATAGAATATGTTAGGAATAAATACTTCTGTGAAGTTAGGTAAACAATAGAAACCTTACTTCTCCAATATGTATGAGCAAAGCCTTAATAACATCCTGACAAAATACCAACAATAATATGCTGTAGTCACACCTTTACCATCTTTGCATATTAATGATATAAGAACTATTGTAATTTTATAATGTGTAATATGATTCATTGAACTTTATTAATTATACACATCTAATTATGCATTTAAATATTATTATTAAATTTGTACATATTAAATATGTTTGGTGTCCATTCATCTCATATTTAGATATTTGAGTCTTTTCTTTTTTTAATTTTTTTTATTCTGCTTTTGAGGTTTAATAACCAATACCAGCAGACAGTGTTCACAGGTCACTGGGTTGGAGGGGGTTAGCAGTCAGAGGAGCTCCCAACCAGGGGCGAAAATTTCATCAAAATGTTGGGGGGGACAATAAACATAACAATTCTCAAGAGCAATTTATGAAAGGGACACCAAGGTTTTTTTTGCTGTTGCCCCATTTGCATTTGTATTATTTTATTTCTTAAACATTTACTTTAATATATCATAATATTATTTACAATACACATATTTTAATGATATTTTAGGGGGGGGACAACCCTCAGATAGGCGATTTCCGCCTATGCTCCCAACTTGTGGCCTTGCTCTCACCCTAGTCCATAGACATCTCACCTGACCAAGCTCTGTTTGACACTCACAGCAGCAAGCGTAAGGATACTCTGTGGTACAAAGAGGGCAGAGGAAGCACCAGTGTGTATTTATGATATTGAACAGTACATTCAAGAGTAACAAATCAGGGATCAAGTGTGATGCTCATTGCTTTGAGGCTTTGAACAAACAACTTCAGATTCCAATGTTCATAACTGAGTAGAGAGTAGATGGATAAGGAGTGTACAGGCATGCTTGATCAGAAAGAATCAGATAAAATATTGATTGTGGTTTGAGAAAGGCTCTATGGAAAGGTTGTACTATTATATCAATGATATAGAAGAGGTTTAGGGTAATGCACATTTTAAAAGCACATGATATTTTAAGTGCACTTTAAAAAATTAACTTTTATTTTAAATTTGAATACATATTAGATTTTTTAACCAAATGCCAATATGGATATATCTAATATAGAAAACAATTTCCCTGTTCTTCCAGGCCTCTCCATTAAGTTCTACATTAACACAATTTGGACACTTGCAGTGAAAATGTTACTTGCAGGTGTTTTACAGTGCAACCACAATTACATTAGAACTGCCACATTTTTGTGGACTGTCATCGAAACCAAATTTTCTGCCACAAGAATAGAGATACACTTGGCCAAGCCCAGATGTCTCATATATATCGTCCCTTCAGCTGTCCATACCTTTTTGTTGCAAGAGACAAACATTTTTATATTTCCTTTACTTTCTTTCTCTTAATCGCATCTCTAAATATAACACGCATCCCAGGTCACCTTCAGGTGCCAATAAAACCTATTGTGTATCTTTAAGTTCTTCCCAAGGATAAAGCAAGTGCAATTACAGCCTGAAAAAAATTCCAACAGCAATGCTCCACAAATCTCCATGGGCTCTCAGGGGAGCCAGGTGTTCTAAAATAACACGGCAAAATCTGCCGTGCATACACTTTAATAGCTATGTTTGTATTGCTCTCTAGTTTTTACAAAAGTCTGTAAAGTTCTAAACAGAACTCAAATAACTCTTAACATCACCACTGTCTACAGGGGGACTGAGTGGTAGGTATCTTGCTTGTGTTCCCTTACAATAAACTAGCAGTTCGGATTTCTAAGATTCACCTAAAGCCTCCAGGAGTGGTAAGTTTATTCTTAATTTTAAGGCCCTTAAAATACAAAATGAAAGCTTGTTTTAAATTATCTACAAGCCAGGCTAACCTATGCAGATATGCCAGTTGTTTTAGCAAATAGCACAACAAGAACGCAAAGTACCAACTCTGTGTACATAGTAAGGATAATTGTCGCTGATATGCTGTTTTAGTCCAAACAATGCCTCAGAATCTCTGAAATCTAATGTTTAGAAAGACATTGCTGGTCAGATATTAATTATATTAATATTAGATGTGACATGAATACTATACGGTAATAAGTTCACTACAATTGCGATATGCATGGACATCTGTAAGGATGTAGAACATTATGCTGCATCTACCTTATATCTGCTGCATCTGCAGCAGTCATATAACTAGCATAAAATAAGATAATGAGAACAAATTGTTCTCTTTTTATGTTTTTACCTAAGAACATGACAAATGTTTTACAGTATCATGATAAATTGTAGTTTAACCTTTCATACATGTGTCTGAAACCTGCTGTTTTTGTTATATTATTTTCATGTGTCCTCTGCACTCTACACTACAATAATAATAATAATCATCATCATCATTTCTTAGCCAGTACTTTTTGTCTGGTTTTCCAGAAAATCTATATAAATGTATCTATATTGATGCTTTTACTTGAGAAAAAAAAATATATATATATATATCAGAGAATATAATGTACTGAATTTCCTACCCCATTGGCAAATTGTTTTCTTTCTTTTTTTTTTTTATCAATTATTTATTTATTTATTTTTTGTGAGGTTTAATGCTTAAAACATGAAGCCCTTTGCCAATGGGGTCTTTTTACATTACACAATTTTCAAGTACATCTAGATTTTTTGACTGAAAAATACTGACTAAAAATGCAATTGTTTTATTCTGTGTATGCCTGTTTCAGACATTCTCCTTTCATGTCTTAGGTTTGTGGAACAGGTATACAGTTTGTGATATATCATTTAGGGATTTTGGATTTAATTACAGCACTGAATTCTGTTCAATAAGGGAGAGCCAAAGCATATATATATATATATATATATATATATATATATATATATATATATATATATATATATATATTAATGCACAGACAGAAACTTTGACAAATCTGGGCCAAGAATCAAATCCCTTACTTGCTCCCCTCACCATGTATTAAAGGATTCAAAAATCAAATGAAGAGAGAGATTTCCCTGTTGTGTTAGCTAAAGGAGAAGAGGTTCTTTGTTTTCTAGAATTCTGCTTTTATGCTTTCTTTGTGGAGAAGAAAAAAAAATGAACAGCAAAATGGGAGATGTGTTTTATAACACTGTTCATCTCTAAAGCATTTTGGTCTCCCTTTGTGAACAAAGCCTGATTAGTATCATTGAATCTAATTTTTCAAAGACTGCATCTCTATGAATCATCAGATACATGGTGATCTCCACCATCCACATGCCCGCTAACCCACGCCCCCAAGATATGTAGCAGCGAGCGAAATGTTGCACTATTGTCTGAAAAAAATGTACAATTTATGCCATCTGAAAGTTAATATAAAGCCACCTCCTGTGGCCTCTAGAACATTACCAAATGTCAAGCCATGTATAAGAGAGTAACAAAGAAAAACTGCTGGCCAAATGGAAAAAATCTGCAACATATTTCTCATTGATATGTTTATGGTGCTTGGCGCCATCTATTAAATTGGCGTACGTTTGAAAAGTGTAGAGTCACATACACAAACATTTTTTCTGTCTTATTATGCTGACCATAATTCATCTGCTGTTCTCTTATTATTAGAGACACTTATCTTAACACTTAAGCACAAACAAAATGCAAGGCATATAGCCAAATTGCCATGTGGTTTTATTGTATATAATATTTAAAAATGTGTATGTATTTCTGAAGCAATCACTGACAAATATTATACCTACCAGAGTAAACATGTCAACATATTACTTGTATTGATTATTCAGGGCAACCAGTTCAAACACCACATCTATAAAGCATTAACAAATATTCATTCACAAATATTGTATGCAATGACTTGAATTTAAATCTTACATACAATTATAATGCAAAATAGTTTGATATTTTTTTTTTTATCCTTGAAAGATTTTGCTTTCCTATGAGGGGTTTAACATGCAGCCAAGCACAGGAATTAGAGATATATGTGGACCGCTGAGATTCAAAAATGCTATTAGGTGTAATTGGAGATGCACATTTGCTTGAGGCCATGACCTTTGTTGTGTATTCGGCGAGGTACGAAATTACAATTGGCCCAAACAGTCTTTCCCTCGATCAATCATCCAATAGACATAGTCAATGCACCCAGGTGAATTTGAATCCTTAAGTTGACAGATCTGTGAATAATCACATAAGCCCATAGAGATTTACACTACTGCGTTTCATAGCAACAAGCAGACAATGAGCAGAATTTATGTCCTTCAAAACAACAAGCCTTTAAAACTCCCTTAGTAATTTAATGCTGAACATCAAAGCTGAGGGTTACATCATGAAAATGGAAACAAATTAGTGGCAAGAAACCATAATACATAGTATAATGAATGAATCTCATCATAATTCCCTATTCTCACAGAACCCTATGTCTCAACCTACAGTAAAATGAAAGGAATACACTGGCGAGATATAAGTGACTGAAGACTTTACATTCAAAAACTCAACAAACATTAGTTAATTTAGCAGTTCTCGTTGATATGCTGTGAAACAGAACATGGCTACATACATGAGTGCAGTGGATGGATGTCATGTTTAGATTTTTGTTTGTTCATGTTTTGATTTCATGTCTTTTGTTTTGATAAGTCTAGTTCCTGTTTCATGTCATGTGGTTCCCTAGACATGTGATGTCCTGTTTTCCCTCCATGTTCATGTGTCTTGTTTTCAATGGTTTATTGTTTAATTATGTTGTTATCAGTTCTAGTTTGTCATTGGTTTAGTTAAATTGTCTTGTTATCTTGTTTAGTGTTCTGTTTGATCACTGGTTTATGTTACCCCATGTCATGTATTTAAGCCCTCATATTTACCTTTGTCTAGTATTGATGTTTGTAAGTGTAACTTTGTTTTGTTCATGCCATGCCATGCCTAGTCTAGTTCAAGTCAAGTTTATATTTAGTTCTCATTTATTGTTAGGGTTTTTGGTTTCACTTTCATTTAAATAAACTTCACTTGGGTTTTTCACTCCTTTGTCATCGTCTTCATCCTAGCCAGCATCGTTACAATGTCTGTGGTGTCTTTCAGAAACAAATATTAACTAATAATGAATTCCCATAAACCACTCATAAAAATCATTACAAACTATAATATCAACATAAATTTGGATGGAAAAATCTACACAAATTTGAAGATTCTGAGTATTTGGTATATCCCCTTTTGCTTTAATGACAGCTGGCACTTCACTTCAACTGGCAAATACTCAAGAAGTTTGTGCTAAACCTGATGATCTGAGTTATTCCAGTTCTACTTATTTAATTAGTAGCCTAGCAATAGCAGAGAATATTTTTCTCATTAATTTTACATCATAACATTTCTTTGTTTTACATTTTTTTAAACTCAAAAACTTTGTTCATATCAGATTTGTATTACATTTAAGTCCCAGATTTTCAATGTGGTCTCAGAATTGCACCCCACTGTGTATCAGATGCATGTTCAAATATATTTAACCCAAGTTATTAAATTAACATGGAAACCCAAATAAGCAGATCTCAGCATTCCACTTTTGCTCACTCATGAGTCATGTCTTACAATCAATGCAAAAAACATATTCAAAACCCACAGCTCCTGTACCAATAAACCCATCAAACATTTGTAGAGTGTTCGTTCTCAATGACATTTCAAGATTCAATAATGTATAAAAGCTTCAAACAGTGAGTAAAAGAAGATCAAAGAAAACATATTTGATTGTAAAGTGAAAAGATTTGAGAGTGAGCGAGATCCTTATTGGCATTAGAGAGCAGGAAGGCAATTCTGCTTTCTCCTCAGCTGTCAACCGCCGTCCCCTCAGACAGGTCTTAGGCCTCAACACCACTCGGGTTCTAAATTACTCTCCCTCTCTCCTCCGGTTCTCTCATTTCTCTTTCCGCCTCTCAATCAGCATGGGCCAGCTTATGTTCCTGACTGCTGATTTAAAGCAAGAAAAGGTCTAACAAGACACAGAGGAAAAGTTCAAATAGAACATCCTCAGCTCTATGCTCTGAGGAGATTAACAGAGGTGAGTAACTTAAAGTTCAACTGTCTACCTAAGAACCCAGTAGCGAAAGTCTCTCCGTTAGCTTTGTAGGGGCTTCGACTGTCAGCAGAGATGTCTCCTAGCAACCCAATTGATAAACAATGCTGCAACACAGCATTTGTGTTACATGTATACTATCATCAAAAGAGTTTAATTTACTGTGTTTTTTACACCTGTCTCTGCAAACGTATTAAACAAGTTTAATACCTTGTAATGTAGGAACTTTGACTCATTTATCTATATAATTTAATAAAAGTGAATGTTTAACACTAACTTTGTACATCTCTCTGGGTGCCGACATGTTTGTGTGATGTCACGCATCTGTATCTTGGCGAAAAAAATTGCAAACGCAGTACAAATCTATTAAGACACACAATGGACAAAGCGGTGCCCAAAGGAAGAGATCACAGATGGTGTGCTGGGACATCGTGCTGCTGTTATTGGAGAGACCACTCAGGACACCATGGCAGTTGAGTCGGTGAGTTGTCAACTTTAAATGTAAGCATAATCGTAGTTCTAGCAGGAATCACAATCACAATACAGCCTCCACTTCATAAGCCTGCCTCTCATTGTTCACATAATTCCTTGTTTTCACCCCCATCCCACCCCATCTCCACCAGTTTAGATCCCATTCTGGGCGGGGGAAGCACCACTCCCCTGCAGTCATCGCCTCCGGCAGGATCTGACGGTTCAAGCAGCATCTGAGTGCTGAACCGTAGGACGGGGCTTACGCCAAATTATATAAGTAACTTTTCATTCATATTATTCCAATAATCAAGTCTTTCTGACAGAATTTATCTTGCTAGCTAGCATTTACATACAATCTAAACTTGATATTCTATATAAATAGATATCATGTGTATTTGGTTTGGCTAGTGAAATGGACGGGGTGTGTGATTAACGGGGTGGCGTATTAAGGGTGTTTTTAGGGCAACGCTGCGGAACTATTGGCCCGATGGTGGGAATGCAGATCGATTTTGGTTTTGTGGCTCGAGATCCGAGACCATTTGCTCCTTGCTGACCAGTTGATAGCCCTGGCTCGCACTGGTCCGATGTCCGACTGGTCATTAGCCACACTGAAAAGTGGCTAATGACACATATTTATTGTCAATCAGAACATATTTATTGTTTAATGCTAAGTCATGTTGAGATTTTACAATGGTTGAGGCTACCCATGGCAACAGGACACAGTGTCACAAATGCAACGTAAAAAAGCGACAAGCCATCTCTTTTAAACTGCACTGAAAAAGTAGCAGATAAATTTAGTCAAATAAACATTTAATTAAATTTAATTTTGAATGAACGTTGAATGAATGACAAAAACAAGTTAATTTAGATGTTATCACATAGGTGTATAAAGCTTGAAACATAATATCATAATCAGCCATGACAGGACATGTTGTCGATTAATTGGTTTCTGTGAAATCTCATTGGTAAAAAATCCTGCTCCACATTACACTACAGTACATTAAATATTTTGTGATTGTGGCTGTGATTGTGTCGTCATGAAGCAATTTCAATGATCAGTGTGGACAGATTCTTGTAGCTGAAATTTTCTCTCATTATCCGTGGTTAGGGCACTATGCAACACCATGAGGTGAATAATGGTACTCTGTATTCACTGTTGATTTTGCCCCCCAACCACCCCATCTAATGACTGGTGCATCCATTTATCTCAATATTCACTCTATGCTATAAAGGAAGACTGAAGGGACTAGGCTTACAGGGTTCATTCATGTGTGACTGACATGCACATCAGACCCCTGATCCCATTGTGGGCCAGGCTGCAGACGCCTGCAAAGTCCATTAGAGAGAGGGGTGTGCATTGAAATGCTGTAAGAGTATCACACAAGGATGAATGGACATGGTGGCCCTCTTGTTTTTGTTTCTGTAACTTCTACTGTGTATGCCACTCAGCAGGGTTTAAGACAAAGGACACACTGTTTCAGTCTCAAGGTGCAAAAGAGAGGAAGGATAAGCCACACAGGGGCACATACACATTCTTCTATGATGGTTGAAAGATTTTGATTACTTCCAGCTTTGTCCCCGGAAACTCCGGATTCACACTTTTCATTTCAGTTTCCATGTTACTGTGTAATTACATAAGTATCAATAATAATTCACTGTAAGACCAGGCACATGTAAGCTTCAGCTTCCGGGTAAACTGCCCACACAGGGAAGCTAAAAGCGAGATGTTTTTAGCTTAAAATTGTTTAATTCAGAGAAGAGCATATGCATATTACATTAAGCCTACCCCAAAAACGCCAACCCTAAACCTAACCCTGAGTAAAGTAAAAATTTTATTTTTAGAGTGAAATTTAAACCTCCAAATTGTGTTCGTCACAGATTATGATTATGCAAATGTGATTACGTCCTGGTTCACACATGGGGTTAAGCGTAGGGGTTGCTAGCCGTTAGCCTCAGCCCTCTGTGCTAAGCCAGTAAATGCTTTTTTGTTCTTTTGAGTGTGTGAAGTCTATTGCGAACCATGCAGCTGATTGCCTGTGCTCATTAAAATGTTAATACACTTTTAAATGGTAGAATGAATGTGCATTGGCCATCTGACTCTGGAAATCCTTACATACGTGATTAAAATATAACATCTATACTGGTCTGCATGACTCCATATCAGTTAGCACTACACAATCACAACTCTCCACAAAGCATTAGTGAGTCATCTGTATCCAACTGGATAAGGTAAGCCATGGATATCCATCAGTCTCATGTATTGTCTCAGACAGCAGGTTCCAGCTATGGCCTGGTGCTTCACTTATGCCCTGAGAGTATCAGACCATAGTCTGATAGAGAGACTCTGGGATGTCTGCATGGTCTTATATTGTCCCAGCATGACATTTGATACGGATCAGATAGATCGCTAAATGTCTTCCTAGCATCCTGTGTCCAATAAGCCCTTGACCGGTCTCAGTCATTTTCCCCCAAAACAATCACCCATATTGTGTAAGCATTTACACTAGTATGAGATCTGCAATGAATCACTAAATCCTGAAATATTACCCACTGCAACGACCCAGGACCCCTCCACTCCTGCTCTTGTTTTTTCCCTGCACCTTTTCCCTCTATATAGGTAGAGGAGTGCAGTGAAAGAGAGTGTGTCTACACACTATCAACCTTTCTCCACACAACCCTGTTTAAGAGACATTATATCAAGATCCCTCCTCTGGAGACGGGCATATGGCTGCACCATACTGGCTGTCTGTGATGTGCCCTACTATTGACACACCGAGTTATTATTACCTTTAGAGAGCTCTTAAAGTAGCAGCAGTAAACACACATATCCATGCTCTATTAATCTGCTCGTAAGATTGCTTGTGTTTGTGCGAAAACCGGAATGCACTTGAACACAATATGTTCTAATTATTAAGATAAAGACATTATAAGGGGAGCATAAACAATTTTTAGGGTCATTTTAATGATACAGTGTAATGTATCCACCTCATGTGTTATATTGTATAATATACATATGTTCCACAGTGCTCAACGACATTCATTGAAAAATGGCAAGACGAGAGAAATGTTGATTATAAATGTATATAAATTTTTGCATCAATACTGAGAAGTGTGAGTACACAATGTTGTAATCAGTGTAAAAAGTATAATTAAATATAGATAATTGTACCCAATATTTGTGCGTCCTATGAATTTTTATGCTTATTAGAGTTTCACGTCATAGCAACATGCTAAAGTCAAATTATACTCAAACAACATGATCACACTGGAACTTGACATGATGCTGCCGAATGTTCCGGTAACTCTTACATCTACCCCATTCTGCCAAAAAACTGACATGTCCAATGGTGCTACAGATGGCATGTTGGGCAAGAAGCATCAAAGGCACAGGAATGACACTGGTTCTGGTCCCGTGGAAACCAGGAAGTAATCACATTCATAATCAATGGTTAAACCAGGAAATATTCAACAACACTTCCAGCTTTGGCCACTGGGAGCATTGATTCAAATTTTAGCAAGTTCAGACTAAATTGAGCTAATGAACATTCAACTTACTGTCACCAAATTCAATGGAGAAGTGCTATTTGTGTGCCACATGTAATTGCAGCCTTTGAAGAGCATTCCAAATCAGTCCCTTATGAGGTTCCATGATGGTTAAGATGCTGCCTGAAGCTGCTCATTACATTTTGAAACAGAGCTACTGTCTGATTTTTCTGCTAATTTCCATTGGTCCACCACCCCAGGATGACCTTGGGAATTGTAAGTGTATATTTAATGTTGGCCAGGAGAAAGCAATCTGTACTGAAACTAGAAGCAAATATAGACTCACACGTTTATCCTCATCCAATGGATTACAGCACAACAGAAACATGCTATTTTTAATCATACTATGTGTGAAAAACTTACATATCTTAGGTGAGATCTCAATAGTCCTTTTCCACTGCCCAACACACTCTGATGGAGAAATCGTCAGGATTCGTATGACTTTACAAATTTGGCTAATTTGTATGATATTGTGCGTTTGAATTCATACGACTTTCACTACAGCCAATTACGTCGCTGGACATCGTTTCCATCTAATACGCAACAGTTACTTGATTCTGTCACACACAACAGCTTCCTTTCATGTTTACACACTCTACTGATAATCTACTGATGATCTTTAGATAAGGGGTTTGGGTAAGGGCATAATATTAATAAGTATGACCTTCACGCCTCATGTGCGGAACTCGTGCTTACTTCTGCATTAGACATCCGGGAATTTGCCTCTGATGAATTCGTACAAGTTTATGCAAACAGCATCGTGACCATAAGAAATAGCCAGCTCGTAAATTATGTATGAATTTTCATGAGATCAGGTTGGTCCTGCCCATCTACGATTTCCATGATTTTCACCTTGAGACAATGTCTAATTTACATGCATGCTGTGCACACACAAATGGTTGAATACTGAAGAAGATAGTTTTCACCAAGATATTAACAGATGTCCTTTGTACTTCTGTAATTCTTTTCATCAAAAGGTTGGCCAGGATAATCTTCTGCCAAATGCTGGTAAATAAGTAGATTTTCCATGTCTTGTCATTTCAGATCATTAACACCTCATCCCTATAGAGACATTAAAAACTGTCTAATGGCTTATGAAGTTCTTATTTTTAGCATCATGACTTGAAAGAAAATATGGGGAGAGATATGATTAATGTATGTGTTACTTGCACAAACATTTGGTCCAATCTTATAGATCTATTTTATGGAATTTATTTGATTTTGTCAGTGAGCAGCTAGACGGAGTGAGCATATTGACACGCCCCGATTTCCATGTCTGATCTGTTTTTAGAAATGGATATTTTTTCAGACCATTACCCAAGCATCAGTAATGTTATGGTAACTTAACTTGTACTTGGAGTCACTGCAGCACAGTCTCTCTCAAAGACTCTGTTTCTCTCTCTCTCTCTCTCTCTCTCTCTCTCTCTCTCTCTCTCTCATTCTCTGTCTTTCATTATTTCTTTCTTTAATGAAAGTGTATTTTCATTTTAAATAATGATAAATAAATAAAAAATTCTTTCAACTAAACACTATAGTTATTGATTTGCACTGTCATTGCATTCCTCGTGTCAAGACTAACAATCAAATGAAGGATACCTTTTAATGTATGTTAGTAGGGGACACTCGGAAAAAGACCTCACTGTTTGAATCTGCCAGAAGAAAGCTAAGGAGGCTATGCTTTTATTTATTTATTATTTTGGTTAGGAAGAGAGCAAGAATCCAAATCATGCTAAACGCTATGTCTCCTCCAGTCTTCTCTGATTACTGCAGGACCCAGCTAATGTTTGGCTGTTTTGAACAGTTGAATGGTGGGTAGGAAAGAATGGCCATGGATGAGGCAACATAGAGATCTAACACAAATCAACAAAGCCCGGAACATCACTGAGCGTCTGCTCCGCAAAGCTCTGCATCATTTGGTCATTTTTTGGAGTGCTATTCTGCTGATGTCAATACATATACAATATGTCCCTAAATTGACAGTATACATAAATATGAAAATTCTGTAATTATTTACTCAGTGTTTTCTTTACAGTAACAGTTCATAGTGACTTTGTTAAAAAAAAAAACATAAAAGCATCATAAAAGTAGTGAATTGGTTGAAATGTTCTTTTTGAGTATTTTTTTATTTCTTCAATGAACTGGTTGATCCAGTTAACAAATTGGTCAGAACAATTCATTGATGAATAATTAGAAAATGTGTAATCTGTTCCTCACACAAAGTTAGAACACCTAGAATATAGGAAAAAAGCGTAATACAGAAACACAGAAATTAGAGTTTTTATTATTTTTTGTGTGTAATTTTTGGAGTTTAACAGTCGTGTTCCGTGTATGAACTGATGGTGTATGGAAAACACCTGATTAAAATTCTGGTAATGCCTTCTGTGAAGTCTATGTTATAATGCATTGCAAAGGCATTATACATGAATTATACTGTATTCATAATGTCTCATAATACACCTCATTTATGTTATAATATCCTCTCATAAATAATTGTAACGACAATTAAAATACATTATAATATTTACCTATTCATAGATATACTTACAGTATAGTGCGTTATAACACCAGCAACATCCAGTTGTATCTGCGGAAGATATAATGTATTATATATATTATTTAAAAATATAATATGTATGTGTTAAGTAAAGTGATAAAAGCAATGTCTTCTTATAAACATCTATAAGATATTTTGAAGTGAATATAAGACATTACAACTCATGCTGTTAATTATCTATATTACACCCTCACAAAATACAAAATAACTCACGTTCAATATAAATGTTGATTTATTATGAAAACACTTGTAAAGATACAAGGATAAAATATCTCAGAAAATCTCTCTCGAATATATGAATATGAATACGAAATATAAATGTTGATCACACATGTAGCCAATCTTCTTGGGTGTAAACACTAAATCAAACGGATTCTATACTGGATTCAATACACTTTAATTATTGTGAATATTATTTGGAGACTTATTTCATAAAAAACTTCCATTTTATAAGTTTGACTTGTAATGTACTGAATATTACAAGTTTATGTTATGGCTGTTTAAAAGAAGATAATGCTTTTGTAACTTTACTTAAACAGTTAAAAACCACTTATAATATGATCATGTCATAAAGCCTTTTGATTGTTTACTCTATGCTGATTATGCATGACAGCACTTATGTGATTAGCTTTATTATCTTATGCTGCATTCAAATTGGAGGTTGCTTGTGTTATAATGCTTCCCTTAACTATGAATAGGGGAAGTCTTATAATGTAATATAACTGTAGTTATAATTATTTATAAGAAGTTATAACTTATTATAAGGTGTATTATGAGATATTATAAATGCAGTATAATGCATGTATAATGCCTTAACATTGCATTATAAAAATAGGCTTTATAGAAAGTGTTACCAAAATTCTCAATGTTTTGTTGTACAGAACAAAGAAAGTAATTTAGGTCTGGAACGACATGAGGGTTAGTATGATAGAATTTTTAGTATTGGATTAACTACTTCTTTAAAGTTACCAAATCAAATAATAATGTTGTTGTGACGCATGAAAAGGAGCTGGCACTGATGCTCTCCAGCCGGCACTGGATCCTATGGTAGAATGTTTCTCTCTCTCAGAGAGAAGAAGAGGTCTTCAACAAACCCTTTCTGTAAATAACTCTCAAGGGAGTTTCAAAACTCACTTTCTTCAGATGTCTTTGTTTTTTTTTTAAAACAACTTAATTGAGCATTCAGGAGTCAGCTGCTTTACCTGTCCTTTTTGAGAGCTACTGTATTCATCCTCTTGTCAAATAAAACACCACATGAAAAGTGCTGTGGAAGGTGTTTTCCCCTCATCTTTGTCATTAATTGGCTGCCAAGTGTACTTGACTGTGAAAAGATGAAGCTTGCTCTCCATGTACACTGTGTTGAATTCAGGGGTTCTGGGGCCAAATGACTTTTGTTTGTGCCAGAGCCCAATGGGGCGCAGGAGGACAGCTGGGTGTTGTGCATTCAGTAGCTGTAGTTTGTCGTTAAGTGTCACACAAACTCAGCTTACAGCCGTCTATATCCATTTCAGAAGCCATGATGGGCATGTCAAAGAAAGGACATTTCATTGTAGACTTTCAGTCTAATATCTTATGAGGATGCCAATGATGCCAAAACAAAACAAACCAAACAGTCTAAGAATGGTCAAGACATTTGAAAAGTACAAAAAGTATATTAGTTTTTACTAACTGTTTTTAATGCAGTTTATTTCTTTTTCTTTTTTCTTTTTTTAACTTAAAGGGAATAGTTCACCCAAAAATGAAAATTCTGTCATAATTGATCTTCATGTTGTTCTTAACCTATGTTCCATAGAAGAATGTAATAATGGGTTTGAAACTATATGTGGGTGAGTAAATTATGACAGAATTTTACATTTTTGGGTGATATTTTCCTTTAACCCTCTGGGGTCGACGGACGCGCTGGCGCGTCCTGTTGGATATTTTCGCCATTACAGCGGAAACAACTTAAAATAGTCATTTTGGGGCATACAGATAAGTGTAAGACATCATTAGAGACTATAAAGGGTCTACGTTTATTAGTGTACACTCACAATAACAACAAAACCTTGTGCTTTTGTAAAATAAAGAAAATAAAAAGGGTGAGCTTTCAGCAGTCTCCGTGTTCACGAGCATATTTCTGAAACACGTCACATAAATGAACTGAAACTCCACGAATACTTATCACACAAATATGAAACATATGTCTAAAGAAAGCTTAAGATTTCTACTTTTAAATAAAACAGTTCAAATTTAAAACAAATATTCTCCTGTAATGTAATCTGTTTGAAACAAAGCGATGTACAGTTTTTACCGATTCATCTAATTATCTCTAATGTGATCACACCCACCATTCATACGCTAATGTGCTGAGACAATCAAGTCAAATGGTAAACGCCCCCTACAGTGAGGTTTGATATAAACAATTAATTCACTTTACTGCACGTTTGTAATGATACACAGGCGATGAAACTCCTGGATAGTAAGGAAGAGTTAACATTTTCCTCAGAAGAAGAGCAGGACTCCGATGAACTTTTGTATTTTGAAGAGAGACTTGATCCAGCTGAGGATATAATTTCGGACAAGTAAGTCATTTAGTTTTCATTAGCTGACATGTTATTTTATATAAACATGTACATATTTTACTAGTGGGACTGTTTCCAGACTTGCCAGCCAGGATTCAGAGTATTGACATTTGAAACATGTCCTAATAAGCAAGTTTTAGTTACATTTAAATGCTGTTTTGGCTAAAGCAGGTATTTAAATTGTATGCTGTATGATATAAATATGATATAAATATGTGTAACGCTGGGAAGAAGTCAAGAGAGCTTGATCTAGGTGCAGCTAAGGATTTTAATGAAAATAAACAAATACAAATAACTGGTAGACAGGAACAAATAAAACATCCACGATGGGAAACAAGAACATGAACAGGAGCAAACATCTACAAAGGGCACAGGTTAAACACAGGAGGTCAAACAAATACAACAACTGACAAAGAATGATCAAACAACAGGGCTTAAATACACAAAGGATAATGACTAAAGGAAACACAGGTGAGGACAATGAAGGACAGCTGGCAGAGATGAGAGCAGGGAATTATGGGAGTGTAGTCCGGGAACAGATGACAGTGGAGAAACACAGGCCAGACAACAGTGAATCGTGACAATATGATATAAAAATAATATGAATGTTTATATTATATTTTAACTAGTGTTTATGCTGCCTCATTATCATCAACAAAGCTTGTGCTTGCAAATATGTGTTCAGGTTAAATGAGTAAAATGCACTTAAATATGCCCATATTAGAAAATCTGCATATTATAATGATTTCTGAAGGATCATTTGACACTGAAGACTGCAGTAATGATGCTGAAAATTCAGCTTTGATCACAAATTGCATTTTACAATATAGTCAAATAAAAAACTGTTCTTTTAAATTGTAAAAATAGTTCAAAATATCACTGCTTTACTGTATTTTGGATTAAATAAATGTAGTCTTGGTGAGCAGAAGAGACTTCTTTTAAATGGTAGTGTAGGTCTAAAATAAAGTCTTTATGTAAAGAAAATCTATAGTCAGATTACTTATTTTAACTTAAAACTTGATTTTGATCATTAAGTCTCATTACATTCATTCTCTTTCTGTCACATTCCTCATTGATAGGCCCAGGGGAGGGGTCTTTTTTCTCCTCAGGTGTAAATCACCTCAATATTCATGATCGTTCACACCCCCTTGCATATTACCTTTCAACACTAAAATTGTCTTACAAAAGTTCAATTAATATATTGTTTTGTATGAATGAGTGATCATGATGGTTTTCATATCATTTTGTAGCAAAAACTCTAGGCTATAAGATCCAAATGAACTTAACAAATCTTTAGCATGTGTTATAAGGCCTTATTTCAATTACTTAACATTTTAGTTTTTTCAAAAACCATGCATAAACGTTATTTTCTCAAAAATACAAACCTGTACATACATGTTGCTCACATATTATTGTAGCCCAGTTTGTGCTGAATACAGTATTATCAGACTTTAATATGTTTTTAAGCAACTGAAAAAGCACAAATGTCAAGACATGTCACAACTTCTCCAGGGCCCAAAACACCCTCAGACCCCAGAGGGTTAACATCCCACATTCTTTTGACATTTGGTCAAATGATCGCATTTTTCAGAACATACTGTATGCCTGTACTCACATGCAGAGACTTTATCGCTTGAAGTCGCTAGTCTCTTTAATATCAAGTCACTAGTGGGCATTCCTACTGTTGTTGCTTTAATGTTATTAGTGGACATCATGTCTAAAAATACTCTAATATTACATGGAATTTGTTTTCTAGTCATTAGAAGTGTTTTAATATGAACTGCAGTAGTGCTCCCCTTACAAAAATTTTGAGTTCTGTCGAATTTACCACAAATTCGCCACCGATTATTTTCAAATGCAAATGAGAATCTTCATTGTAGCCACAGGTTTGTTACAGAAGTGTTTGCCAGTAGCGGCAAATTGTCCATTGTTGCCAAAGGTTTGCTGCAGGTTCACCACTACCAGTGAAGAGCTGCAAACATTTGAGTCAAATTGCAAGCTCATTTGCAAGTGACAATTATGAGTGGCAAATATGTGACTAGCTTGAAACTTGTTCGCAGAAAGTTTGCCAGAACTCTAGTTGTTTTGTTAGGGTCAGTGCATCATATATTTAACAAGTTGGATGATCTATCAATGCAAGAATGAAACTCACTTAGACTGCTGACAGTTTCTTTTCCATGCATAATTTGTATTATATCCGCATATGAGGTTACAGGAAAACAAAATGTAACAGTGAAATCGCTCTCAGAAACTTCTCTGTCTTGTCTCTCCTGCACTCGAATCCAGTATCTCATAGGAGACGGATAACATGAACTTCACTGAAACTCTTCACTCCTATTGGTTGTCGTGTCTCTGCCAAAAGTTGCTCCTTATTTGCATAGTTAAACTTTTCTCAACTTTTTGAAGTCACCAGACACGCCCACATCTAGTCACCAGAGGTCGCTGTTGTTCGTGTCACCGGAAGTCGCCAGCTCTCAATCACAATTCGCTTAAGTCAGCCTTGATCCATGTTGTTTATCTGCTTTCTGGACTGTTGTCTGTGGAATTTACATATAAGGAATAGTTCACCCAAAAATGTAAATGCTCTCATCACTTACTCACTCTCATGCCATCCCAGATGTGTATGACTTTCTTTCTTCTGCAGAACACAAATTATGATTTTTAGAAAATTTCTCAGCTCTGTAGGTCCATATAATGCAAGTGAATGGGTGCCAAAACTTTGATGCTCTAAAATGCACATTAAGACATCATAAAAGTAATCTATATGACTCCAGTGTTTAAATCCATATTTTCAAAAGTGATATTATATGCATGGGTGATAAACAGATCCATTTTGAGTAATTTCTTGCTTGAAATTCTTCTCTCTGCCCAGTAGGGGGTGAAATGCATGAATAATGTGGATCACCAAAAACACAAGAAGAAGAATGTAAAAGTGATCTGTTTCTCCCTCACACCTATAATATGGCTTCTGGAGACATTGATATGGATTATAGATTACTTTTATGATGCCTTAATGTGCTTTTTGGAGCTTCATATTTAAAAGAGCTGAGAAATTCTTCTAAAAATCTTCATTTGAGTTCAGCAGATGAAAGAAACTCATACACATCTGGGATAGCATAAGGGCAGGAAATTATGAGAGAATATTCATTTTTGGGTGAACTATTCCTTTAGCAGTGCTGCACTTGATGTGAGTTTCCTTATTACCTTATTTACTTAGAAAACTATACTCAGGCAGACTCCTGTCACTTTTCTGCTTTTAAAGGCAAGTATATATTCTTGATCCTGCCAACTATGACCATCCAGTTAGGATCAGCTTACAGAAAAAAGGCCTTGGCAGGCTGGAAAATGGCTGGACATTCATATTGGAGCCAAAACATCAATCCAATACAAAACAGCAGTCTATCCTTCAAACAAATGTTGCTATTATGGCTGCTCAGATCCTCTAGTGTTGTGCAAACAAATGTTAACCATTACACATCTTATTTTGGCTAGTTGAAATGGCTTTTGTCTAGCACAAAATAATTTACACAGATCACAGAATATTGTGGTTTGTAAACATTTAATAACAATTTGCACAGAATTCCTCCACTATTTGCATTCAAATGAGAGGTGACATTTTAACATTCCCCTGTCTCAAAAAATCAGTTACAAAAACTATTGCTCCGCTTTGCCAATCATACTTTTTCTGGATCAGCAAAACCATTCATTACATGCTTGAATCACTGATCTACATGGAAACATCTATCTAATGTCTCTGTTGACATGCAATAGTATAAAGGTAGTCATTTCTTGTTCACCTACCTTGTACTTTATATTAACATGATGGAAAGAAAGCATGTGGTAGATGAAAGGTGCAAAATCCATAATTAGCAAGTTGATATCTTCTGCTATTATGAATTATTGAAAGTTAGTTATTCACTTATTCATACTTATAAGAAAAGTGTGGTAATTTGGACAGGTGTCTCAGGTAACAAGCTTTGTCACAGCAACAATTAAGATGTATTAATTTCTTACAGTGCTCGTGAGATGGATTGTGAGCACTAAATGAACTGAATACTTCATGAAATCATAAAAAATGCATCAAGCATAAATTCCAATGAGTACATGAAGATCAATGTGTATGAATGCTCAGGGAAATAAAAAAGAAGAAATCTAAAAAAAACATCAACACAACAGTAGATGCTTGCACACACAAAGAACGCCGCAAACATGATAGCATAATGCAACATATTGATGGCAAAATCGTCAGGATTCATATGACTTTTCTAAATTTGGCTAATTTGTATGATATTGTGAACCTGCACTTGTTTCAATTTGTACAACTTTCAATACAGCCAATGACGTCGCTGGATATTGTTTCCATCTAAAACTTGATCTAAAACTAAATACTTGCTTCTGTCACACACAACAGCTTCCTATCCTGTTTACACAGTATACTGATTGGTTAAGTTTTGATAAGGGGTTTGGGTAAGAGCATAATATTAATAAGTATGTCCTTAACACCTCGTGCGTGGAACTCATGCTTAATTCCACATTAGGCATCTGGGAATTTGCAAATGATGAAGTCGTATGAGTTTATGAAAACAACATCGTTCGAGACCATACGAAATAGCCAACTCGTAAATTATGTATGAATTTTCATGAGATCGGTTTGGCATAATGATACCAACTGCTCTCCTGGCATGAGTTCTTCTCCCCATCTGTGGAGTGAAACCTGCATTCTTGCCAAGGTAATTCAGGAGTAATTCTGCAATCAAATACCTCTGAAAGCCTCTCTTGGCAAGCCACTCTCCTCTGAGGCTCTCTCTTTTTCTCATTGCATTGTTTTGCTTGTTATCTTTGGACAGCCACAATGCTCATGGGTTTTCTTGGTGAGGTTTAGTCTCACTCATATATTTATGATAAACTCTATAAATTCTAACTGGAGGACTTAAATCGCCACCATAACCAATAGTTCAGAGAATGGAAGCTGGACTAAGCACCAATCCATAACAGCTTTCCTTGCTTTACTTATAAGTTTACTATTTAGGGGGTGTATGAGGACACACACTCACATGTAGATCATTGCTTTGTGATGGCTTATTCAATATTTGCCAGGCTTTATGCAATTTCCAGTGTCTGTTCATCTAACATAGTCTTTTTTACCCTGCATATTACCAGCTAAATCAATGCACATATACTGTACATTCTGTGACTTCCTAACTTTCCATTCCTATTAGCAACTGTGAAAGGTTGAAGTCACAAAAAAAAAGCTTCCTTCAAATGACATGTATTTGATTATTTGTTTGAAAGGTGAGAAAACTATAAGGCAATGACCACTACATTGTGGCAGAGAGAGTTACGGGCAGCTGCCCGACACTTGTGTGTATTTGTCTTTTTGGTTAAGTTTATAATTAAACAATCATTTATATTGTCAAGTTAGTTCTCGCCTCCTTCTTTCCATTGAACTGTGTTACAAATATATATTTGGAATAAGAAAAACTTGATGATATGCACAAATCAGCAAAGGGAACATAATAAATCATGCTGAACTTCAAAGTGTGTGCATGTTTTTGGTTGAACATATCTCCAATACAGCTGAAAATGAATTAAATACACGTACTGTATATCGGGCAACACTGCTTGGAGTTTTTAATGGACCCAACACAAAGAAAGCCACAAAATAATTCTTCTTGTCGGGTGGTTAGAATAGTGCAAGCCATGTATCCATTGCATCATACAGCAACCCTTTATCCATATCTCTGTAAAGACAACTTTTAGCCTTCAACAATTTAAACTGATTCAACAAGGAACAGTGCCACTAATATAGGGGTTAGTAATCACAAGCAGTCCACATTTGCATGCAAAGTCCTTGAAGCTTTTGAGCTGTCTAATAACCTTCATCACCCTTCTCACCCCTTAATCCCATGCCCAGACAGACAGACAGATTCTAGCTCAGAGAAAGACACTGCTCTTCTTCACGTACAGCCATGAAGTGGATCTGAGCCCACACCATAGATAAAGTGTGGTTGTTTTAACCAATGAAAACTAAGTAACACTGACTTGCTTTGAAAAACTGTAGAGGAAAAGATTGCACAGATATGTCCAGTTGACATTTAGAGAATCGAATAGCTCCTTTCAATTAATGAAAAGAAGGATGTAGGCAACTTACAGTGTGGTCCAAAAATGTGAGATCACTAGTGAAAATGCCTCTATTTTGCATTTTCTAATTAAATTTTCAATACAAATTTATCAGCATAAAATTTCTTTAAATCAACATGAATTTAAGAATTTTTTAGTATTTGGTATGCCACTGTGACTAATCAGTGGGAGAGAGATAAAGGGGAGCAGGAGACGCCAATCGGGAGAGAGAGACACACACAGCCTTTGTGTGTGTGTCTACATGTTTTATGTAGTTTTAAGTAAATTTCTGTCATTAAAGTTTACGTTGACTGTTCTGCCACTTCTTACCTCCTCCTTGCCCATCCTTTACCCATTACAGCCACCCTTTTTGCTTCACTAGTTTGTGCAAAACCTGATCCATTTTATCCCAAGTATGAGTTGTGAAAGTTCCATAAAGCCTCTTGTGTGCTTCAATGTGCAACATGATTACATGGGAGGTCGGCATGTTGTTTATCAATGCAAACTCAATGACAAGCAGCATCTCCTATCAGACAATTTTTTATCAGCTCCAGTGTGATTAACCTTCCCTTGTGGCATGACAGGTAGCACATTACATAAGTTTTACTCCACTGATGGATAGGTTAAGGTTTGGGGTTTCGGGGTGAAGTTTATAAAATATGCATTCTTCTTTACTGTATTACATGCTGTACAGCTAAAAACAAGTCACTTCACACTTCGCTTTTGGCACCCCTCTGTGGACATTACACCAGGAAAATGGAGCTCATAAGAATATATTTTTTTTAATTATTCAATAAACAATAATTAATTATTCATGATACCATTTCTTTAAGGATTTACACAATCCAAACAATTTTTTTTCATTTTCAATTGTAAATTAGATTTTGAATCTCAGATGTCTCAGACTTTTGGATCCCATAAGCGATGTAAAATTCCACTGAACCAACACCACTGGGGTCTGTCCACAAGAACCTTAATTAATGTGTCTCTGGTGCTATGTTTGCATTTAAAACTACATCTGGACTTGGTGTGGTGCTGACCTTTTCTGCAAAAGTCTTCTCTATAACACCAAAATGTCAACACCACCACTTCATTGTTTAATCGGAATAGCAAAGAATTTCACTGTGATCCTCTACCATATTATTTGCTTTCTCTCCTTTGGGACAACAAAAATCGAAAAGACCACCAGTCCCTTTGTTTACAGTAGATTTATTTTATATACAGGACATGCATAAGACCAGGATTCAATATCACTGCAGTGCATGCCTGGAATCTTTATGAGAGCTCATCCTAGTGCTGTTAACTATCTCCCTTCTGATCTATCCTCACTTACCACTATGTACTGTTCCTGCAGAGATTGACCCAAATCTTCAATGTGCCACTGAGTAAACACCATAGAGTTTGTCAGTGTTTCTGTCATTTACAGTCAGCATTATACACAAAGCACTGGGAGAGCTTTGAAAATATTCCCTCTGAGATGTTGCATACATTACTGATCAGAGGGCTTTTTAATCTTATTATCCAGGTCAAGAGGGGGTAAAAACACACAGATTCCTGGCCAAATCCAACAAGATGACTGAAATTTATGAAGACAGAGTGCTGGTTAATTTTAGATGGGTAGGGATCAATACTTCATATGGCTGACTTGGCTTCTGTGAAGATTTGTCTGCCTGGTTAAATTTGTTTTTCATTTAGAAAAATGGATAAATGAAAACTAAATAAATAATTTATTAAGCATTTTATTGCTTTGTTGTGAAAATTAAATAAATATAGAGCATAACAATTTCACATGGTTGAGATATTGTATTGTTCATCTCTGGATTGGACAGAAATCTTCCTAAAGATTTACCCACACACCTCAAAATAGACCACCCATAAATGCACCAAATTCTACAAGGAAAACAAAATCACTGGTAACTGTAAAAGCATTTGCCGTTCCCATCCCCCAGCCCCAAAATGCAATACAGCAAGTTTCCATCAAAATATCATCGCACCAATTACGGTAATAAATTGTACCTTTTTACATGTGAATGAAGTTCATCAGTGCTCAATTTCTATTGTCAGAACGTTGCTGCTGATCTGCTGGTGGTTCTCCTGAGAACTGAGACAGATGTCAGTGGAAACACCTAGTCAAGTTAAAGCCCAGTCCCCTCAACAGCTTTAGGGCCATAGGATCAATTGTCTACCCCAAAATAGAGTTCAACCCATCCACATTTTGTAAAATGCATTTGGGTGTTCTCCATTATAGGCTGAATATCATTATAGTTCTCAATGAGAAAGGGATTACCTTGTCTCCTCACACCGAAACTGGTGTGACGTAACCAATCAGAAAAGCCATTTTGAGACTTGAATCAATCAGAATGGTTAATACACAAGATTAAGAACACACAGCAAACTGTGTTGAATTATGGCTTAGTCTGGATGAGGAGTTTAAACAAATCCAGTGGGCTTACAGTATTTTACCAATGGTTTATTTTGGGGGTTGTGGGAGGAGGATGAGGATCCTTCATTCTCATGACACAAGCCATCTGTTTGGACATTTCTTGTTGGGTCCATATCTAGACCAGAGAGTTTGATTGACAAGTGTGTAATCCAATCCCACTTGTTCTACTTGTGAGGTCTGCATATCCACTTGTAAATTTTATGAAGATAAAGTTTCTCATTCAGGCCTGGCTCTGCAAAGCAAGGGCAAATCATCAAGGATATCTGATTTTCAACAATTTATGAAAATGAATGCCCGCAGATTTGAAGGCATATGGGTATAAGAATTTAAAGTGTATTAGACTGCTCACATCTCATCAGATCTTTATGGATATGTATTGCATTAATTTACTATTTCACACCATTTTCTGTTAAGAGTAGCATGGATAACATAGATTTGGCCTTTGTATTTTCATACAATGGCTAATAGACCCTGATGAGATTTTGGTAATGCAGTAGGGTCCAGATTAAATGTATATATTTTTTTCTCTCAGCAATTTACATGGAAATACTTTTTTGTGAAAATTTTATTAAAGTCGTCCTTTCCCTTATTTTCTCAATGAACTCCATGAAGGTATGTGGTTGATGTGCTCTCGCTTTCTGTTTCTCACTCACAATCTCTTTCTTTCTCTCTTCCTGTCTGTTTAGGTCATCAACAGATTGGTTGTGCTGTACTTTATGACAAATAATGGCCTGCAGGAGCCATCAAATTAACTAATGGGATTATCTTGTACAGAAAAAACTTCTGGTTGATAAAATGGTTGCAGTTTGGCTGATCATATAAGACATTTGCTTTTAGTAAAGGAGTTTTAATAGACAGTTTGACCTAAACATAAAAAAATGTGCAAAGGTTTAATCCTCAAAACAATGGATGATATACAAGTTATTTTGGAAAGTTTTTAAATACCAGAGTTTTGTTCTTTGAGGTTTTGTCCCGCTTTGGATTCAGATAAGGCCTATATTAGAGGGCAGACATTTTGCAATCTGCCACAACAGATGGCTGTTTGTAAAAATAACCTGTTGCGTTCCCATCACATGTTTAGAACAGATCCAAGAGGAACTGGCTAAATCGTCTGGTCTTGTGCAATTTATGACATTGCTTCATCTGAATATTATTGAATCACCATAACTTTAAAAATGAACAATTTCTTATTTTTTCCCCTAAAACTTTTCATCAGACTTAAGCAAAGGCAACCCCATAGTCTTTATTCTCTCATGCTTTCATTACCAGCAATTACATGCTGAAAATATTCCATTATGTATTTGTTTTCAATCCCCTATATCAGCACAATAATCACATCTATCTATTAACTCAACATCTTGCCAGCCTATCTCTACTCTGAGAAGTAACACAGGATTCCAATAAACTGCTATCTCTGAACCACAGGGGAGTCTCTTATCAGAAGGGGCCCAGCTTATATTACCATCAAGGGATATTTTTTCCACCCTGTAAAAAAAGACCAGATATCTGTCTTTGTTCAAGTGCAACCATTGAAATCTCATAAAGCATCTCTCCTTTGGCGAGTGTATGTCATTTTTCTTATCCTTTCTGAGATTTTATATTTGGTTGCCAAGGGAACAGAAGACACATGCTCTAGAGGGTTTAGATGTCTGAGGATATGAGGTTGAAGCTGGCAAGCACACTAGCACCCATATTCCTTTTGATTATTTATGGCAAGAAGACACATTTTGAGACCACCATAAACTGGAGATGAAATTAGGTCAAATTGTTCTGAATAGACGACCATGCTCTATATTATTGGACAGAGTGTCAGTGCAATACAGACTAATTGAATGACAGCAGCAATGAGCGAGCCCTATCTCTGAAACTCATGAAAATGAATGAGCAACTGAAATGTCTTCATCTGCAGACTAGGGCAAGACTAAACTGATTGAGGATCATTAAGGCCTGAGAGCTGATAGACAGAGTGAGATTCACACTGTCATCCACTGGGAATCATACTCATGACCTCTGTCGCCTTTGATTGTGCCATTGTCCTCCCAAAATGATGGGAAATTGAATACTGTTCAATTTCAGCTTTTAATTAAGAAATTTCTTTAAATGAATGTGTAACAGAGGGCAGCCAGGTCTAATTCAATATTAGTTGTAACATTTTCTTTCACTGAATTGTTTTCATTGTCTCAGATTTAGGCCACGGCTTCAAAGCAAGATTCATTTCTGATTAATATGGAGTATAAATTCAGTTTTAATGTTTGATGCCCAATAAAGTAATTATGTATACCACTGGAAATTGAGTGCCTACTGCCTTGCATGTTTTCTTCTTTATTTTGATGTTGCTAGGAGCCCCAATTTGCAATGGGGATCTCTCCTCTCTTTGAGATTCTTTTTTAAATAATTTTCTTGGCCACGGTAACAGTCTTCCATTTGGCTTCTTATTTCAATAATACTGTCTCAGAATAAACATAGTTATCACAAATAGATCTTTTTATTTGGTGGTTTGCTTTCGCTTTTGAATTTATTATGTTTTTTATTATTAAGTTAATTTCAACGTATATAAATACAACTGTAACATTCAAAGTTGTGTATGGTAACAAATTAATGCCATTTATCAGTTTATGCATTATGCAATGGAACAATTCCATTGGAACAATTCAATTTCATTCAGTTTAATTAATTAACATTAATCAAGATTAATAACTTCTGTATAAAAAATATTTGTTTTTTATATTTGATTGTAAGTTTATGATTTCTAATGCATTTACAAATGTTGACAAATCGAACCTTATTTTGAAGAATTACCCTATATTTTAATGTGTTATTTAAATTTGTATCATAGAATAAGGATGTAATGCGTATTTTTATATATATACTGAATATTTGTGTATTTTATATTTATGGATATTTCATTACTAGTGTTCCAATGAAATGTTGATGTTTCTCACTGTTGCTTGTTGCTATGACATCTGCTCTGCAGTCTGCAATAACAATTCCATCTGTGTATTTTTCTTCCCTTCATCTTTCAACAAGTAATACACAGTAGCCAGCACAGCCACTGTCCAGATTATACATGCTTGAACAACAGAAGAGGAACAGGTAAAAAAAAAAAAAAAATTATTAAATATGAAATATGAAATAACTTTATGTGTATGATATGTCAGATTCACATGGACAGCTAGACAAACTCAACGGGTTGGAACAGAAATGCTACCATTTTTGCTAACAGATCTTAACACAAGCATCTGTGAAATCTCAGGAAGCACATCAGCAGTTATCGGTATAATTCAAGGAGCACCATCTGTCAAAAAAATACAAATAAAATTATATTGCATACTTTGGCAGTACTGGTTATGTTGCCAAAAGTAGACTGAACTATAATCTAGAGGCGATACAATATTTTTTCCCAACATCTGTCCTTAAGCAAGATTTTAGATTGCATGCAATTAATACATGAAATAACATTACATTTACTACATTGCACCAACAAAACCACTCAAACAATAATGACCTATATCTTAATGTGTTCCTTTTCTTTCCAAATCAATGATATGCAAATGTTTTCATGATTTTTAAGGATATCAAAAGGGATATTGAATACATCTTGTTTGACAATTCACTCTGGTTCCTCTTCTAGTGCTTCAGTGACAAAAAAAAAGTAATGCAAAATTCCTCCAAATGAAACTTTTTTTTAATGAATGATAACTATATTAGCTGTATATATAACTATAACTGTAATGATAACTATATTAGCATCCACTCACTGCTAATATAGTAATGTTCGCAGTCAAAAAATGGATGTAGATGAACTGCTACTGCTCTACGTTTAGCAAAGAAACTAAAAGAACGAATACAACTTCAAACGAAGCAAGACAATGTTGTCGACATTAGCGCTGGATACGTGAGGTAATTATTGGTACCAGTTTGCATTCGTTTTTCATTATCTCATCTCCGTTAATACTGAAGAAGTATGTAGAAGAAACATTGCCTGTTCTTGAGCAGGAGTTTCCATTTAATTTAGTGTTATAATAAGTGGCAATCAGGTGCTGGGGTGTGTTATTTTGAACGTTATTATGAGTGCACATTGTGGCTCGAACCCTTTAAAGTTGGATGGAATCTGATTGGCTGTCAATATTTTTATCATTCACCAGCTGGAAGGAAATCACTCTGAAAGTGATTCAAACAATATTGTTCCTCGGTTGTTGACGTAATCGTTATCCCACTTATTACAGGCCTGCTTACCAAATAAATAAATAGACATGATATATTGATATAGGCTGAAATTGTTTTAAAATGTGAGAAGACAGAGATCACAGAGTGCTACAAGTGACATGAAACTATACCACAACTATGTAGGAAATTGGTTGCAAGTGACAGTTTAGCGGTCATTATACAAAAATGCCACAGTTGGCCAAATATGAATCAAGTATTCTACATAATCAATTCTACATAACCTGTCTATTTGGGTATATCTGATAACTTGCAAATCCTGTAGAATGACTTGGAAGATGGTTATGTAGTTTAAGCAATTGTACATGATTTATTTTACTAAGACCCTTTGAAGAGTATCTAGAAATAAAGCTTAAGTATTCCATTGGTATAGTATTCCTCCTTCTTACTCTTGCACTCCTGCTTTGAGGTCATCTGGTTTCTTTGTTAGCGGCTTACCAGCTTGCACTGCTGTAAAGAACACACTACATGAACTTCTCCCACTGAACTTTGAGCACAATGCCTGGGGGAAGTACCCCTGGCAGGATTTCCTCCTAGAGATCAGACTGAACAAAACTCAATCACTCTCTCTCTCTCTCAAAGTAAATCTCTTAAACATATTCCATATATGGTTTGTGGATGCATAGTCATTAATAAAGGCTCTGTCTCAGTACAAAACATGTAACACCATGGGTTCTACATTATCTTCTATTTATTGGTGTTATGTAACAATCGAATTTGAAATGTTGGTTACATTTGACATTTCTGTGTTCATGTTGTCATGTTATTATGGAAGTCTTGAATTATACTAACGATCAATGTGTACTTTTGTATAATTATGTAAAGCATTTTGCAATGACATAGTGCTATTGTTAATGGTATTAAAGCTAACTGTATTACCAGGGGATGTCTAACATGGACAATGTAATGTGGTGGTGGAACCAAACTATCGTCATTGTCATAAGATATATTTGGTTGATTTAACAGAGCAACTCTGGTGACATAAGTACACTAAGAATGGAAAGGTGGGAAGGGTTTTGAGTGAAAAACCCCTTCCAATTTACAGTGAAACTGCAAAATAACCTCTCCCAAGGGAGAGCTACAGACCTTTTAACCACTTTGTCTGAAGCATTGCTCTCACCGGGGTCTATAATTTTTATTCATACATTTCCATAAATTTCAGACCTTATAAAGGTCCTACTACATAAGTACGAATGCACTTGAATGATCATTTGCTCTGATGCAAACCAGCGAATGAAAAACTTAAATCCATCTTGCTTTGTTTTGCTGCCTTAGTGTGACAAGAGCTTGTGGTATGAGATTAATCAGAGTGGATGGGCTCAAAAGTGCCACTGTGCTCTCTCTAATACTGTGTACATGTTGATATTGGAGTACCCAAGAGAACAGGCACTCCACTTTCAGCTCCTGATTGCCCTTTAAGACCCTCCGGTGAGTGCGGCTAACATCACACCTTACTTTCACAAAGATCTTATCATCCTCTGACTCCTAGTCAATCACCTCAGAGAGGTTGGACCACTTCACAAATCGCTATCAGTTACAACCCTCTACCCTCTGAAATTAGGTTATCTGTATGCTATCATACAGTAATTAGCGTTGAGAAGTCTGACTCATTTCAGAAATACAGTATGCAGTCTGTAAAAATTAATGGGAAATGGGGTTGCAATAATAAACTTACAATGCAATGCAAGCAAAAAAGTGGGCTGCAATGCTTAAATGCAGAAATATCATGAATTTCTGTTAAACATCTGGAGTTTAGCAAAAACAAAAAGCTACATTACTTCAGCTGCATGTCTAAATAGTTTTTTGCAGTCTCTTTCATGTCCCTTCATTGTATCCTTGTGCTAATACTAAGCAAAAGTAATGGGATTTACTTTTTTTAGCTGTTTGCACTGACAAGGTTGGTAAGCAATTATATCAGTCTCATTCTCAACATGTGTAAGTGTTATACACAATGAGTCCAAATATTTTTTTTTAAGATGACTTAATACATGAGACTCAATAAGTCAAAAGTTGAGTTATGTCATCTTCCGTACAAGCAGGAGAGGCCCCTGTATGTTAAGGAAACTTCAAACTGCTGATTATGTTGAAAGGTCTTTTTTTGTTGTTGGGTAAAAGCACTTAATCAAATGAAGCAATACATATGTTTTTCCTATGGAGTTTAATCTTGTAAGGTTAAACCGATTTACAAATAATCTTGGTCCTTAAACTGACCTTTTTAGTACAAGCTTTTAGTACAGTGATATAGCTGATGACATAAAACCAGAGATAAAATTGCTCTTTCAGAAATAAAAACAATCTATGTTTACTTAAACTGCAGGAGTTCTCGTTACGTAAAGATAATTACACCTATAACCACATCTGCTTTAGATAAATGTTTGTAGCTTCTGCCATCACCAGGCTTACCGTGCTTGGAAGGGATTTCTGATAAATGGGTGATGTTATGACTCTTGTACTGCCATGACACTTGTTATAGATAATGGAAAAGGAAGTGAATTTAAGTGCTTAACTCCTCTAAGATATTGGCCTTCAAAACAGATCAAAGGTCAAAGGATACACAAACCAGATGGCGTTTCTTATACTTCCAAGGTGGAGGAATCATTGGTGCCTCAATTAGTCTTATTTTGAGTCTATACTTCAAACCCAGACACAATCAATTAAAATAATAGTACACCAAAAATTATAATCCCCTCATTATTTACTCACTCTTATGCCCTTTAAATGTCAATATATCAATACAATGCAAGTCATGCGACTCAAGCACAGAGCATGCTCTGAGTAAGCATTAAGCACAAGGAAGTGTAACCAAGATTCAAATCATGGTTGTGCAGATGTCAATATTTAGAGTGAAAAAGAAGTTACATTTTGGTCTGCTCTAATCCAAAATGATGGGTTAAACCACTTGAGTTGTATGGATTACATTTATGCTGCCTTTATTTCCTTTTTGGAGCTTGGAAGTGTTGGTCCCCATTGGCTTGCATTGTATGGATATATTAACATAATATCTCCATCAAAATATCTTTATTTGTGTTCCCCCCAAGAAAGTAATTGTCATACGAGTTTATAATATACACTACACATGGAGTCATACTCTGCTAGGACACTAGCAGCAAACTTGAGGGGAATCTGACTTCATACATCCACTAAAAATGAAATTGAGACCCGTTGTTAAACGTAATCTCAAAAAAAGAACAGTGAAGTTTATTCTGAAAAAGAAAACAATCTCTAGCATAATTTTCCTGCAGATGTCACTACTCTGGTAATTTGTGATCTAATGCAGTGATATTTATAACTTTTTATCATGACTTAAATTTCCAGAAGTGACTAAATTCTGAGGTCACTCTATATAAGATACTTTATATGCATAAATTGTATATGATTCCCTCCAAATAATTACCTATATGGTGCTTTAGCCGCTTCGTGAATTGTAATAATTGCGATGTGTGATCATTAAGTATAAACTGTTTTCCCAGGCATTTGGTGTCATGGCTAAGATAAGGGAAATCCGGGAGCCTGTTCACATTAATGCACTGAAGCTAAACAGCCTTTAATTGGGTCAAGGTACTTGAAGTGAAAATCATCCCTAAAAACATATACAGCTGGACCTCTCGGAAGTGTTCTCACTCCAGGCATGACTTCTGTGTGAGCGTGCTGCAGAGCCAGCAAGAATAAAGGCCGGGTTGAGGCGTTTCTGAATAATTATGTATTGAACCAGCCACGAGGAATGACCCAGTTTCATTGTAATTGCCAGCAACGCTGTGCATGTCCATGGCTGACATCTCTTCCCTGTCAGCCCACATCTCCAACAGCTCAACAAAGACACTGTATAATTATTTGTTCTGGGTTGGAGGAGTTTTCCAAACGTGGACAATGAGGTGACCGAATGAGTGACAAAGAACCTAATGACAAACAACCAAGCAAAGTTCAGACCAAAGCTCAATTTGCGTGTCTGAGAAACTTCATGACTGAGATCATAATTAAAGCTCTACTTGAGCATCACAGAGGTGTTTGGACAAATACATTAAATGCATGGATAGGGTACCTGAAAATAGTGGAAGTGACATGGCATTCAGTCATGCATTAAGACTTGACAGTAATATGAGGCACAGTGCACAGTATATAAAATATTACATCCTGTTACACTATGTATTAAAGTAAACATAAAATGCATACCTTTCTTGCATGGAATAACTAGATAATGGCATCCTTTGCTGATGCAACATGATCACACAGGAATTCAACATGTTCCCACCATATGTTCTAGTACTCTGAAATCGATCCGATTCTGCTGAGATACTAACAAACTCTTGTCTCTGTTTCCATTAATTTTTTTAAATTAGTCATTTATACATTCAAATTAAATCAATAAATTCTTTTTTTTTAATTGAGAAGTCATTTTAAATTTAAACAGATAATGTTTAAAAGATATGTTAATTTTAACACCTAAATTGATGTGTTCGACCTTCTATAAAGCCCACACCTAGAAAAAAGACACTCCTACCTCCGTAATTAACATGGAGATCTTAGTCCTGTCCGAATCATTGCATGAATTCACAGACATCGTTTGATAATAATTGTAACTCAAATGTCATTTAAAAAATGAATCCCGTCCGAGTAGGGCTTAAGGAATGTTTACTCCGCTGACAAAATAAAAACTTGCTTTAGTTTTCTCACCAATCTGTGGACATTTCACCTGGAAACTGGAGCTCAAATGGCCCACATGATCAACAACACTTCCAGCTTCAGCCACTGGGGCAATGGTTAGAATGTTGGAGTGCATGATTTCAAATGAAGAACTTTCGCCAAATTCACAGTGAGATCAGTCCGGCTTATGGACAGGTTTTGCAAAGATCATCTTCAGATTTTGCTTCTTTCATTGACTTAGTTTTGAGATCAAAACCTCACCTGAAAGTGAGTTGAAACATTGCATTGGAGATCAAAGTATCTAAACTGATAAATTACTGGCCATGAGTGCAAAGACAAAAAAGTCTGAATGTTTTTACATTCATGTTTAGAGACGTTATACATTAATGCTAGATTTGCAGACATAGTGCATGCATAGAGTAGAGTATGGAGCCTTGTCATCTGAACTGCAGCAGGAGGCGACTTGATTTATACTCAGCTGGTCTTTCTGTTCTAATCACAGGAGCAGAGCACTAGTGGAATGCTTTCCCAATTACCAAAAACAGAATCTTGCAGGAAAGAGCACAGCTGTCTCAGTGCTTTCACACTCTTGCTTGCTTTTTCTAGCTTCTGTTACTGCTTAATCAAGATCTATGGAAATGGTCTATTCATTCATTTGTTCATTCATTCATGAGCTCCAATGTAAACAGAAAACGGCAAAAAAAGAAAGTGTCTGCAGAAAGAGAAAGGCCACAGCCTCAGAAAAATTGACTAATCGAAACCAGCAGCATACATAACTGTCTAAATGAAACTGTTGAATACTAAAGAAGCCAAATCAGGTCTCGATAAAGTGGCGCATGGACAATAGTACTCTGTTCCAGGCAGCTGGGCTCCCCTCTGCAGCCTTTGTTTGAGGTCAGGGCTTCCCCAATGACATCACTGCTCAGCTGATTTTAAGCACAAATTTTTCATCATTTCAGGGCAGACACAGGCTCTCTATTCACATTTGGCGGACAGGCTTGAAACTGACTTTTAGTTCCCAAAAGTTCACATAAGGACTAAAGGACTAAATAAATTATAAAAACTTGTCTCTGGAAACTTTTTCTTTGGGCACTTATTACATTAGAATTGGAAACATGATATTAGTGAAAGTGAGCCTCAATTCATAATTACCTCAAGTCTTGGAATGAGCAAATAAGAAATCCCTAATTAATGAGAAATTATTCAACCTAAAGAGGAAATTTTATTTCAGATCATTTATAATATCCCGAGGCCCACCTCCTGTGGTCAGTGTGCCAGTCTAATGCTAACATTAAAGGGCAGTGTATGGGATTTTGGAATTATGGGAAGGATAACAATAACGTGACCCAGCTGGTGTGTTCCCGCTCCAGATTTGAGAGCTTTTAAAAGCCCAGGCCTGGAGCCATGGACTGCTTTTTAAAATAAAGAGACTAAAAGAGAAGACAGACAGACAGACAGAGAGAGAGAGAGAGAGAGAGAGAGAGAGAGAGAGAGGAGTAAATTTTGTATAGGAATGATTCATTTTGTAGAGAAAGAACACTGTGAAAGTTAATCAATACTAATGGTGTGGATTGCTGCTGAAAACACAAACACATGGTAGACTCAGTGTAATGATGTCTCCAGTGGATTCTCAGCAATGAACTAAAAGATTGCTCCGAATTAAGACCACCAAATTAGATTTCTTCCTCAAGTAACAAATGATTTGTACTCTGTGATTCAAAGGTACACTAAGTAATTATTATTATTACTTTTTAAAAGGTTTACAATAAAAATTGTAAAAAAAAATTGTACAATAATGCTGCATACACTGTGCATCAGTAAATGTCCAAGATGACTGCCGTACTGACTGGCACAACATAAGAAAACATTTTTTGCAAGACTATATTTTGAAAATGTTTGTGGTGGTTTTTTGGTGGTGGGGGGTGGGGGGTGGACTATGATTTTCGATGAGTTACAAGTTAATTCTTGCTCATATTTGCTTTCAAATTTCAGCGTTTGTGTCTTCTCATGAGGACGTTACCTTCGCCAAATTAGTGTTAGCACAGAATACAAAGATATATTGTCACAATGCAACCAATATGCACTAAATCGACATTCTACAGAAGAGAGTAGTTTTTTATCTATTTATTTAAAAGTTGCAAATCACCTCTTAGATAACTCTTCTTCAACAAGGTAATTACTTCTAGATGGTTGAAAAAATTTTTGTGCATTGTTAGGCATATATGTGATTTGCATTCTAGTTGCTGTGGCTCAGGGCGAGAACTGAAAGCGGCATCTGGAAATGTTCAGGTGTCTAAGTAGATGGACAATATTTTCACAGGCTTAACTTTTAAAACAATGGTATCCAGGACGCATGGCAGACAGATGGAAAAATGCACCGTTCACCTCTATTTCTCATGTTGTCAGACCCAATGGCAACTATGCGATAATGTTGGAGTTTTACGCTTTATTTATACTGTATAAAAGCATGTTTTATAGCAAGCATATGATTTGGTCAATTCAGTCAGTATTTCATCAATCAATTTCAATTCCATCATAAACAGTCCTACAAATTTCTCCATGTTCGGAAGAAAGAAAGGGTAAATTTTTCCCTTGAGAGAATGTCTGTAGAAAAGATGTCTATAGATGAGGGAACAAGTTGAAATACATCCCTGTGCAGTTTTGTGGATTCTAGAAGACATATGGGAATTGGAATGGAGAAATTGAGATCTATGACCCAGCTCACTGTTTATCTTTCCTCTCAGGGTCATTCTTCCCTAAAGCAGGGGCACTTGCAACTACAGGTCAGTGCGCATGGCACCAATTAAGAGTTCAACAAGGTGCCTACAGACATTAGGTTGGGATTTTTTTTTTAAATAAGTAAACCAGACATTTTAAAACTGTGTGGAGACAAGGGTGAAGGACTTGATTAACATTGCCTCCAGTTTCATTATAAACTTTGATGCTGCTTTTCTTTGTGGAAGTAGTGCAAAATGTAATGTAAACATACTGTATACTTCAACAATACTAGCATTCAAGAAAGAAGTCATTTCAGAGTGTTTGTATAAAACAGCTAATCTTTGTTTGCCCTCAGAGTTCATGATATCCAGTGGCTTGCCAGAAGGTTTGCAGACATGACACAGATTAGGTAAACTCCTGCTACCTTATGTATGTTTATACAAAGCAGTGTGCCATGCGACTGGGTTTTGTTGAGACTTTTAGCCATCCATCAACCTCCTAAGTGCCATGCCACAACATCATTATGTAGTTTCTTTGTTAAACACCACATTGGATTTAAAGGGACATTTCACCCACAGATCATTTACACACCCTTGTGTTGTTCCAGACTGTGTGACTTTCTTTTTTGGTGGAACACAAAAAACTAAGCAGAATGTCTCTAGCTGCTCTTTTCTTTCAATGAAAGTGAATGAGAACCAGTGACAACTAATTTTTTTTTATGAAAAAAGAAAGTCAAATGTGTTTGGTATGGCATTATTGTGAATAAACCAGTTTGTTCTGAGATGCTCTGACCTTGATTATAGCATCTTGAGGTTTCAGAGTCAGGGTGAGAAAAAACCTTTCTGCTTCACATAAAAAATGCTTCCTCACACAAGTCCCGCAAGGCTTCAACATGGAGGGAAATTGACTCTAGCTCTCCTCCATAAAAAACATTTATCTTCAAACAAAATTTAGTGCCTGAGTGTTCAAAGCTTTGGGCCTGTGAAATCCCCAATCTATTACTGCAACCAGCAGCAGGGCAAAATGAGTTCACTATGTTGCAGAAGTCTCCAGTCCTCTGCTCAACATCTCCCTCTCTCTCTTTCCTCAAATCTACAGAGGAACCACTTATGCTGTCAGCTCCTTTTCTCAGCATCCATCGTTATACAATGCAATGCTGCTGTTTAAATGCCTCTACTGCAGTAATCCTTAAACAGAAGTGTAGTCTTCAAATTACTGTCATTACCATAGCACAACACATCCCACTGCTCAAACTACAGACTGGCTCCAGGTGCCCACAGGTGCATAACCCTGTAAAACTATGTTATTGACATGATCAAAGTGGAAAAGCTGATTTAAGGTGAAACTTTTGCAGTAGACTATGTAACTAAGTGCTATTCTGTAAAAATTAAGAGATGGTGTAATCATTTCATAATGCACACTATCTTTTATTTTTCTCCCCAATTTGGAATGCCCAATTCCCAATGGTCCTTGTGGTGGCATCATAGCTTGAGCGTGTTACTGTGGACATGTAGCACGTGTGGAGGCTTTATGCTATTCTCTAATTAAGCATCCATTCATTTTAATTTTAAGAAAAAAGTGGGTAATTTAGTGATTTATTGCACTATTTTTGTCTTCCAGGTTTAAATTAATCCTCGAGTCAACATCACGCAATGTGATATTTCCCTGTACTATAGTGCTTAGTCCCGTCATCACTGTGTCATAATTCTTAATGAGACTGCGTGGCCTTATCCTATGTGAACATGTTGTCTCATGATTGTTCATTAAACCATGTGACCAGCTCTTCAAACTCGCAAGTTATGAGAGTTGATAGTACTGAATAGGACACGAGAATTGTCCCATTCCTCTTTTATTTAAAAAAAAAAAAAAAGAAGAAAAAAAACATCGTTTCAGAAGGCAGTTACAATGGAATTAAATGGGGCCAGCCCATAAACGCTAAGATACACACTATTAAAAAAGTAGACGTCCAAGACCTACATGCAAGACGTAAACAGTATACGTCAACATGATTTTAGCCTTACAAACTTTAGCCGTATGTATTTATATCCAACAACTTCATTGTAATGACAAAAAAAAAAGTGTAATCCCAGTATTGGAAATAACTTAACACTAGGGATGTTATTGATTAACAGATAACCGCAATTATCAGTTTGTTTGATTAATTCTTTCAGTTAAAATTATTTTTGTTGTTTATAAGAAACAATTAAAGAAAGATAATTTGATGGGTTTATCGTGTAGGACAATTTACGAACACAAGAGAACGCTATTTAACCTGACTCAGTATTTAACTCAGTCTGAAAGATGAAGTATGAAACATGCAGCTACAAAAAAAGCTGTGTGTGACCATTTTGAGAGTGCGATACATAGTAAGACATCAGTTCCTTCAGAACAGGTATTTTCAGTCTTACCATCAACCAGCTGCATACCATGATGACACCTGCCTATTTACATATGTTGATTTTTCTAAACAAAAATGATTAGGATTACCCAACAGTACAAATTGTGGGTAGGCTGAGACCAATTAAAATTCTTCCATTTTAAAATGAAAAGTCTCTCATCATTTCCTCACCTTTATGTGATTCCAGATGTGTATGGCTTTCTTCTGCAGAACACACACACACACACACACACACAAAAAAGATTTTTAGACGAATATATCAGCTCTTTAGGTCCATACAAAGTAAGTGAATGGTGATCAGATTTACATTGAAAAAGGAGTAACATTTTGGTCTTTTCTCACCCAAAACTGAGATCGCTTCTGAAGACATGGATTATACCACTGGAGTCGTATGGATTACTTTTATGCTGACTTTGTGCTTTTTGTAGATTCAAAGCTTTAATCACCATTCACTTGCTTTGTATGGACCTACAGAGTTGATATATTCTTCTAAAAAAAAATTGTGTGTGTGCTTTATTCTGCAGAAGAATGTCATCTGGAATGGCATTAGGCTGAGTAAATTATCAGAATTAACTTTTTTGGATGAACCATTTTTTTAAATTGGCAAAGGATATTGCTTCATATCCACTTTTTTCACAAGCAGCATAATTACCCGTTATGCTTACCGCGTCCTTCCAATGCAGACGCAACAGACTTCCGCTTAGCAACTTATTCCCATTACCAAGCACTATAATATCACAAACAACAGTCAAAAACGGAAGAACAGTCTGTGTTTACTTAACGTAAATCCCTTTCTCACTAATGTCTGCATATGGACGTTAGGTTTCGACAGCAATCCCGAATAAATGAGAACACAATGACACATTTGCATGGTAAAGTTACTGGATGTTACAGTCGCAGCACGTGCCCTGTGTGTGTGTGTGTGTGTGTGTGTGTGTGTGTATGTGTGAGCGTGTATTTATCACTTTGTGGGGACCAAATGTCCCCATAAGGATAGTAAAACCCGAAATTTTTGATCTTGTGGGGACATTTTGTCGGTCCCCATGAGGAAAACAGCTTATAAATCATACTAAATTATGTTTTTTGAAAATGTAAAAATGCAGAAAGTTTTCTGTGAGGGTTAGGTTTAGGGGTAGGGTTAGGTTTAGGGGATAGAATATAAAGTTTGTACAGTATAAAAACCATTATGTCTATGGAAAGTCCCCATAAAACATGGAAACACAACATGTGTGTGTGTGTGTGTGTGTGTGTGTGTGTGTGTGTGTGTGTGTGTGTGTGTGCGTGTGTGTGTGTGTGTGTGTGTGTGAGAGAGAGAGAGAGAGAGAGAGAGAGAGAGAGAGAGAGAGAGAATCCAGAGTGCAGACATATATGTAAGAGAGTGCAGACCAATGGGGCACTAGTCAGCAAGTCCATGAGGGGGTATGAATGGTAAATGTGTGCATTGGTAGATAGAGTAAAGGAACACCCTTTATACTAACTTTTGTTTTAAATAATTTCAAGCAACACACTGACAATAAAGCATTAGATAATAAAGGACCTCTGAAAAACAAAGTGCACATATGACTACAGCAGCAACACCCCATTGTTTTATATCTTTAGAGAACAAATAAACATTATTCAGACACATGAAGGGTTACAGATTAGAACAGAGTAAAATGTATAGAAAGAACATACCACCATATATTCACAAAAATAGTTATAAAATACACACAGCCACACTTTTGCAGGTATAAATAGCACTGTTAGACCGAATGTTGCTATATCTATAAATATATGCAATCTTAAAAGCTACAGCCATGTGCAATAAATTATTCTTAGATATTTTAGAGACTCACAATAATTCTAAAATCCTCTTTGAAACAACAAAATCAATAAATTGAATTCCACAGTAATTCCACATCTCTGTAATCAAACTTTAAAGTGATTCTATATGATAAGCAAGTGATCCGCCATTGACAATAAGGAAAAAGTGATTATTAAAATATATTTTTAATCCGCATTTGAACATCGCCTTGTCCGTCATCCTCTGCAGACACTACATACATTTTTACAACATTCAAAAGCACTAAAATGGGGCACACTATGGACTCGTAGACTTCACAAGCTTGGCAACTGAAGGCCATGAGACCGCAAGTCCACATGAAGTGCACCATTTGGTACAGGGATGCGCTAGATTTCATCGTGTTGTGCACTTTAATATGAAGCCGGAAAATCCCAGACATTTAGGGAACAGAAAAAAGTTAAAAGAGGGTGTATGGTCACCACAGGTTCCATTTAAAAATCGTCTGATTTATGGCATTATTTCTGCATTAACAAGTGCCACCTTCTCACGCACTCTTCCGACAACAACTCTGTCTCTACCTCATTCACATACACTCACAGCGTGACTTATGATATATGAACCTCGTAAAGATGTTTCATAAAAAAAAACAAGGAGCTTGGTTTAAATGTATTCATCTTTGTTATCTTCCAAAATGATGGACATATTTTGGAATTATCTGTCAATGTTTTAAAAAAAAAAGCCAAATGCAAGCTCTGCTTATTACATCTGGTATGACTCAAAATGTTTCAGCATTTGGCAGCTTTTGTGGGGGTTTATTAATGTGACATTCATTTTACAGTTGTTTTTAAGCCAACTGTAGTTGTTATAACACCATATAACAGCGAATATTCACCCAGAGCCTCTGCTGCTTGCAATCACCAGTAACGTTAGTCTAGCTGACAACAACAACTAAGTGGAAGTTTGTGAAGCATCCAAGAGGAAGTCTTTCGCTGTAATGGCACCACCCATGGAGAAGTCAGGAAAAAGATGGATAAGTGGGCATGAAAGCGATCCATTCTAAATGTGTTTGTTTTACGAAATATAAGGAAATCTACAATTTATGATGTTAAACATTTTGAACATTTGTCATGCTGTTTGGTCACGTGTTTGATATATGGCTTGTCAGTTTATGGTTAATAACTGGTTAATATTGGTGGTTATTTGGTTAAAATAATGTAAAATTTGCATAAGGTTATTGAACTCAAAATATTTTAGGCTAGCCTAGCTTGTCTCCCTGGTCGGCTATGCTGGTCTTCAGCTGGTCTAGCTGTTTTCCAGACTGCCCAGCAGACAAGTGCCCAAAACCTCTTTAAAACCAGCAAACCAGACCAGTCTAACCAGGCTGGGAGAACAGCAAACCAGTTTAGGCAAGTTTATCTTTTTCAGCTGGGCAGGGAAAAGAAATATCCTGTAAACACAGCTGGAAAAAAACCCCGCTTAAACCTGTCTAAGCTTGTTTGCTGGTCTTAGTTGGTTTAAGATGATGTAGCTGGTCTTACAAGCTGGCTGTAGTATGCTGGTCTTCAGCTGGTCTAGATGTTTTAAAAAATTCACAGCTGGCAAACAAACAGCAAACAAGACAATTCTGACTTGCAGGGGGACGAGCTAAAACCAGCAAAGTTTAGGCAGGTTTCAGTTTTTTTTTTAGCAGTCCATGACAGGCAAAATGCCAAGAAATATATTTTTATAATGGTTCTTCAATAACTGAGGTACATGTGAAGTTCACAGTGTCACTAAGAAAAGAAAATGTACATGATGATTTAACTCATAGAACATGATGAGCACTCTGCTACATCACAGTCAACAGGCGGCAATAATGCTAAGTGCTAACATCTGTGAGACTGTCTGCTCCAAGATGAACATACTGCAGACATGCAGTAAACCCCTGCTTATACACTTCCTAATGAGAGCCACATTGAGTTCTCGCTTTTCAAATTATTTTTTCCCTTTCTCCCAGACTTTTGCAGATGTGAAGGGAAACTCTTAATTTACCACCATGCTTCTCCACATCAGCAATGCTCGATCAGCAAGACCACAAGCCTCTCGAACAAAAACAGTAGCCGTTGACAAGACAAACACAGCCTTTTCGAGAGGCCCTCCTGTCTCACAGTAGCTGTGCCGCTCAAAGGAAAATAAAGCCTGGTGATCCAGGGGGTTGAGAGACAGAGCCTTCTCTACATCTAACCTCACAAACCTCCGCTAGGTCATAAAACCAATGAAGAATGGATTCATTGTTGAGTGCAAGGACATCTAACAAGGAGGATCAAATGAAGATGAGAGTTGAAAGATGAGCCTAAATATCTACTTAAAGATTCAAGGAGAAGAAACTTTCCCAACAAACTTTAAATCAAGAAAGCCTAACTTTTATCTTTACATTTAAAATTTAATTTGTGGTAAATGACTGTGGTTGTCATAAAAAAAACATGGCGTATTGATGCTTTCGAAGTAAAGTATGTAAAAATAATGTGAGTACTGCCCTTCCGAATTTGCTTGAGGAGAAGGTTTTATAACATAAACAATACATCAGGCACCCTTGTCTGTGATGAAACTAGTCTGGAGTTGTGATTTGCTCTCTAAAATCAATATTTGTAATAAATTGTGACATTAGCGTAATTCTTTATACAGCTTTGTTACAACTATACAATCTAAGAACCTTGTGTTTCAGAACAATTCAGGTTCACTTCAATAAATCATTCTAAATGCCAAAACTTGTCGGTTTTCAGTTGGCTTCTAACTTTTAAAAAAGTCATATGCAATGCAGAGCAGCTCTAAACAGCCTTTGTGTTTTACCACAAGGTGTGTAATTCAGTTAGTTTTATGTGAGAAACCCAATTTGTAAAATGGCAATGGTAAAAGTCCCTGCCATTGGTAAAAAAAACATCTGGCAAAAGCATACATGTAAAGTACACGTCGTCTCAGGTACAAAAACACAAAAGACGTTTGTACAGACTACTGTGGAATAAAAATCGAGCATAGCACTAAATGAAAAATGTACAGCATTCCATAGACAATTAAAGCAATGGTATGTATTGAGGCAAGTTTCCATGAGCTTTGTGAGCTGCCCATACTGAAAGAAAGCAAAGGATAAACGTCTGATACCCTCATAATTCAACCTTTCCTGTCACACAACATGCTAGTTTTCTTGCCATGCTTGAACTTTTAAAAATTACAAATGGCTTCCTTTCTCTAAGGAATTTATTTTGATTGGTCTGAGTTTCTGGTGCTGATGGCACATTTAGGCATAACCAGATGGGGGTAAAAAATACTAAATGAGATGTCGCTCCCACATATCACCATATGGATATAAGGATTTCCATAAATTATACAAATGTTATAGTTTGACAACCTTCTGTTCACACAAGAAATATTGGTTTTACGGAATTCCCTCTACAGAAGATAAATTCTGTCTTTAAAATCAGTGTGTTCAGTCTATGTTCTACACATATGCCTTGAACATATTGATACATTTCTATGAGGAAAGTGCTCATGCTCTGTTTGGATTTAAATTGCATCATTAGTGGCTTTTGTGAGTTATGTACATACTGAAATATGGTCATGGGAGAAAACGTACTGGAGGTTTTGGCATAACTCAACTTGAGTTTGATATCAGTGAAGTGTTCAATGGAAACATTTTGCAACAGTGAACCACAGCACAGTGGTAAGTGTATGTGGTATTAGGCAAAGAGACTGGACTATTACTTTCTGAGCCAATTTGGAACAGAGACTGGTCATCCTCTCTCCTTCTATCATGAATGTGCCCACTGGCACAGAAGAAACCCACTGATTACCTCCCAAAACCCAAGAGATCTAAGGCTTTTGGGAGTGTACAATGTGTGCGGTCATCTTCATTATGGTCTACGATTGCTTTCAAATCACAATCAATCATCATATATGCAAGATTACTGTTGGAAAAATAAACTTTATTTCAGAATCCCCAATGTATGTATAGTGTCAATTTAATACACATTTGTTAACCAAGACACAGCTTCGCCACAATGAAAGCATGCAAACTGCACTTGAAATCTGAATTAAATATACAGTGGTAAAATATAGCAATGTGAATCAACCAGAAACTCCAGCACCATTAGTAAATTTTGAAATGCATATGACAGATGTCACTGCCTACACCACAGTGAAATTGGCTGCCACCCACCAGTTAAGCATTTCTCAAATTTTTCGGCCTCACCTCTTGGGCCTGTCAATCCTACAATCCCCCACGCAAGCCTGTTGTTCAGCTCACACAGAGAATTAATTAAAAATGCCTGCTCTTTTTCACAAAAGCGAAAAAGGAATGGTTTGTCACATACTGGTCCATCAGCTGACTGCACATTAAACAATCCAATCAGACCTTGCTTTCACCCACAGCCCTTTAACCTTTAATGTGTTTGTGCATTCACACCACTTGTTGCCACCTGTCCAATTAGAATGTGGCAGAGGAAGAAGAGAAATGGCCTAGACAACATCAGGGCCCCTTTTTATAGACATGTATCTAGCTGCCATTAGATACTCTCTGTCTCCTAGTAGCAACTGCAAGCCTCTAAACTTTAGACAATTTTTTTACCTTGAAATCTGGGGTATGTACACTTACAGAGGCCCACTGCAGACCTCTGACCTTAGAACTTTTATTGGCCATGCTGAGTTAATGAAGTGTTTAAGTGACAGAGTTTAAAAACAGGAAATTAAACCAGGAGTTGCTTAATCCTGCTCATTCTGGCTTGGGTAATTCATCAATGTTTGAACACTATACTACAAATTATAACAATGCAAATCAAAGTATTCATAATAGTTCATAAATATTTATTCATAGGTTTTCAAGCTATGCACTGCATTCACATTAAGGCTGAGCAATGTAAAAAAGTAATTTATCAATAGTCACCTTAAAAAATATTTTGTTTATTTATTTATACATAGTCAACCCCCCTGCCGAGGGTCGGTGAATATTTTTCCTTTATTGATTTTAATTAAAAATGTAATAATTTATTGAAACACAAAAAGCATAAACAAAAGACATTTCCAAATTCAAATTACACTTTAAACCAAATTAAAAAAGCATAGACAACAATATGAAGGCCAAAGGTAGCCAGCAAATATGTGTTGTCTTTTGAGATACATAGTTTTGGCAGAATCGCAAGTATCTAGTGTTACAGACAAGGCAATCCCAGAATGCAAGGAGCTCAGTGAACGAATTCATCCAAAATGTCTGACAAAAAAAAAAAAAAAAAAAGGATTTTTGCCAATTAATTAAAATTAACTAAACACCATTTAAAAATTTTTTGTCACAACTTGATTTAATTGCGTTCTATCCATATAAATTTGCACTTTACTTAATCCATTTGAGTTAGGCCTAAATAAATATTTATTTTGGTGTTAATGTATCATTGATAAAACCAGGCAGGGATATCCATTACCCAGCATGCTTTGTATGGGATTGGATATAGAGAACAATAATTTTTTTTTGTTTGTTTTTTTGTTTTTTGCATAATATTTAATGTTCTGTTAATATTGGTATATAAAACGACAGTCTGTTACAGCAAGAAGGTCCCGTGTTTGAGTCCCGGCTCAACTGGGCCTTTCTGTGTGGAGTTTACATCTTCTCCCAGTGTTCGTATGGGTTTCCTCCGGGTGCTCTGGTTTCCCCACAAGAACATGCAGGTTACGTGAATTGGGGACTCTAACCCGTAGATGTGAGTGGGAGTCCCCCAGCCACTGGGGGTTGCGTCAAGTGAAAACCCGTGCTAAGTCAAATATGCGGATCATGGATGGTCCGCTGTGGCGAACCCTAAAGGAAGCAGCCAGAAGAAAAGGTGAGTCTGTTATGCTGGAGCTGTGCGGGTTATTATTGGGGTGAATTTGTTTGTTCTATTTAAAGCTTTTTTATATTTTAATAAGGAAAATTTAGACATTTTTACCAAACAATTTGGGCAAATTAGTTCCAGAAAAGGAGACTTTAGCTGAAAGGTGAGTTGTTTGCATACCTGAATATATTTAATAACCATTCAATATCCATAAAAGATTAAACACTTTGCCCAATTTTTGTGCGTGCAATTTATTTATTTATTTTTTTATTTGCTTGTTAGAGTATTGTTTTGCTAGCTTAGCAAGATGCTAACATTAAACTCTTTTAATGTTAAAACGGAGTTGAGGCTCTCTAGCATTTTGGGCATTGAACAATATGTGTGTGGTGGGAAGAGTAGCTGCCGATGTAGATTGTCCATAATCAACGACTTATGAAAGGGATAGTTCACCCCAAAATGAAAATTCAGTCATTGTTTACTCACCCCTGAGTTGTTATAACTCCATTTGACTTTATATTCTTAACACAAATTAGAAATTGTTGTGCTCGGTGATGTCATACAATGGCAGTTTATGGTGACCACCTCTTCAAGCTTCAAAAGGACACATAAGTATAATTTGTATCCAACCATTTGTATAATCCAATCCAACAGGTCCCAGACGCGCTCAATGGAATTGAGATCCGGGCTCTTCGCTGGCCATGGCAGAACACTGACATTCCTGTCTTGCAGGAAATCACGCACAGAACGAGCAGTATGGCTGGTGGCATTGTCATGCTGGAGAGTCATACCAGGATGAGCCTGCATGAAGGGTACCACATGAGGGAGGAGGATGTCTTCCCTGTAACGTATAGCATTGAAATTGCCTGCAATGACAACAAGCTCAGTCCAATGATGCTGTCACACACCACACCAGACCATGATGGACCCTCTACCTCCAAATCGATCCCACTCCAGAGTACAGGCCTTGGTGTAACGCTCATTCCTTCGACGATAAACGTGAGTCCGACCATCACCCCTGGTGAGACAAAACCACGACTCTTCAGTGAAGAGCACTTTTTGCCAGTCCTCTCTGGTCCAGAGAAGGTAGGTTTGTGCCCATAGTTGACGTTATTGCCAGTGATATCTGGGAAGGACCTGCCTTACAACAGGCCAACAAGCCCTCAGTCTAGCCTCTCTCAGCTTATTGTGGACAGTCTGAGCATGGTGGAGGGATTGTGCGTTCCTGATGTAACTCTGGCTGTTGTTGTTGCATCCTGTACCTGTCCTGCAGGTGTGATATTCGGATGTACCGATCCTGTGCAGGTGTTTTTACATGTGTTCTGCCACTGCGAGGATGATCAGCTGTCCTTCCGGTCTTCCTGTAGCGCTGTTTTAGGTGTCTCACAGGACGGACATTGCAATTTATTGTCCTGGCCACATCTGCAGTCCTCATGTCTCCATGCATCATGCCTAAGGCACATTCACGCAGATGAGCAGGGACCCTGGGCATATTTCTTTTGGTGTTTTTCAGGGTCAGTAGAAAGGTCTCTTAAGTGTCCTAAGTTTTTATAACTGTGACCTTAATTGCCTACCGTCTGTAAGCTGTTAGTGTCTTAACGACCGTTCCACAGGTGCATGTTCATTAATTGTTTATGGTTCATTGAACAAGCATGGAAAACATTGTTTAAACCCTTTACACAGTGTCCTGAAAAAGAGACTTTTTTTTTGTGTTTATGTCTGAATCACACATAGTTGGAGAATAGATGCATTTCATTGCCCAGCTTTATTTGTTTGAAACAGAGTTCTCAATCAGACTGAGAGATAGACAGAGGAGGCTAAAGGCAGCTACAGTAACACTGTGTCCTAATCAAACGACACATGATATAAGGTATATTTTCTTTGATAATCAGAGTTTTGGTCCTAACCAGCAGTGACGAGTAAAGGTACATTCTGTCGATTCCTTGGTTACTATTTTCTGCATCACACAATTCACACCATGCAGGAGAGGAGAGAGTGGAGTGATAGAGCCAATTCATGTATGGGGATTATTAGGAGGGCATGATTGATAAGGGCCAATGGGGGAATTTGGCCAGGACACCAGGTTATTCTTTACCTTTTTCAAGAAGTTTCCTGGGATTTTTAATGACCACAGAGAGTCAGGACCTCAGTTTAACGTCTCATCCGAAGGACAGTGCCCGTCACTATACTGGGGAGTTAGGACCACTGCTGGCCTCCCTAATATCTCTTCCAGCAGCAACCATAGTTTTTTCCAGGAGGTCTCCCATCCAGGTACTGAACAGGCTCAACCCTGTTTAGCTTCAGTGGTCAACCAGTCTAGTGCTACAGGGTGATATGGCTGCTGGGTACTCCAAGTACTCGGTTTCAAACAAATTAGGCTAGAATAAAATGCATTTATTCTCCGTCTACATACTCATCAGACATATTTAATAAGTTCAGTTCTCTGGTTTGTGTGCAGCTGTGTTGTGTTCTGATGTTTATATTGCTGTGGTGGACGGTGGACCTGTCTTTAGATAAACAAAATAAGTTTTCGCTTGAACGCCCCATGTCACGATTGGGAAGCTGCATGAACTGCAGCTCTCGTGCTCGTGCAGTCTCATGAACATGCAGAGGAGCGTAACGGTCGGTCAACAATTTCACTAAATAATACATTAGATTTCGGCTTGTTTCTCATCAAAGCTAATTGTATGCTTTCATAACAATAATGAGTCTCATGGAATCATTTATTAGACTTCTGAATTATACTTATGTGTCCCTTTGAAGCTTGAAGAGGTGGTCACCATAAACTGCCACTGTATGACTGAGCACAACATTTTTTGAACAATTTCTCCCTTTGTGTTAAGAAAAAGAAAGAAAGACATATTGGATTATAACAACACAGCGGTGAGTAAACAATGACTGAATTTTTATTTAAAAAATTGTGAACTAACACTTGTTTCACAACATTAAGGATTCAGGATGCTGCTTTTGATGGTAGCTACCAAAGTAATAGACAGCAAGGCAACTCACCATGTTTTGAACAGGGCCTTCATCCTAGAGATAAAGTTTAGTAGTAATTTCTAAAGGGATTTACTAAAATGGACAAGGCACACTGGAACAGCCAGAACTCTTGAGACACACATTCCAATATGGGGAAAACCACTAGGTTTCCGTAAAGTCATTAATTACTCATGCTTGATTTTGTGAACAGTTAAAACCATGTGTTATCAAATGTAGAACAAGGACAGAAAGACTTTTTGGAAAAGCAAAAGAAAAGGTTTCATTCCAAGAAACAGGGAGGAATGTCATATCAAGCAGGGTATATGTAAGAAGTTTATAATATCTTACTGCAATCTACTACTAGGTAGTAGCAGACTCGAAGCAGCCGTGGAAGTGGAATCAGCCAAAAGGAATGCTTGAATTTGGAGGCCTACCACATTAAAAGATCTCCCAGGGTTTAGTGAAGAAACCACTGCTTTTCCCTAAAGACAGCCTCCTACAGTTTTAGGATGCTAATGCAAAACTATAATTTTACAGGTTTGAAAATACATTTACAGGAATGAAAATAAAATAAAAATGACTAGAAACAATTAAATTGACCATTTTTTGTCACCATATAGTAATACTTTCAAGTCCCAGGAATATTTGCTTTAAGAATTAAGGTTCTTGTTATCAGTTAGTCACAAAAATTAATATAACAACTCATAAGACTTAAATAATTTAAGTTATTCATCCTTGAACACAAATTTAAATCTGACTCATTTAATTCTGAATGTCTTTGCCTATGTAGATGAATTACAGGAAAGGCCATGATTACAGAACACACATTTTCCATCTAAATGTACAAAGGCTGCTGGTCACAGACGTATTAAATCAGCGATCAAAGGAAACCTCAATGTGGGAAAAGGCTTAGAAAACCCAGTCATTCTCTGCATGACTCCATGAGCACTGAGCCCATTCTCTCAGCAGGTAAATCCATTCAGTTCAGTCCCCTTCCCCAACACACCACTCAAACTTTCCCCACTGTGAGCCATAAACCAGCCATGCTTACCACCAGAACCCTGCCTCAGTGATGCAAGAGCACTTTACACCCACGTCAACGTGGAGGCAGATAGTGAGGAGGGGTCCAAGATAAACTTCAGAACTGACTTTTTGGCACACTCTAAAATGTAGGGTCATATCACTTAAATCACTAAAAATATTTCTGAATTTCCGAAGCTGTTTCCTGCTGAGAAACCGATGGAGGAAACCGATGGAGTGCGTACTCCAGGTAGGGAATAAAGTTTTGCCCCAAGTGAAGGAGTTCAAGTAACTCGGGGTCTTGTTCTCGAGTGAGGGGACAATGGAGCGGGAGGTTGGCCGGAGAATCGGGGCAGCGGGGGCGGTATTGCACTCGCTCTATCGCACCGTTGTCACGAAAAGAGAGCTGAGCCGAAAGGCAAAGCTCTCGATCTACCGGTCAATTTTTGTTCCTACCCTCACCTATGGTCATGAAGGTTGGGTCATGACCGAAAGAACTAGGTCGCGAGTACAAGCGGCCGAAATGGGCTTCCTCAGAAGGGTGGAGGGCTTCTCCCTTAGAGATAGGGTGAGGAGCTCAGTCATCCGTGAGGAGCTCGGAGTAGAGCTGCTGCTCCTTTGCGTTGAAAGGAGTCAGTTGAGGTGGTTTGGGCATCTGGTAAGGATGCCCCCTGGCCGCCTCCCTAGGGAGGTGTTTCAGGCACGTCCAGCTGGGAGGAGGCCTCGGGGAAGACCCAGGACTAGGTGGAGAGATTACATCTCCACACTGGCCTGGGAACGCCTCGGGGTCCCCCAGTCAGAGTTGGTTAATGTGGCTCGGGATAGGGAAGTTTGGGGCCCCCTGCTGGAGCAGCTGCCCCCGCGACCCGACTTCGGAGAAGCGGTTGAAGATGGATGGATGGATGGATTCCGAAGCTGTAATCAGCAAAATGTAAGCAAAAGAGAAGGCAGATTGACTTAGTAACCAATCAAATAGTTTTGTTTGACCAGTATACTCTAAACTAATTGGCTGATGAGGCCAAAAAACTGCTTAAGCATCATTGGGCCCTGATCATTAACTCTACTCTAATAGCAGCTTTGTTGAGAGCCATTCTTAATTTCTTATCATTAGAGTACAGTAATATTAACAGGTTAGTTAACCAGAAAATGGAAATTGTCATAATTTACCATCGTTTATCTATTCATCCTCATTTTGTTCCATAGCTTACATGGAACATTTGAGTATAAATTTTAAAGAACATGCCCATATTACCTTATTCACATTTCAGGGTTTGGAACGTGGAAGTATAGCGGGGTAAACTTTCACAGCAGCGAATGGGAGACTAAAGCAAAGATTATTTTTGCATTTCCATTTCCTCAAAAATCCACTATTATGTTTCCACGACTTTCGGAAAAATAGATAATAAGAGAGTGGTGGATTACAGCAGACAAAAGAGAGAAATTTAATATCACTGCATTAGCTACTGTATTTGAAACCCCACTGCAGCATCAACATCAACACACTGGAAGTCGGCATGATGTTTCTGAGAGTTCTGGTACCCTAGGCTTGGCCAAAATATGCCAACTGACTGACAAGCAGTTTTTTAATTAATAAATATTAGACATTTTTGCATCAACTACACCATGTTTACCTTCCTTGAGGCGCGACCTGAAGCAGCGTGGGAAATACAGGTTCTGCCGGTGAAACCAGGAAGTAATCACATTTGCATAATCAGTGGTGAGCGCATTTCGGAGTTAGCTTTTTTCCCCTCTAACATAATATTTTTACACCAGTGATGTTAGGGTTAGGTTAGTTTATAAAATACATATTCCCCTTCATTGTATCACAGCCTGTACAGCTGAAAACAACTCCGTGGAACTCACACCAGCCAATTTGCCCAACAACACTTACCACTTTGGCCACTGGGGGCACTGTGTCACGTTTCGGTAATCAAAGACAGATTTTAGCTAAATAAAAGTCAACCTACTGTTTCCGATTGTACAGTGGGATCTGTCTGTTTTTTAAATTAATGCCAGGGTAATACAACACAAAACATATATACATTTTTAAATAATTAAATAAGTAAATAATAAATATGCTAGATCAAGACTGCTAAATAAGGCAGAAACAAGTCATCACAGTTTGTGAAAAGGGTCCATTGAATTCTTTCTCACAAAGGAAAAGTTAATGGACATTAAGGTTGTCGGTATATAACATTCTTCTAAACATCTATTTTTGTGTTCCACAGAAAAAAAAAGTAGTTAAGTGGTTTTGAGTGAGTGAATGATGGCAGAATGTTCATATTTGCATGAACCATCACTTTAATATTTTGCGCATGCATATAATCCATGAATTCCTGCATCATTCCATCATATAGCAAAGAAGCTATAGCTAATAGTGAACTCCAATCAGGAATGTTGTCATTTAAAAAGTCTAAACAAAAGATAATGCAAAAAAGTACTGCCTTGTATTTTTCTAATCATTATAATAGTTCCTTTGCTGGTTGACATTGGCATCAAGCGTAATACTTCTAGGAGTCTGTGGAACAGCAAGTTTAGTCTGTGACTGGTAAGATAAATCAGCAGTTCTGGGCTCCAGGAGGATATCTAACTGTTTTCTCAAGTGAATGAGAGTTTTCTTTGTATATCTTTAAATGGTAACCTGAGCCCCAGCACAGGGGATGTCTTAAGGGCTGACAGGATGATGGGAAATCAGTGTGCTACAGGGGAAAAGAACTCAAAGTAAGCATCTCTGAATGAAGTAATATTAATCAATAATAAAGATGATAACTAAAGCTGAAGTTCATCTTACTTGAACTAAGCAAATAGGACAGAAGCAGTACAGATATCTATGTATCAATAAAATCCTGCTGGGGCTAATTTGGTAAAAAAAATCTGTTTGACGTTTTACATGCTTTACTGCATCTAAAATGAAAGAAAATGATATGATAATTATACTTACTGCAATTCAAATCATTTAACAGATTTAACAGTGTATATTGTGTCTGAACGGCATTGCCTAATCCATAACCACTGACAAGCCGACTTTGTTGGACAGTTTTTGTCTTTCAGGGCCATCATATTCTATCTGCTGACTAAACACAGAGAGGAAAACCTGATAGGGATACCCCTTGTTAATCCCCAGATTAGGGTCTGTTTTCTGTAATACAGAGCTCCAGATTTGCCCAGGGGAACAATCATGGACAAAAAGCTAGTCTTACTCTAGTAAACCTCACTGCCAATGCCCCTCAACCCCAGAACATGGCAGTGGTGGGAAATATAAGTGTGCAAATTATACTGATCTCTCTGAACTGAATTATATAATACGTTTACCCCAAAATGAAAGAGTTATCATGTACTCACCTTCATGTAGTTCTAAATCCTTTTGATCCTTTTTAACTTTTAAACAGAAAAGGAGATATTTTGAAGAATATTCACATTGATCTTTTCCATAAAACAACCAATTGCTGTGAAGATCCAAAAAGCATGAAAATCTCTTTTTTGGTTCACGAAAGGAAGTTAAACAGGTTTGGGATGACATGAGGGTGAGTATATGACAGTTTATATTTTAAAATAAACCAAGATTTTAAGATCTTTGTACCAGGTTTTCATTGGGTTCTAACCAACTTAATACATTTAGGTTTAATGTATTAATCTCAAGGTTTTGTTAAAGAGAGAGCTCACCAAAAAAAGGACATTTCGCACATAATTTATTCAACCACATACTATCAGATGTGTATGACTTTATTTCTATAAAAAGGACATAAAATTAGTTATATGTTGGTTTGTTCGCACCCAAAATCAATTGATCACTTCAGAAGACATGGATTAAACCACTGGAGTTGTATGGATTATTTTTATGATGCCTTTGTGATATTTTGACCTTCAAAGTTCTGGTCACCATTCAGTTGCATTGGACCTACAGAGCTGAAATTTTCTTCTGAAAACCTGTTTGTGTTCTGCAGAAGAAAAAGGTCATACACATATCTGGGATGGCATGAATGATAAAATAATTTTCATTTTTGGAGGAACTACATTGAAATATAGATGGTAAACTGTGCCAGAAGTCAGTCCTGACAGAGAAATTCTTTATGAAAGCAAATATTTCATCCAACAGGTAACACTTTACAATTTGTTTTGATTTTTAATATTAGCCAATGCATTTGGTATCATAAACAAACAATGAACAATATATTTGTAATGCATGTAAATGCAGTAAAACATCTTTGTTAATGTTAGTTAACAAAAATGCAATTGTTCATTATTAGTTCATAGTGCATTAACTAATGTTTACTAATACAACTTTTGTATTAGTAATTGTTGAAAATAACATTTAAAAAAAGGTTTAAAAATGCTGTAAAATATTGTTAATTGTTAGTTCATGGTAACTAATGTCATTATCTAATGTTAACAAATGGAACCTTGTTGTAAATTGTTACCACCCAACCCAAGTCATCATGAGGCATAATGACTGTGGTTAATTCTGGAATCTTTGTATAGCTATTTCACCATGAGTAATTTCAGCTGAATATTTTTTTTTTAACCAGATAAAACAAACCACTATCAGATGTGCCTCCTCTAAACAGCAAGTGATGTGGGATAAATCAGACTAGCTAAAAGTGACATTGCTCAGACATCATCCTCTTTAACTCTTCAGTTCTTGGTTCAAGGGGGAGAAACCCTGACCTGAACTGACTGAACTCAAAAGCCCGTCACTGGACTCTAAAAGTAATCAGCACAAAGGAAGCCCTTTTTTAACCCCATTACTTTCTTCCAGTTCCCGTAATGGAGAACGCATGAAGCATTTTAGAGGCACTCTATACACAAACCTTAGAAATGTTCACATTCCCTGTATGCACCATCTACATCAGGATTAATGGTGCATTAGCACCCCAAAGTGGTCATTTCTGAAACACAACCAATTTTCAAAATACATAATAAGAGAACAAAATGACTTTATTTTATTTCATTGAGGGTTAAATCATAACACAGAAGGAATCACACAGAGGTTACTTCCTTGGCACATCGACTACCAGAATTTGCAGAAGAAACCCAGTGTCATCACAGTAACTCTCTCTAGCTCTGTAAAACAGAATCAGGAAGATCAGTGGCACTGAAACACCATCAGAAAAGGCATACAACATTGCGTACATATTTTGATTATTAAAGCAACCTCTATGAAATTAAAGCAACCTCAGAAATAAAAAAGTATATACAAATATTAGTCAGCTGAAGAAGAAGAAAAATTCAGTCCTGGATTCCATAAAGTATTTTTTTCTGTGAGTTTTAATCTCAACTGTATGCAAAAACTTAAAAATATCAAATCTCTAGTGGTATGTTTATCCAAAGACACAACTAAAGTAAGAGTCAAATAACTTATTACAGATAAAGGGACTCTTACCCATGTAAGGTCAAGCATTTCCTATTCACCTCTTTAGTGTATGAATACTCTGAAGCCCAGACAGAGTGAATGCAAAAGTAGATTTCACATTCAAGAATGGGAAGGACACTTGTATTGTACTAAAATGTGTGTACTTCTACAATGTGAGAGCTACTTAAAAAAATAAAAATAAAAAAAAAGAATATTTTTTACATGAATTACAATACAAACACCCTTGCCACATGCAATGTTAGCTAAAGCTATGTACAGAGAACATTTATGCTACAGATGCGTCACATCTGTAGAACTATTCACAAATATGTTGAAATCTCTTTGGGGCAAAAAGCAAGCTGGGAAAATCTACAATGGTGAGATTTATTAATGTAGACAGGTTCTTAAGAAAGAGAAAAACCCGGAAGATTTTTAAAAATTGAATTCCTTCAGAAGATGCTGCCAAAGTGGAGAAGAACTTACCAAAGCCCAAAATGGGCCCAAACACATTTTGAAACCATCCCAACAGGAAATAGTACATATAGTATCAATATAAATCTCTAATATATCTATGATTCATATGTGTTATATCCACAGCTATACCAGTCATAAAAACTGTGTATGCTGTTTAGTTAATCTATTTATACTTAAATAAACAATATACCACACTCACAATTATTGCATCTCATATACTGCATCTCAATCAACAGATAAAAAATGTAAAGCAATACAAATAAAATGTTGGTCTACAAAGTAAACCAATAATTTACAATATGCTGTTTTTCTTCTCTATCAAAACATCTCGTGCACAGAGATGTTTTAATATCCGTGGGAACTGGTTTGAAAATAGGCTGGGTCCAGTTGCTTTGTTAGCATGAAGGCATCTTAAAAAGTGTCTCAGGCTGCATTTAAGAAAATAATCAGACCGTAAAGCTCACATGGAAGACATACTGTATACTAAAAGCCCTTATGTATGAGTTATGCATTGTATACATTTTAGTAATGCCTTCTCTGGTTGCAGATAAACAAAATCTTCTCATCAAATGATCTCATGGATGCATCGAACTGTCTATTAAGGACTGAGGATATATTCAAAATTGTATGGCAATTATATTCCTCATTTTCTAGCACATGCAAATTCCACAGTCTTTCTGGGATAAAGATGACAGGAATCACTAACTACGAGTTGACAAACACCTGCTTGGTTTATACTGATCGACATAATCCAAAGCAAGTCATATCGTTTAAATGGCATCAGTTACACGTTCGCCCAAAGCAGCACAATATCAACAGAACATCCAAAACACAGGAAAACATCAAAATGCTAATAAACATCAGCCTTACCATGTCACAATAAAGCACACGAGGTTATCTGTCCTACGTACACTACCTTTATGCAAAAGGCTGCATCTTTTGTTCATGTATAACCACATTGGGCTGATGATGATTAGAGGTCCTTAAAGAACTGGATGAACTAACTTAAAGAACTGGATGAACCCCAGCATGATTTAGTCAGTTTCTTCAACAGTGATTTACAATAAAACTGCCTTCGCTTCTCGGGCTCAGGGTTTACACCTGGTCTGTTGCTAACTTGAATGTATCTTCCACAGATCCAACATGCAAACAAATACATCAAAGAACACCAAAAATGGAAACGAAGGCCAAAAACACATCACACCTTTAAACACAACTCCTCACTTACAAGCAGCTATCAAAACTCAAATTCTGCACTTTGGACTCCAGGGAATTCAAGCAATGTCCACCACTACAGAAAACCAATGAGAAGAGGACTTGTGAAACATCTGAGGCACACAATGCTAAGAGGGAATGTCAGAAGACGGTTGATGCGCATACTTAAGAGTAACAGTTGCTAGATTGTGAAACAAGTTAACTATGCCGTTGCATCAACGTCATTCGTAAGAGTGACTTCATGTCTGTCTACGCACAAAACATTCACTTACGAGTAGTTTGAACACTAAGAAAGGAAAAAGAACCCAAATAGCAACTACAACACAAGAAAGGTGCTCGGAAATTAAATGGCGTCTGTCTTTGCGGAAAGTCTTCTCAATCTCTATAAAAGGCAAGGTGCCACATCTGTGGCACAGGCAAGTAGTTACGTTACAATCACGGCTGACAGCTATCCCACTACGAGAGAGAGAGATTTCCCACAGGGCAACTATACTAAAGTAGATCTGCACAAACTCTAGGAACAATTTTGGTACATAATGAAGAGTGGCATCAATCCAAAAGCAGTATTGCACTGGGTCCTGGAGTCTCTTTGGGCTCACACAAGCACAGCAAAGAGCTTGGACTGAGGGAACAGGCCTCCGAAAAAAGTACTGTATGGGAAACACTACACGCTGGAGAAAGGAGCATGGTAGAGCAGCAACATCTTACACCTTAAAGGCCTGTGAGGTCAACAATGGCCTTGATGAAGATAGTGTCATCTCGGATGTAGGAGTTTTTGGAGTCGAGTTTGGAAAGAGGGCAGAAGAGTGGGCAGCCACTGGCAATGTTCATGTCGCTGACAGGCCTCTGGAAGGATGAAGAGGAGATATCTGGTCGGAAGGCATCAATGATGTGCTCTCTGTTGTTCTGATCCAGTAACATGAGAGTGACCTATGGACAACAGCATCAGATAAACGTCTAAATTACCAGAAGGTTTAAAAAAGTCTGAACAGACCCCAAAAATGAAACCAAACATGGTTGAATGAAAAGAACAGAGAAACAAATTAATAAAAAGGTATCAAAATTCAATGAAATAACGAGGCCTGTTAGGAAATTAAAAAGGACCAGTTACGAAAAAGGCGGTCTCACCCATGTATGGTCATGCATATCTATGATATCACACTCAATAAAAAGGACATAAGCATCATGATTCAATGTAAGGAACATTTAGGAACCACAGACACACACACACACACGCACACAAAAGTAAAAAAAAAACACAAAAGTAAATAAAATCAGGATTTAGGGAATGATAAATAGCGATCGAATGGATATGTTGATCAGACAAACCTTCTGGTTGAATGGCCACTTGAGCAAGGCGTCACTGTGTCCCCTCATCACCACGAAGAACAGAGACAAGTGAGTACCACGTCCTGTCCCATCCCCATTCAGATAGATGCGCAAACACATCTTATAGCCATATTTGCTTGTGTAAAATGCTGTAAAACACAACATGGTGCCTCAGAGTAAAATGCTATATGTGAACAGAAGCAATCACTCACTACTGTTAATAATAAAAGAAACTAGCACTAAGCAAAACACTGTCATTCATAGAAATGCGAACATCAGTGGAGAACTTTGTGCACGTCAGCCGCATTATATTTATAAATTGTGGGAAAAATTGCTATATTATTTTATTACAGGTTTGAATTCTGTGTTTGCCGGTGTGTTTTGATGCAGTTTGAGCAAACAGAAATGTGAGATGTAAGACAAGTAGAGCGCTGTTGCATAAATATACTTCATGAGCATCATCTACACACATTTCCAAACATAGTGGTTTCACATTTCTTGGAACTGAATGCGTTAAAGGGGTCATGACATGCCTTTTTTATTATTTTAATAATAAGTACTCAAGTACTCAATTACAATCTTAGTAACTTCATATATTCGTAAAACATGATGAATGTCCACTCCCATTCTCACCCTGTCAAAAATCACTTGTGCTGCTTCTCATTAAGACTTGGCAGTAAACGGCCACTGTTATTGTTGGCTCCAGGGGTGTAAAGTAACAAATTATAAATACTCACCTTACTGTAATTAACTACTTTTCCCCCAAGAATTGTACTTTAAGTAGTTTAAAAATTATATACATTTACTTGAGCATATTTTAAGTGCTGTAACTGTACTTTTACTGTGCTATTTTCCCACCGTCTGTGTTCGCTACTTCCCTGTACTGGTTTTATTTTTATCTATCAATGTAATTGGCTAGGGAAAGTCTCATGACTCCCATCCAATGAAATCACACGTAAAAAAACTTGAACGGCAGCTGCATATTTGGCGCCATCTGTTACGGATACCTCAAGCACAGTTCAACACCTGAATATCACAGCTGCACCTGGAAGGGATTTTCGCAGTGAAAAAGGCCAAATGCTTGAATGTGTCATGTGAGTTTATCTTGCTCAAGCCATATATCAGAATTTATCCTGACTCTAATATGAAGAAACATATCGAGGTAAATGTAATATTTCTGCTTACTAGATTCTGTGTCTATAATGTAGCCTGTAATTTAGCTATCTACCACTGAGGTTATTGGGTTGATATGAGATATTAAGGCAATGTTATTGTGAGAGATTAAGGCAATGTTATAAGGCTTGGCAATAAAACAATCTTGACGTTAATCTGAAAAAAAAAAAGAGAGATGTCCTCGATATCGATGATAAACTTGAATCATTTTCTACACTTAGCCTATGATCTACATCTAGAACAGTGGTGTTCATTACATCGATCGCAATATCAAGAGCACCACTGGTTGATTGATCTAGATCAAATATAAAATATTAATTTTTATTTCCTGACATCTGTTGCTGCGTGCCGTTTGATTGACAGGCGCTAATGTTTGACCACTAATGCGGTTACGCACCTAAATGATCAAAAACACTTTATAATTCCGGCAGTGCCCATCTTGAAGCATTGATGGAAACGCATCCCTGATGTAGAGGTTGTGTTCATTTCTGTTATAATTACCAGGAAAGTAAAGATGATAAAATAATGTATAATTATGCTTAGCCTTTATCATGTTTTTGTTTTTTAATGCCTGATAGAAAAGTATCAACTTTTGTAGAGCAATACATCAGGCAGAATATTCCACCAGTAACAAACTTAAGAAAATTGTGCATCATGCACTAGAATGAGAACACAAATATTTCATGGCTTAAAAGATACAAGAACTAAATCAATGTGGAACATTGTATCTCAAAAAGAGTACAATGTAGCCCCCCATGTGCTACTTAAAGAAATAGTTCACTTAAAAATGAAAATGATCTAATTATTTACTCACCCTCATGCCATCACAGATGTGTATGACTTTCTTTCTTCAGAACACAAATTAAGATTTTCAGAAGAATATTTCAGCTCTGGTCCAAACAATACAAGCGAATGGATGCCAAAATAGTCCATATGACTCCAGTGGTTAAGTCCATGACTTCTGAAGTGATATGATAGGTTGGGTGAGAAACCGATCAATATTTAAGTCAATTTTGCTAAAAATATTTCTCCATTCCCAGTAGATGTTCACTTGCATTGTTTGAACCAAAAGAGCTGAGATATTCTTCAAAAAATCTTAATTTATGTTCTGCTGATGAAAGAAAGTCATACACATCCGGGATGGCATAAGGGTGACTAAATAGTTTGAGAATTTACATTTTGGTGTGAATTATTCATTAAAGCCTTATGTGGCCCCTGTACCATACAACTGCTCTACCGCTTCTATTGTGCCAAGTGACCCTGCTTTTTTTTTTTTTTTTGCATTCCTTGCATTGTTTTGAACATGTTTTTTTTTTTTAACAATAACTCTCTCAGGCATAAAGGGAAATTTAGACCCTGCATGTAAACTGATTTTAATGTAATTGTTTCATACATTATGATATTGATAATAACTATCTTTTAATCAGATTCATGTAGTGTACGGTATCAAAGATAAGTGGCGTATTTTAAAAGTTGTCAGTCACAAACACCTAAAACATACCTATATTATTTTTTTTGCTGGCAAACAGCCATGAAAGGGAATGTATATTACAGTATGTGTGCAACATATTTAAACTGCAGCACTGAGTTTTTATTATAAAGGGGCACAGATTGTGCAACTCAATACTCACCACTCATGAGTACTTTTAAATTAGCTACTCTTTTACTCTTATTTGAGTAGTTTTTAGGACAGGTACTTTTACCCTTCTTCAACTACATTTTTTTAAGAAGTAACAGTACTGTTACTTGAGTATTATTTTTCAGTACTCTTTCCACCCCTGGTTGGCTCTCTGCTCTTGACTGACCTGCTCTCTCATTACCATCTCTCTGCTCACCGCTGCTGGCAGGGCTACAGAAGAGATAAGGTAAAGTAGGTGTTGATGTGTTGTTGTGAAGGCGGTCAGATGCAAATTTCTACCACAGTGTGACATCACAGTGTGGAGGAAGTAGATAACAAGTCCTTTTGGCAGCTTGGCAAGTCCTTTTGTGTTCTGAAACTTACAGTAAGTGTTTATAGTACAATTACCTCTAATGTGTCAAAAGATCAAGTAAAATTGTATTCCACATGTCATGACCCCTTTAACTAAAAATACATGTGTGATTATTTGTTATGAAATATTTTAATCGAATAACACCCCAAATAAAAACACAATATGAAACTGTACAGAGAACTATACAAAATCAAAAAGTACCAGGCGAGAACATAGCTGGTGCCCGTCCAGCTACAGCATCTTGTCTCTTTTTTGAGAAGTCGGAAATCTTCCAGACAAAGACGCCATCGTAGGTGGCAGCAGACATCTCCCTCATCTTTGCCTCCATCTCCACGATGGAGAGATCCCTTAGGCCTACCGTCCTCTCCAACTGCCGTACCTGCACAAGGATCCATGCATTGTAGGATTTAGTCCTGAAAGAAACTATACATTAGTTGAAGAAGACATATTTCCCTGGCTTTATATTAAACTCTTTACCTTGTTGTTTAGTATCTCTATCTTGTCTTGGTCAAGTCGGTGCTGGCGGTTATAGGCCTCCATGGTAGTGGCAGAGCGCTCCATCTCACGGTTCAGCACGCACACGATGTTCTCGAAGGTGCTTATCTTCAGCTCCAGCTCCTTACAGCGACGGCTGAGCTCTGCCACTTTGGTCTTCTCGCTGTGCAGCTGCAGCTCCAAGGCTGCCCCAACGGCAGTAGGAAGGGGGGTGAAAGATGTACCGAGCTTTGGAGCTGGTGGTGGGTGCAACGGTGCGCAGGCCCCCTGCACGGGAGCCCACACTCCACTCAGCTGACCTATCTTCAGCTCCAGCTCCCACAGAGACTGATGCAGTTCATGGATCTTGTGGCTGGCCAACTCCAGACTCTGAGGCTGCAGACTCTCCAAGTTCACCTTGATCCCCATGATGAAGTGCAATAGGAGGTTCAAGTGCTCGTAGGAACAGGCTTGCTCATGGTCGTGGATCTTCTCCTTTTCCACCTACAGGTATTCAGAGTCCCTGATGCTTAGGATTAATGTGGAATTCAAATTAACAAAGATGGATGCATAAAAGGGACAGTAGACACATCCATAAAGGGAGTTTGCCTACCATCATGTCACAGCCTACAACATGAAATCTGCAGGGTGTTCTGAATTTGGTACACAGTTTAATGTGGTCCACATACTGCAGAGAGAGAGAGAAAAAAAACAACTGTCAAAGCATTTATGAAGAGCTGGAGTAAAAACATTTATTGAAAGTCTTTAGCATTAAAAACTTAAAGGGATAGTTCACCCAAAAATGACAATTCTCGTATCATTTACTCACCCTCATACCATCCCAGTGTAAGACTTTCTTCTGCAGAACACAAATGAAGAATTTTAGAAGAATTTCTCAGCTCTGTTGAACCTCACAATGTAAGTAAATGGTGACCAGAACACAGATGGCCCAAAAAGGACAGAATAAAAGTAATCCATATGAATCCATTGGTTTAATGAATGTTTTATGAAGTAATATGATAGGTGTGGGTGAGAAAGATATGCAAGATTTTTTTAACTATAAATCTCAAACTTAGACCAGCCACAACCAATAGGTGGCTGAATGTGAACCATAATGTGGAAATGTGAAGGTTAAAGTGTATATTTTCAGTAAAAATTACATATATATTGATCTATTTCTCACCCACACCTATCATATCATATAATTTCTGACGATACGGATTAAACTTCTTATGGCTTACTTTTATACTGCCTTTTTGTTCCTTTTGGCCCTTCAAAGGTGGTCACCACTCATTTGCATTGGCATGGCCAACAGAGCTTAAATATGCTTTTAAAAATCTTTGTTTGTGTTCTGCAGAAGAAAGTAAAACACATCTGGGATTGAATGAGGGTAAATGATAAGAGAATTTTCATTTTTGGGTGACCTATCCCTTTACAAACACTACAATGGATACAACATGAACTGTAAACATACAGTGCATCCGGAAAGTATTCACAGCGCTTCCCTTTTTCCACATTTTGTTATGTTACAGCCTTATTTCAAAATGGTTTAAATTAATTATTTTCCTCAAAATTCTACAAACAATACCCCATAATGACAACGTGAAAGAAGTTTGTTTGAATTCTTTGCAAATGTATTAAAAAGAACAAAATCACATGTACATAAGTCTTCACAGCCTTTGCTCAATACTTTGTTGTAGCACCTTTGGCACCAATTACTGCCTCAAGTCTTTGTGTATGATGCTACAAGCTTGGCACACCTATTTTTGGGCAGTTTCTCCCATTCTTCTTAACAAGACCTCTCAAGATCCATCAGGTTGGATGGGGAGCGTTGGTGCACAGCCATTTTCAGATCTCACCAGAGATGTTCAATCGGGTTCAAGTCTGGGCCACTCAAGAACATTCACAGAGTTGTCCCGTAGTCACTCCTTTGTTATCTTGGCTGTGTGCTTAGGGTCAATGTCCTGTTGGAAGGTGAACCTTCACCCCAGTCTGAGGTCCAGAGTGCTATGGAGCAGGTTTTCATCAAGGATGTCACAGTACATTGCTGCATTCATCTTTCCCTCAATCCTGACTAGTCTCCCAGTTCCTGCCGCTGAAAAACATCCCCACAGCATGATGCTGCCACCACAATGCTTCACTGTACAGATGGTATTGGCCAGGTGATGAGCGGTGCCTGGTTTCCTCCAGACAGAAGAGTTCAATCTTTGTTTCATTAGACCAGAGAATTTTGTTTCTCATGGTCTGAGAGTTCTTCAGGTGCCTTTTGGCAAACTCCAGGTGGGCTGTCGTGTGCCTTTTACAGAGGAGTGGCTTCCGTCTGGCCACTCTACCATACAGGCCTGATTGGTGGAGTGCTGCAGAGATGGTTGTTCTTCTGGAAGGTTCTCCTCTCTCCACAGAGAAATGCTGGAGCTCAGTCAGAGTGACCATCAGGTTCTTGGTCACCTCCCTGACGAAGGCCCTTCTCCCCCGATCGCTCAGTTTGGCCAGGCGGCCAGCTCTAGGAAGAGTCCTGGTGGTTCCAAACTTCTTCCATTTACGGATGATGGAGGCCACTGTGCTCATTGGGACCTTCAATGCTGCAGACATTTTTTTTGTACCATTCCCCAGATCTGTGCCTCAATACAATCCTGTCTCGGAGGTCTACAGACATTTCCTTGGACTTCAAGGCTTGGTTTGTGCTCTGACATGCACTGTTAACCCTCTGGGGTCACCGGCACGCGTCCTGCTGGATTTTTTCATCATTACAGCGGAAACAACTTAAAATAGTCATTTTTGGGTATAAAGATAAGTGTAAGACATCATTAGAGACTATAAAGGGTCTACTTTTATTTGTGTACACTCACAATAACAACAAAACCTTGTGCTTTTGTAAAATAAAGAAAATATAAAGGGTGAGCTATCAGACGTCTCTGTCTCCACGAGCATATTTCTGAAACACGTCACAAAAATGAACTGAAACTCTGCGAATACTTATCACACAAATATGAAACATATGTCTAAAGAAAGCTTAAGATTTCTACTTTTAAATAAAACAATTCAAATTTAAAACAAATATTCTCCTTCAATGTAATCTGTATGAAACAAAGCGATGTACAGTTTTCCTGGCACAGCTAATTATAGCTAATGTGATCACACCCACCAGCAGAGTGCACCATTCATACAGTAATGTGCTGAAGCGATCAAGGCCAATGGTAAATGCCCCCGACAGTGAGGTTTGATGTAAACACAATTCATTCACTTTACTGCGCGTTTGTAAACATACACAGGCGAGGTAACTCCTGGACAGTAAGGAAGAGTTAACATTTTCCTCAGAAGAAAAGAGGGACTCCGATGAACATTTGCACTTTGAAGAGAGACTTGATCCAGCCAAGGATACAATTTCGGACGATTAAGTCATTTAGTTTTCATTAGTCGACATGCTATTTTATATAAACATGTACATATTTTACTAGTGGGACTGTTTCCAGACTTGCCAGCCAAGATTCAGAGTATTGAAATTTGAAATATGTCCTAATAAGCAAGTTTTAGTTACATTTAAATGCTGTTTCGGCTAAAGCAGTATTTAAATTGTATGCTGTATGATATAAATATGATACGTAATATCATATAAAATTATATGAATGTTTAGAATATATTTTATCTAGTGTTTATGCTGCCTCTTTACCATCAATGCTTGTGCTTGCAAATATCTGTTCAGGTGTAAATGAGTAAAATGCACTTTAAATATGCCCATATTAGAAAATCACCATCTTATAATGATTTCTGAAGGATCATGTGACACTGAAGACTGCAGTAATGGTGCTGAAAATTCAGCTTTGATCACAAATTGCATTTGACAATATATTCAAATAGAAAACTGTTCTTTTAAATTGTAAAAAGAGTTCACACAATGTTTTTACTGTATTTTCGATCAAATAAATGCAGTCTTGTTGAGCAGAAGAGACTAAAAACTTTCATATGGTAGTGTAGGTATAAAATTAGGTTAAGGCTTTATGTAAAGAAAATGTATTCAGATTACTCCTTTTAACTTAAAACTTGATTTGGATCATTAAGTCTCCTTACATTCATTCTCTATCCCTCATTGATAGGCCCAGGGGAGGGTCTTTGTCTCTCATGTGTGAAATACAATCCATATTCATGATCATTCACGCCTCCTCGCATATTACCTTTCAACTCTAAAATTGTCTAACAAAAGTTAAATTACTATATTGTTTTGTATGAATGAGTGATCAGGATGATTTTCACATCATTTTGTAGCAAAACTCTAGGCTACAAGATCCATTTCTCAAAAGTCTTGTGGACAAATCTTTAGCATGTGTTATATGGCCTTATTTCAATGACTTAAAATTTTTGTTTTTTCAAAAACCACGCATAAACATTATTTTCTCAAAAATACAAACATGTACACACATGTTGCTCACATATTATTGTAACCCTGTTTGTGCTGAATACAGTGTTATCAGACTTTAGCCATTAATGTGTTTTTAAGCAACTGAAAAAAGCACAAATGTAAAGGCATGTCAAAACTTCGCCAGGGCCCAAAATACCCTCAGACCCCAGAGGGTTAACTGTGGGACCTTCTATAGACAGGTGTGTGCCTTTCCAAATCATGTCCAATCAACTGAATTTACCACAGGTGGACTCCAATCAAGTTGTAGAAACATCTCAAGGATGATCAGTGGAAACAGTGGAAAACCTGTGCTCAATTTTGAGTGTCATGGCAAAGGCTGTTAATACATATGTGCATGTGATTTATTTTTATTTTTTTTCGTTTTTTATTTTCAATAAATTTGCAGATTTCAAACAAACTTCTTTCACGTTGTCACTATGGGGTATTGTTTCTAGAATTTTGAGGAAAATAATGAATTTAATCCATTTTGGAATAAGGCTGTAACATAACAAAATGTGGAAAAAGTGAAGCGCTGTGAATACTTTCCGGATGCACTGTATATACTGTTTGTATATAGTTTAAAAGATGTTAACTCACTTTCTCTCTGGGGATTTTTTTCTTGGCACAGCCTTCACAAATCATTGGGTATTTAGGGCATATCTCGTCATGGGCCTAAAAAACAAACATACATGGCTTTAAGTTGTCACAACATATCATTATAAAGATCCAAAATCAACACTGTCTCAGATCACACTTTTATAAAAAGAATGAATGACAGGTGTTATAATTCATTCTTGATCATTATTCTCACTGCTTAGCAGTTTCAGATTTCTGAATTCAGCAAATTATTGATTACTGTTCAAAAGAAAAGTCTTACCTTAATATTTTTAAAATGAAAAGGCTCCTTGCAGTATTTACAATTCAGAATTCTTTCAGGGCATTCTCTTTCATTGTGACGCTCAAGTTCATTGGCTCTCAAAAGCTCTTTGCATGATGGGCAGGGAAGGATCCTAAAGTCACACTTTCCCTCATGGTTTGCCTTTGAGAAATGAAAACCAATTCAGACGGTGTCAGATTGCTCCCCAATCAGAATTTAAGACTTCTGATATGTAAAATGCTGAACAAGGAACACACATAACCTCGTATTCTTTGATGGTGCCTGTCCAACTACATTCCTCGTTGATGCAAACAGCTTCTAGAGCTTCAACTTCTCTTTTGGCAGCATTATCAGGGAAAGCCTAGAAGAGATTGCAAATAGTCAACGTGAGATCTCCTTTCAACTGATTTACTAGTCGTGATAAATGGGTTGGCCATGAACATTTAAATATTGGCCGCCTAAAATCTGAGAAGCCAAAAAGAGACCTTTTGAATTATTATAATTAATCAACACACTTGGGATGGGAATTATTTAGTAATTTTGTCATCAAGTACTCTAACTATATTTACTTTAAAAATAACAGGTATGACACATACATCAAAGTATTATTTTGTTTTATTCACCAACATTACAAGGTGTGATGTGTTTCTAAATAAGATAACTTAAAAAAAAATGCATTTCTTTTGAAAAAGAATAATATGAACTAATTAAATTCTCATTACACTTCATTACAAATCTCAATGCAATAATTACAAATACGAGAATTATTGAGACAAGTACCGTAAGTTTCAGCATTGCCTTCAGAAGGCAAACATGCCAAAGAAATTCAATTTCCGGTATATTTTTTTATATATCATTTAAATAGTCGATTACTTGGTACTGAACGAGTACTCGATTACTTGTTAACATCCCCATTGTACACTGTATGTATTTTGATTTTATAAAATCATACACACTCAAAAAGCTACATACATTTCTTTTTTAGCACTTGACCATTCCAAGAACTCAAGAAAAGGAAAATCCACCAGAACAGTTACAACAGCTGTATTATGGTAAAACTGGAAGTAGTTAAACTAATTTAGTATTAGCCAGAACTCTCATCAAAAATGTAAATACATTTATATACATAGATATTACTGCTTGGACAAGGTCCCATATTCAAGTATTGTGGTATCAATTAGTAATTTCTGTTGCTTTTGAAATATCACGATATAAAAGGGTAACCAGCAGTGACCACCATTATTTTACTGGAGAACAGAAACCCACATAACTTACACAGCCCTGTTTTAATATTGACGTTGGCTCTTCAAAAATGTCTTCTTTTACACAGGCACTGCATTTCTGAGGTCCGGAGCTACGACGGGAAAAAGGAAAAAATATTTCAGGCACACAAGCACAGGACATTTCGCTGACAAAAACGATGGAACACCACATACCAAAAAAAAAAAAAAAAAGGAGTTGCTTTGTCAATGGCTTCAACAGATCAAAACCTGTCTGGCTACATTGTACTTTAGAGCCGAAAAGAACCTGACAGCCCCCATTTATGTGCCCCGATACAAACCAACGTTTGCTGATGGTTTACTCATAAAATATACCATAAAAATGGCATCGGAGGCCAGACAGGTATTCATCTTTTGTAGTGTCGTGTCAGGTGGGCCATCTAGACTGAAAGTCGCTTACCTCACTGCTTTATTAAAACAATATGAACAGAAACGATGTCCGCACTGCGCCTGAAACGGTCTCCTAAGGATTTTCTGACAGATATTGCACAGATGCTTGTCCTCCAGCTTGTTGGCGAGTATTTTCTTGGGGAATCCAGGTTTGTTGACTTCTAATGAAGATGGTGGTGAGGGTTCCTGTGCAGCCATTATTCCCAAGCGCGCATGTGACCAGGCTCCAGAGAAGAGACGGAGATCTCTCTACTCATTTCACAGAAAGGGTTGTTAACAGATGATTTCCAGGGGACATTACGATGTGACATATAAAGCGATTAACTTAATCTGTAACATTTAAAACAGTATCTAAATCCGCAAGGATTAATATTTATTCATGCATGACAATCACAACAAAATATGATCGTAGTTGCAATAATTGTTTACGTTTGCAGATATTAGGATGTAAAATAAATAAATACATCTATAAAAATAAATCGTATGACATTTTAAAATTGACATTTTAAAATTGTCCTACCATATTATGGTCCAACGAACATTATAAAAGCTGAGGGGCTCTGAAACATTGTATTAAATACATTCTGCGTTTTTGTCGTGCGTAGTAATGAGTTTAATATTTTATTCTATTATCATATTTTATTTGTATTTATGGTGTTGCTCAGAAATGTGAATAACGGTATGCGTCGCGCTCCCCAGATCATGGATGAATGGGGTCCACTAGGGGGCGAACGATGATCAAATATGTGAAGCTAGAAACTGCCCTGTACTGCACACGGGAGTAATAAAAGTCCTCTCATAAATAAAGTCCTATCGTGCAAATTATGAAATGCATTTATATGCAGTCACAAGAGTTGACAAATACGGTTGTCCGAGTTGGTAAAAATTTGAAATATTTTAAGAAACTAGTTTTAAACAATGCCAAGATGGCAGAAATGTAATCTTTGTGCCCATGTTGGTGTCATAAATTAAATTAGAACTGCAGATGTAAAAGCCTAAAAATAATCATTTTGCAATCGTAATAATTTATTCAATTGAGGGAGGAAGGCTTTTGGCCGAAACGTTTTTATTCCCCAGCTACAAAACAATAAATGTATATATTTTTTTAGAGACAGGTTTATAGTGCAGACTTTCTCTTATTTTTATTCCGTTGAAAGATATATTTAAACAGTAAGAAATAAAGATCATTCTGATTATAGTCTATTATGAAAATATCATATGATCATATGTATTTGAAGTGTTCTCTCTTTTACCTTACAATATTACCTATTAAGATTCTTATTATTTACTATACAAATATATTTTAATTTAATTTGTTTCTTTTGAGGTTTATATTTAATTTACACTGCCAACTTAATACAAGGTAAATATTTCCAGATAATATTTTAAATATTTATTTTCACTTTAGAACAATGAAAATATAAATGCTAATTATTTCATTTTGCAAAACATTATGTTGTCTTTATTATATCACTCTTACTTTTGTTCGTACACAGGATAAATGTGCATGATAAAAAAACAGCTGCTTTCTTATTTTAGGAAGGTGGTCCCTAGCAAATAGATCACCATATTTTGGAGTCCTTGGCATCAAAAAAGTTTGTAAACTCCTGAGTTACACTACCTGACTTCGATGAACAAAAAGTTGTATATATAGCTATAAATATTAATAATAAATGAAAACAAATTATTTTCACTGATTTTATATATATATATATATATATATATATATATATATATATATATATATATATATATATATATATATATATATATATATATATATATATGTTTTCGAGTGTCTTTTATTTTGAAAATAATAATATTTTCGCCATCACCGTCTGTCAGAGTGATAGGTCAGTGTTTCTGATTTCACGAAAACCATAGCTTGTTGATACTGTATCACGAAACGAAAGCTGATCCTATAATTGCGGTAGTTCACACAGAGCTATCTCAGGCCAGTAAATAGTTTATTAGATTATGTGGGTTATTGTGTTTGTGGATTTACTGTCTCGAGTCTCATGAACCAATCGTATAGTGAGTTTTACAGTTGATCAGCAATGGACTTTAAACCAGATAATTTGCAGCGCAACCGGCATCTTTATTTTTAAACCAAGCCATGATAGCTTTTTAAAAACACAGTTGGGCCTATCCTAATGTTATGTAGCCAGAATACAATCGGTATAATCAAATCTTTGAATAATTTCGTGATATTCGCTCTTGGACCGAGAACAAGGTCCTTGTGAATAGTTTACTTACCGAAACGAAACTGCTGCTTCAAGCTTTCCTAAATATAAGGTAAAATTTTAATGTTTGTTTTGTCTATTTACATCAGTTACATAGATGTTACAATGATTGATCGTCTCAATTTAGCGCTCAGTTGGTAACGCATTTTTTTTTTGTGTGTCAATACTCTGAACTGTTTTCCTTTTATTTATGTATTTATTTGAACGATCTTTTTGTTTATGTCTTCATATAGGCTATGGCTGATGAAAATACCCAGTTCTGCAGTAATTGGTGAGTCAGATAAGGCGTGTTGTTTTGAAGTTTCGGCTAAATGTACAAGTTGACAACCTTTTGCTTTCGATGCTCCCAGTCCTTTGCCATCAACTCTCCTTCCTGTACTTCAGCGCCATCATTTCCTGAAATAATTATTCACCCTAAAATGAAAATGATCTAATCATTTACTCAACCTCATGCTATCCCAGATGTGTATGACTTTCTTTGTTCTGCAGAACACAAAGATATGTAGACGAATGTCTCACTCTGTTGGTCCTTACAATGCACGTGAATGGTGACCAAAACTTTGAAGCTCAAAAAGCACATAAAGGCACCATAAAACTAATCCATAACACTCTAGTGGTTAAATCTATGTCTTCTAAAGTAATATGATAGGTCATCATTCCTATGCCCTATTCCATACGAAGACAATTACCCTCCACTGTGTGAGCTTCAGAAGGCTGAAAGGTGATTATGGTAAGCCAAATCGAATTTTAAGCTATTCTTATCGGAAAATCTTTTTGGAATTGACCCTACAGCATGGATTGTGCTCCTTTCAAAGTACCCTGCGAAGGCATGACCAGTGCCAGTTAGCCAGACGCTAGGGGGAGAGAGTGTTCTCATTCTATAAAGCATTTGTTTGGACAAAAACTTCTCAGGCACTTTGTGCTGTCATGACTGTGCCTTGGTCTGTCAAGCCAGAAGAGAGAGACTGCTCATTTTAAATGCTTATATCTTCTGAAATGAATTTTGTCAGCATTTGGAAGTACATTAGTGTATTGACAGAGTTAGGGAGTTACGGAATACATGTAACGGGAATACATATTTAAAATGCAAAATATAAGTAACTGTATTCCACTACAGTTACAATTTAAATAATTGGTAATTACAATAGTTACATTCAAATGTATTTTGATTACTGAAGACATTACTTTGCATTTTATTGCCATTTGTTTCATTTAATATTTAGTCCTTTCAGATGGAAAACATTTATACATATAAATGATGTGATCCAAAGTGCATTTGAACAGTGGTGAAACACTTTCTAATGATGAGTTGCATTCATACGAGCAGACAGAGAAGTAAGTTTAGAGCAGAAAAAATAGAAATAAACTTTGTGTAAATTGTCAGCTTTACGCTAAGCTAAAATGGCATTTGTAGCCATTTTACATGCACATTACCAGGCATGATCATATTTTTTTTTTATCAAGAAAATTCACGTTGGATCATAATTTCTTTTTTTCTAGTAAGTCCTTTGATATTAGTGCAAAAATCTTATTTTTATTGAGTAATGTAAATATTGACCTGTTTCTCACCCACACCCATCATATTGGTTCTGAAGATATAGATTTAACCACTGAAGTGTTATGGATTACTTTTAAGAGCCTTTATGTGCTTTTTGGAGCTTCAAAGTTTTGGTAGCGATTTGTGAGGACCTACAGAGCTGAAATATTCTCATAAAAATATGAATTTGTATTCTGCAGTAGAAAGAAATTCATAAACATCTGGGATGGCATGAAGATGAGTAAATTATGAAATTCTTTAATTTTGGGGTGAACTTTCTTTCATGACTATTAATTTATAATTAGTCACTTTAGCTGATGCGTTTATCCATAGCAACTCACAATGCTCTTATTAAAAGAACAGTCTCCATGAAGTAACCTACATTAGGGTGGCTTTTCTTGCTCAACATTGAGAGAATTGAACATACAACCTGTCAGTCAACTAACCACAGAACCCTGTCTGTCTCTTCAGCAAGCGTGACATTCCAGAGGCCAACTTTACAACACATGAGATTCACTGTCGGCGGAACATTGCTTTATGTGATGTGTGCCAGGAGCCTTTTCCTCATGCCGAACTTGTGCAGCACAAAGAGCTGGATCATGCAGAGGTAGGATCCAGTTATGATGTATGAATCGATGTATTGATGATAAAAGCCCAATTAATCTCTTACTGTATATGCTGTGCATATAGCAGATATTTCAGAAAATCTGATTTGAGCGATTCTCACTCATTCTCACCAGGCTGATAAATGTAAATTCTATTAAATAGAAATCTCTTTTTACAGGAACAATGCAAATGTGGGTTAAAGATAGAGAAAAGGTTCATGGAGACTCACCAGGTACTGTTGCTCAACATAAACATTTTGCATATCGATGTTTACATGTAACATGAGTTTTATTTGTTTGTGGCTTTTGCTTTCAGTTGGTAAATCCGAAAGTTATCACAATTTGAAACCCGTTAATTGTTTTGAGTGCTATTTCATTCATATTCATTTTACTCCTCACAGAGGTCAGAGTGCAGTCACCGACTGGTCCCATGTCAGTTCTGTGACCTGGAGCTGGCCTTCTGTCAGGCTAAAGAGCATGAGGACTACTGTGGGACCCGCACTGAGCCCTGCCCCGTCTGTAAGTGTAACGTTATGCTGAGAGAGCAGAAAATCCATCCAGCCCTGTGTGGTAGCTTTACGCCCCCTCAGGAGAGGCACAGCGATAGGGCAGGCTCCCAGTCTCCAGGAGCTTGGTTTGAGACTCATTCCATTCATAACCTGTTGAGGGCCCAGGAAAGAAGCCACAATAATAACAACACAGGGGCAGCAGACCGCAGGGGCCCACCACGACCCTTGGAGGACAGAATACATAATAGTACCAGAGGAACAGTGAGGGCAGGAACCAGGACAAACACACAAACAAGGACCAATGAATTTGCTTACTGTAAGTATCAGCCTGGCTGTTTTAGTTCTAACTTTAGATATAATGCTTTTTAAAAGTCTGCATCCCCAAACAAAAAAAAAAAATGATGGATGATTCTGTATCTAATTTAAATCTGCAAATAAACAAAACAAAGAAACATTACAAGATTTTCAAAAGTAAACTCAGACTTTTGAACAGCACTGTAATTTACAATTAATATAATATGGTTTTAACTGAAATGCTTGCATATTTTGTGGAATGTGATGGCAGTTTTCTAAGTGTCCTAACAGGATGCTGGCACGTTTTTTGTCAGCACTAGAAAAAAGTAACCTTCCACTTTGCTCATTTCCTCAGTGCTGGATCAGGAAGGAGAGCTGGGGAACAACAACAGCAGTCTGCTGTGGTCTCTGGGCCAGGTGCCAGACTACGACTCCTCCAGTCTGGACTACATGCTGGCCCTCAGCCTGCAAACTGAAGGTGACTTGGAGGACCCTGGGGGTCAGGAGGGTGTGTGGACTGATGTGTGGGACCATCGACTGGGAAGGACATCAGCCCATAGCAATCTTACTTCCCAGCTCCCCTACAACACTAACAACAACTGCACTTCAGCCCCCCCTAAATCCAACACAATCCCAGGCCATAGCCCTTCCTCAAATATCATGCTCCCTTGTGAGTTCTGTGAAGAGCTCTTTCCAGAGGAAGACCTTATCATACACCAGGTACGTGCTGAGGCCTCAGTTATTCCATCAAGTTACACTCCCTCTTGACTTGATATTTAAATTGGGCCTCTTGTGTCTAGATAACTCTAGTAAGTGTCAAGTACAGAGCACAACAAAAGTTTTCCATAAGAGGCTATTGTCATTTCAGTACTGATGTTGAATATCTCACTCCGTTCCTTCTAGTTGGATCTCTATTGTTTCACTATACAGTGTTTAGTTACCATGGAAACCTCCTCAGATTTCAGCCATCCAGCTTCTCCAACAGGCTGAACCCTGATGAGATTCTTCTCCTCTTTCTAAGACCATAGAGAATTAGTTTGTTATCTGGGTCAGTTGCCCTTGTTGACCACTATAATGTAAATACTCTTTTTTCTTTTTTTTTAATATCTTTTAGACCGGCTGCAGCCCTGCATCTGCTATCGCTTCCTTCAGTAAACAGGCTCCATCTCTTCACTATGAAGACACCATATCTCAAGGGGCTGGTCATGTCATTCCAGCCCACACACCCATTCAACCCACCCTGCCCCTGTCTGTCTCTCCAGTCTCCTACAGTTCCTCATCCAGTCCTGGTGAGGGTGACGTGCTCATTCCTTGTGAGTTTTGTGGCGTTGCCTTGGAAGAGAATGTGCTCTTTCACCATCAGGTATTATTGACAGTCTGTTTGATGTTATGTCTTTAGATAATGATTGAAGTTCTTATAAAAGATAAAGTGAAATGTTAAAGGAATAGTTTATCCAATAATGAAAATTCTCTCATCATTTATTCACCCTCATGCCATCCCAGATGATTTTATATCTCAGTTCTTAAGGTCCATACAATGCAAGTGAATGGTGACCAAAATTTAAACACAAAGGCAGCATAAAAGTAAACCTTACAACCCCAGTTGTTTAATATTTGTCTTCTAAAGCGATCCAGTCGGTTTTGGGTAAGAACAGACCAAAATGTAACTCCTTTTTCACTATAAATCTTGACATCAGCAATCTCCTTGGTGATCATGATTTCATCTAGTGCTCTGCGCATGTGAGAAGCACTAGGAAGTGTAATCGAGCTTGCCTAGAAACTGCAATGGAGAGATGTAGAGTGAAAGAGGAGTTTCATTTTGGTCTTTTCTCACACAAAACCAGTCTCTTCAGAAGGCATGGATTAAAGTCCATGGAGTCTTATGGATTACTTTTAAGCTGCCTTTATGTGAATTTTGCATTGTATGGACCTACAGAGTTGAGATATTCTTCTTAAAATCATTGTTTGGGTTCTGCAGTAGAAAGTAAGTCCTATCAGGGTTGCCATGAGGGTGAGTAAACAATTAAATAATTTTCATTTTTAGGTGAACTATCCCTTTAGGTGAGAAAGCAATGAAATATGTTTTCATTGCTCTGTATAAAAATAGTTTGATAAATGTTTCTTTAGATACCCACAAGCAAAAGGAACACTCCCATTTACTATAGTTGTGACTACAGCCGTGGCCAAAAGTATTGGCAGTGACATACATTTTGTGTTTTGCAAAGTTTGCTGCTTCAGTATTTGTAGATTAATGTTTTACATGTTTCTATTGTACACTGGAAAACAATGATATGCGTTTCATAAGTTTTAAAGGCTTGTATTGGCAAAAACACAAAATTTATGCAAAGAGTCAATATTTACAGTGTTGACCCTTGTTATTCATAACCTCTGCAATTTGCTCTGGCATGCTGGATATCAGCTTCTGGGCCAAATCCTGACTGATGGCTATCCATTCTTGACTTATTTGTGCTCTGATTTGATCACAATTTATGGGCTTCTGTTTGTCCACTCGCCTTTTGAGGATTGACCACAGGTTCTCTATGGGATTAAGATCCGGGGAGTTGCCTGGCCACGGATCCAGAATTTCAATGTAATGATCTCCGAGCCACTTCATTATCATTATCTTGCCTTGTGACATGTTGCTCCATCATGCTGGAAAATGCACAGATGATCAGCAAATTGCTCCTGGATCGTTGGGAGAAGTTGCTCTTGCAGGACGTTGTGATACCATTCTTTATTCATGGCAGTGTTTTTGGGCAGAATTGTGAGAGAGCCCACTACCTTGGATAAAAAGCAACCCCACACAGGGATGGTCTCAGGATGCTTCACTGTTGGCATTCATGGTAGTCTGCTCTTATAATCCAATCAGAATGATAGAGTGATTTCACCTGACTAGTACTCGTTCCCAGGTGCTGCTGATATGATTATTGAAATGATGTTGGCTGGTCATTTTGTGCTAGGACCAAAAAACTGTGAAATTTGTTTTTTGTGATAAAGTTAATTTTTTTGGCCAATTAAGCTTTTTACAATTATTTAAAATGCATCTGATCACTCTGCACAATAATCTAGAAACAATGTGAATCAACAACACAACAACTGAAGCAGAATTTTTTTTTGGCCATGGCTGTACATATGGTGCAATGTTTTCATTTTAGTAGTTTATTTATTTTAGACCATTTTTATTTGGGGGTGATCTCTTTAAGCAAGAAACTTCTATTAGCTTTTTATTGCTTTTCAGCTATAGTATGTTTATTCTCTTTTGTAAATGTAGAGTAGAAGAGGAGCCTACCATTCAGTTGATTGGCTGAGTGTTATGTTAATAGTTTTGTCCTACTGTAAAGGATAAGTGTGACCTCCGCCCCAAGACCGCTTATTCAAAAGATGGGGTATCTCCATGGAAACCACACAACACAGCTAAAGAGGCCCATGAGAGGAGATCTCCTGAGAGGCAGAGGAGAGTAAGACATCAAGGTGAGATGCCAAAATACATAAACACATTCTCAGTTACTTTCCTACCGGTAATCATCTTTGTAATCTGTTGATTCATTTGACTTCTTATTGACTTATATAGAAGTCAAATGAATTTGCAGATTACAAAGATGGATAAACTATCCCTTTAAATAATCAAAAGCCAAGCTTTTTTATATATATATATATACTTGGCTTTTGATAATTTAAAGGGATAGTTTACCCAAAAATGAAAATTCTGTCATAATTTACTCCTCATGTTGTTCCAAACCTTTATGACTTTATCCACACTTTGTATGGAGCATAAACTAAGATTTACAGCAGCATATATAGTGTTGGTTACTATTCACTTTCATTCTGCCTTACATCTCCTTTGGTGTTCCACAGAAGAAAGAAAGTCATACAGGTTTGAAAGAACATGAGGGTGATAAAATGAAGATAGAATTGTCATTTTGGTGGAACAATACTTTAAAAGTAACCAGTCAGACCTGTACATGTTTTTACAGCTGACCCAGGTGATGAGCTCCTGCTGCAGACAGCTCAAGGGTGGCAGAGAGGCACCTCAGGTTTGGACCAATGTAAGCCCTCAGTGTATGGATCCACCAAGAACACTAATGCTGAGCAGCAGGTGAAGAGCAGGAACCAAAGGTGTGGAGCGGTTGAGGCTAACACCTACCCAGCACCACTCAATGACAGCCTCAAGACCCATTCTACAGCCACTTCAGGGTATGCTCAGAGCTATGTAGGGTTGACAAACAAAACTATCAAGTTATGACTACTTTATTGAATATTTTACCTGTTTGGTCTGCTTCTGATATGATATGCAGCCTTGATATCTGACATTAACCATTCCTGAAAGTATTTTTCTGAAATAATTACATGTACATATATGGTTGGTATGGTTCTAGTATGTTCTGCTGTAAAATATTTTATCACCTAAATATTGGTTAGAGCTTGTGTGGAGCACAACTCTGGATTGTTCACCCAAAAATGAAAATTCTCTCATCATTTACTCATCCTCATGCCATCTGAGATGTGTAAGAATTTATTTCTTCTGCAGAATTCAAATTAAGATTTTTAGAATGGCCAGAACTTTAAAGCTCAAAAAGCAGATTAAGGCAGTGTTACTGAAATCCATCAGACACCGGTGGGTTAATCAATGTCATCAAAAGCGATCCAGTTGGGTGAGAACAGACTAAAATGTATCTACTTTTTAACTATAAACCTTGACAGCAGTCTCCCAGTGATCATGATTTATAGCTCGATAACACTTCCTATAGCACCACTTAGCGCTCTGCGCATGCGGCAAGCACTATGAAGTGTAATAGATCTTGAAATCATGATCGTCCCCAGAGGCTACAATGGCTATATGGACAGTACAGTGCAAAAGGAGTTATACTTTGGTATGTTATCACCCAAAACCGATTGGATCCATTTAGAAGACATGGATTAAACCATTGAAGTCGAATGGAATTTTTCAATGTTGCATTTATGTGCTTTTTTTGAGCTTCAAATGTCTGGCCACCATTCAATTGCATTTAAATTACCTACAGAGTTGAGATTTTTCAAAGTTTTTTTTAATTTTTTTATTATTATTATTGGGTTTGATGGAAAAAGTAATAGAATTTCAGTGGTCAAAATGGGTGGGAACCCTGAAATTGTTTTTTTTCCCCATGACAGACTTCCCCACAGAGGAAGGCTTGAAGGTCGAAGGAGTGAGAAAAACACTGAGACACCGAAGGTATGCATCTTAATTGTTAGAGGATCATGAATGAAATACATTTTAAGAAGGAAATTGTTTAGAAGATGTCCATTTTGTCTTAACAGAATAGTTCACCCAAAAATTATCATTCTTTCATCATTTATTCACCCTTATGTCATCTCAAACTCGTATGACTTTCTTTCATCTGTAGAAGTTATTTGAATGAAAATATGATTTTTCTGTATTTTTTCTGTTTTTCCATACAATTCAAGTGAATAGTGACACATTTTCAAGCTCCTAAAAGCACATCAAGGCAGCATAAAGGTAACCCATATGACTCCAGTGGTTTAATCCATGTCTTCTGGAGCGATCCAATCGATTTTGTGTGAGAACAGACCAAAATATAACTCACTAAATCTTGACATCAGCAGTCTCCTTTGCAATCATGATTTCCGGCTCGATTACACTTCCTATAATGCCATCTAGTGCTCTGTGCATGCATCAAGCTTTAGGAAGTGTAATCATGCTTGAAATCATGATCATGCCATGAGACCAGAACCCAAGGAGGGAGCCTAAGGTTAGCCAAACAAAGCATAGCGCTGCTGGACACTGGCGAGGAGACTAGATGCCGTTCTATTTGAATGTGTGTCTATGGAGGAGATGCTTGAGTATGCTGAATAAACCGCTTTTGTGATGAAACAGCTCATCACTTAATGAATTGGCTTCTTGTCCACTAATCTTCAACATGTTTTACACTAAAAAATCCTTTTGGAGTGAACTATGCATGCAGTGTACTATGATTTGAAGAGAGGAGAGGAGAAGAAGAGAAGTCACAGACGACTTTGTGACAACTAGGTGTCAGTGTACCACTCCATTCATTTGTATGGGATATGCAAACTGTGATTTACTGTTGTAACACTCAGGGCCATTTATATGATTGGTTTAGAAGACTCATGTAATCCAAGTTGACTGTTATGTTTGCTCTGTCCTATTGTAAAGGCTTGGGGGTTGATATCTCAGTATAAAAGAAACTCTGTAGAGACTGCAATGCAAGATGTACAGTGAAAAAGGAGTTACATTTTGATCTGTTCACACCCACAATTGATTAGACTGCTATAGAAGACATGGATTAAAAGGGCACTCAGTAACATTTTGTTTGTGTCATCTTGGACTTACATTGACATCTAGTGGTGTGGATGCAGCATCATTCAAAATCAGTTTCAAAATGGTTTTCCATTACAGATGCCATTGTAGAAATTCACTATTCACAATCAGCCATGATTAATTTAATCCTAGAGTACAAGTGTTCATTAACGAGACAGTTACTGAGATTGAGCAAGTAGTATTCAGCTGGTCATTTGATTCAAAATGGCAGCCCCCATGATGTCGCTCCTGCCCCATGTAGAATAAAACAGCTTTTATAAGGTGTATGACTAGAGTCTTCATCTCATGTGATTGGTCATGATTTTATACATATGTTTCAAAATTTCAATTAATTTCTTTAGAAGTAAAATTTTTTTTAATGGGTAAAAAGTTTCTGTGTGCACCTTTAAACCACTGGAGTCTAATTGTTTCCCTTTATGTTGTTTTTATGTACTTTTTGGAGCTTGAAAAATTGGTAATTGCTCACTTGCATTGTATCGACAAACAGACATAATATCTCTATTACAATTAGGGCAGTGTTAGGGCAAAATATTGATAGGACAATACATCGTCATATTCTCCTTACTGATGCGCATATCAATGCACCTGCATCCCTGTCGATATTATGCAGCACTTTGATAGCTTGAGTGTAACCTTTTATGTGTATCACAACGCAAGTTGGCTGTATCAGTTACCTGAATAGTAGTAGACCACCACATTTAAATTGCATAAGACTCTGCTGGCAAAACTAAAATCTAAAATATATGTGCATTTTTGGCTTTTTTGCTTATATTTGGCAGTTGGGATTTAGACATATGCGATATCCAAATACTACAAATCTAAAGTACTGCGTAACATGACGAACCTCATTCTACCAGTAAATATGTCAAGATAAAGCCGGCGATATGCATTTTCTTTTACTCTTAACCTGAGTATGAAATTAATTGTGAAAACAATGGCAGATAGCTCACAGTAGCTCGACCTGTACGTTTCGGACCCCTTCGCACCTGTATTTCGCACTGTCCATTTGTCATAGGATCTCCAGAGAAGGAGGTTTCCTTTCTTCTCTATGTTAGTGTTCTGCAAATAGTTTTATTGTTTATGTGAGTGCTGCAAATGATCTCAGGCTATCTCAGGAGGGGCTCAGGAGTTAAAACCACTTTAAATCCAGCAGTTCGCATTTTTACTGTACATGGATTGTGAATAACCTATATATGGAGTATATGAATCGGATAAAAATGGCTGTAAAAATCGAAGTGACTGGTAAAACTGGGTCAATCCGAAGCACAGAAAATGCCAAGGATCTTTTGTGGAGGTAGCTTGGAAATCACATGCAAGGGTCAGTTAGACTAACTATGTTAAGAAAATGCAATTGCAGGCTAATATGTCTCTTAACTTGATTTTAGCACAGCATATTGTCTACTGCCTATAATCTTTGACACTATACATGTATTTTTGAATGGTCTTTCAAATTGGCTGGTGTAGAGCGGAGGAGGGTGGGATCAGGCTGGAACAACGCACGCCCGGTACCCAATCGGCCCGCCCTCCTCCTTTCTACAGCAGTTTTTTTTTAATGTACAAATGACAGATTCATTATATAATTTTTCATGTGAATACAAGAACAGGGTGTAGAAGTGTGTTGTGTTAAGACTCTGTTAACTTCTGTAACCATAGAGGCTTTGCATAGTTTAAAAACGGTTTGCTTTTAATCCAGAATATTTGAACTATAGGAAGGGTTACACAAAACACTTTAAAAGCAGAAGGAAGAAATGGACAAATAAAAGTAAATCACTTTTTGGTAGCAATAATACATTTTTCTGTTCTCATCTTTATAGACCTTTATTGTGTTTTGAATGGTAAATTCAAAATTTTGTTCAGGAGAAATTCAGTACAAAATTTACATGTAACGTAACACATTGTACCGTGGCCCCTGTATCATGTTGCGTATCACAACGTCACCTTGTTGGTAATTCCGAGCCCTAATTAAAATATCTTTGTTTGTGTTCTGTGGAAGACTCATGAGTTTTAAATGACACAAGGGTGAGTATATGATGAGAGAATTATAGTTTTTGTGTGAGCTATTACTTTAAGGGAACCCTCCATAGAAAATACAGTATATGTTATAAGATATTTTAATCCTTGAATTTACAAATACTTTTGAGTTGTTATAAATTACATTTCTTTTTTCATCTGCAGGTGCCTAAAAAACATAATGTTGAAAAAGAAGAGGAGTAAAACAAAGCAACCAAACTTTTGTTACTCAGACTTGTGACCTGCTATTACTGTTGATGGTCTATTATGTTTGTTTTTATTTCAAACATGTCTTTGCCAGGTGAATTTAAATGTTCTTTGGCTTGTTTGTGTATTTCTGTGACTGCACTATTTTTTTCATTCTTTATTTTATTTTCTATTTTATATGGTGTTTGTATGTGAATTAAACTGTTTGTTTTAAGCTTTTGAACATTTTCTTCTTTCAAAGACATACTTGGAGAAATGTCCTAACTGTACACACTGATGTATGCTTGTATAGAAATGATACATTTATTTCATGGATGTACTTGAAAATAACAGCCAGGTGTATAAGAAATGGGACACACGGCTGCTTCTGCTTCAATGCCAGAATGTTGTCTGACTAAATCAATAAAAACATACAAAACAAAAATTATCTGTATTGAAAGATTCCCTTCAGGACAAACTAGAGCAACAGAGCATTGTTTAAGAATTAAATAAAAGCATTATAATCAGATTTTTCTCTTGTCTTCTTTTAAAGAAATAAAATATAGTTAACAACTCCATTTACATGTATTTTAGACCTAAATGTACAATACATGTTCTCATTTTAATATTAGAAAGAATATGAACTCATATCTGGCCACACTTAAACCCTGATTAATAAACCCATATTTTAAAAACATCTATTTGTATTTTATAAATCATACTTGTCTCACTACAAATGTGCAAGTTGTCAGACCACATTGTCGCCATCCTTAACAAAGTGCATGAACACTATAGTGCATGGTAATTAATAATGCATTCATTGTAAATGCTAAATCTATAAGAATATATTTCTTGATACTTTGCCCAAATTTGAAGTCTTTCTTTATATCCCTTTCTAGTTAATACAATATTAAACATAAATAATAGCAAGAATAAGAAGTTTCTAAAGTATTGTGACATTGTTTTTCAGGTTTAAACCTATTTATTTTTATTATACACTGGTGGCCAAAAGTTTGGAATAATGCACAGATTTTGCAGTTTCTGAAGGAAATTTTAATTCACCAAAGTGGCATTCAACTAATCACAAGGTATAGTCAGGTCATTACTGATGTAAAAAAAACAGCACCATCGCCATTTCAAAAAAGTACATTTTGATCAAGTCTAGACAGGCCCCATTTCCAGCAGCAATCACACCTTATCCTTGAGTAATCATTCTAAATTGCTAATTTGGTACTAGAAAATCACTTGCCATTATATAAAACATTGCTGAAAGCTATTTGGATAATTAAATGAAGCTTATCATTGTCTTTGTGTTTGTTTTGGAGTTGCCACAGTTTCCAACAGACTGGTATGTCTTAAGGTCAATATTAGGTAAAAAATTGCCAAAATAAAAACAGCTTTCTCTAGAAACTCGTCAGTCATTGTTTTGAGGAATGAAGGCTATACAATGCTCGCAATAGCCAAAAACTGAAGATGTAACAAAGATGTACACTACAGTCTTTAAAGACAAAGGACAACTGGCTCTAAGAAGGACAGAAAGAGACGTGGAAGGTCAGATGTACAACTAAATAAGAGGATACATCAGAGTCTCTAGTTTGAGAAATAGACACCTCACATGTCCTCAGCTGACAGCTTCATTGAATTCTACCTGCTCAACACCTGTTTGATGTACATCAGTAAAGAGAAGACTCAGGGGTGCAGGCCTTATGGGAAGAATTGCAAAGAAAAAGCCACTTTTGAAACAGAAAAACAAAAAGAAAATGTTAGAGTGGGAAAAGAAAAACAGATGCTGGACAACAGATAATTGGAAAAGAGTAAAGAGAAAAAGAGAGAAAAGTGTTAACCCCATTGAGCATTTGTTGGATCAATGTTACTAGACTGTAAGGTGCATGAGAAGTGCCTGACAAGACAAGGAAGCGTGGGGTGAAATGTCACCTGAGTATATGGACAAACTGAATGCTAGAATGCCAAGGATCTACAAAGCTGTCATTGCTGCACATGGAGGATTTTTTGATGAAAAATCTTTGATGTAGTTTAAGAAGTTCTGAATTTTTCTTTCAAATTGTAATATATATTTTTCACATTATTAATGTCCTGACTATACATTGTGATCAGTTGAATGCCACTTTGGTGAATAAAAGTAACAATTTATTTATATATGAGCAAAATCTGTACATTATTCCAAACTTTTTGCCACCAGTGTATTATAAATGATCTCCATCCATCCATCCATCCATCCATCTTCAACCGCTTATCCGAAGTCGGGTCATGGGGGCAGCTGCTCCAGCAGGGGGCCCCAAACTTCCCTATCCCGAGCCACATTAACCAGCTCTGACTGGGGGACCCCGAGGCGTTCCCAGGCCAGTTTGGAGATGTAATCTCTCCACCTAATCCTGGGTCTTCCTTTTCAGGATTTCGACGCAAAGGAGCAGCGGCTCTACTCCGAGCTCCTCACGGATGACTGAGCTCCTCACCCTATCTCTAAGGGAGAAGCCCGCCACCCTTCTGAGGAAGCCCATTTCGGCCGCTTGTACTCGTGTATAAATGATCTCTATATTTTTAATTATCTCTCTCTCTCTCACTCTGTATTTCCTCAATGCTGTGTTAATTGTTCTGTGTTGGTGTAATGTGCCAGTTAAAATAAATAAAATAAAACCAGAACAGGACACTCAGAATTTAAAGGATCTACCTTGTACAAAGCACCCCAATAGATATTTTGGAGAAGTCAGGAATTGTAACCAAGGTGTAGAGAGAAGGGCAACACCCACAGTCCTGTTGACGAAAAGACGGGAAATTTGCACATCTACAGGGACTGATTTTTAGCCCAGTAACTCATACAGTGCAGTACATCTCTGTCATGTTTTTGTCATCTCTGTCTATTATGCATATTTATCACATAAAAGGCTCTATCAGTGCTAGCACTCAGCTCTTGTTTCACATGGCCTTGTGAGTGCAGACAGATTATTGTTTGAAAATATTTCACAGTGAATATAAGTCATATTCAAATTCAAATATTATTTTTGAGAAACATTTGTGCATTTTTATTGTAAGCCTGTTTTCTCTGTATGTTGTCATATAACTGTCCCTTCTTGTTTCTATTAAGGATTTTGCTGAGACAGAAGGTCAGAGGGTTGCTCTCTCAGTCCACACAGTCCACACAGTAATCTGTGAGCATTTCAAAAGTAAGTGGATCAATATTATCAATGATACAGGTCAAATAGGGCAGTGGGTACATGTCCCCAATGGTGAATCGTTGTAATAATGGCCACCTCAATATTATTATTGATAATGCTGAATGATGTTCATTATGATATCAGTTAAATGGACAGTTCAAACAAAAATATAAATTCCGGAGTGACTATTTGCACCTAAATAGGATCTATTAGTGCAAATAGCATTTATTTGTGCAAATAGCTTCTGCCTTACAATTCTGTCCAAATTTTCTCAGCCTTATATGACTTTCTTTTGTGGAACAGAAAATTAAGAAACTGATGGCCTCCGTCACCACTGACTTTCACTGCATTTTTGTTTTTCATAAAATGAAGATGAATAGCGACTGAGACAATCATTCTGCCTAATGTCTCCTTTTGTGTTCCACATACAAAATAATGTCATAAGGGGTTTGAAAAACATGAGGGTGAGTCAATTATGACAGAACTTTCAGGTTTGGTCAAGGGGTACTTGCACTTTACTGATGGGGCTATAGGGGTTCAGAAGACAAACAAAAAGAAGAAAAACAGCTGTCAGCATCCTTAACTTTCCAAAGAAGGCTATTGATTGTACTGTACTTTCTTGGTAGTTAATACTCAACATAAGTCAACATAGACTTTACAGTGCAGTCAAGTTTAGGAAAAGGGCCGGCAGCTGTCTGGACAGGTGGGACATTTGTGTGTTAATATGTTTCTGAGGGGTATCATTTGATAAATGCTTAAGTAGAGGACATAATTTTTTGTGAAAATCATTCTGAAATCATATGAAATACTAACACTATGGACAATATCAGGGCCTGAAATTCATTTCTGAAGGGGGGATTGCCCCTCTTAAATGCCTCATATTGGGGATTTTTTCCAATTTGTAGTCATGACACAAAAATATCCAATACTACATAAATATAATTAGTATTATTATTGCACAATTTCACCTAACTGTTTCAATCAGTTATCTCATATGGACCTGTTTTTCATAATTATTCCTTTTATTTTGATCAACTCTTATGCATTATGACGCTTCTTTTCAGTCACTTGTTTCCCAGCAAGGCAGAATGTGATGACTTAAATTTATTGTTGTTCTTTGCAGATACTTTATAATACATTTCATTTATTTATCCATGTTATTAATGTTGTATTCTTATTTAAATGCATTAATTTTATATAATACATAATAATATAACTTATGTCTAACATATAATATGTGCCTCGAAGCTGTTAACAATGTGATGTTTTTTTTCTTTTCTTCCAACAGACCTTTATCACAGACTGTGATGATGCGTTTCCGCCTTATCAGCGTAAATTTCTCGATATTTTTTTAGATTATACATTTTTTAAATATTGAGTGTAAATTTAGAACATTATATTTTGTGTTATATTACCCTGGAATTGGTCTTGGAGCAAATGGATAAATGAAAATAATATGTGCTGTGAAAACCCATTCAACGCTGTCGAAGTTTACCCTGCAAATGTTTACTTTCTGGTCCTGTTCTTAATGGCAAATCTGGTGCGAACAAGTACCAAGTAAAGGAATGCGAATGACTTAAAACTGTTATAGCGAGCTGCCCCTTCTGTTGGTCAAAATAAACAGCACATAATTAGCCTTGTTGCCTTTAGGCTTCAATACGGGCTTTCTTGCCATGTATTTTCACTTAGTGGACTGTTTTGAACGCCCAGTAAAAAAGAGGACATTTCCGGGGACAGTCCCCAGAAAATGGGGACGTCTGGTCACCCAAGAGTAAGCTGTTTATTTCGTTTTACTTGCTTTTGTCTGAAGTGGACAACTGTTTCTGATTAATCATCAGGTTATAGACATCACGCCTCTGGATGTCTATGAGGAAGGAACCACTGCTGCAGCGGTGACAACAACTCACATAAAATCTGCTCCTGTTGACCCAATGACAATTTACAGATTCGACCATCCATTCATGATCTTTATTGTGGACCCAGTAAATTATAACATTCTGTTCGTGGGAAAAATAATCAACCCAATGGAAAACAAGTGACATAAGTGATATATACTAAATGTCATTACTCACATTAGCCAGAAGATGGCCATGGTTGTTACATAGTTATTTTGCCGACATCTCTTTGTGTTGTTTGGGTCATTCATACAATTCAGTGACATAACTACATTTCCATTTTTGCAACAAAAAGTGTAGCGCATCAAATAGTTCACGGATATAGCTGATGGAAATGCAAATTATCGCTAAAAGTTCTCAAATGTCGATATCATATTTTTTTCCCCGTTTAACTCTAGCGCAAACTCTATGTCGATACTACAATTGTTGCGAAAAACTGTTTTGGAAACACTTTTTGTAGAGAAAACGGGCATTAACGCAAAAACATATTGTCACATGACAGAATTTACACCAATCGTTAGCCTTTGTTAATGATGAGGAAATTATAGGCCTACATGTTTGAAAGCCAATTTATTGTTCGTGAAGCATCACTTGCTCTAATTGATTGTTCTTAATGGCACAATCAATTTGTCCAATACTGGCAATTTCTGCCACAGTTTCACTGTCAATTTCTTGCATTCATATGGTCAATGTCAATTTCCTGAACACCAAAACCATGCATTTTGTAAACCCTATTTAGCACAATGTTTCACAAATAAAACATACTATTAGTATCAAACACTTTGGCCAGCTGTTGCGCTGCACAATAACAGTTGGCTCATCGTAATGTTGAACGAGGTTTTAAATCCGTTTGCTGCATTTGTGAATGTGACAGACAGCATAAACATAACTGTAGCCCTCCTTTAAGTCAGTCCCCCCTTTACCTTAGTTGCACAATGCACAATGTGTGTGCTCCGCACATCTGATTGGCCAGGTGTTTCGACCGCACCATTTACACAATAACAGCGGGGGGATCGGGATCAGAATCAGATGACAAGGTGAAACGTGTTTTAATGATAACAATTAATTAATTTATCATGTAAATACATATACATTCTATTTTCGGTAATATAAGTCAGTCAATTGTTTAACTTGATCCCATTAAATGTCAACCACAGACCTTTGCATGGGCCCCCCTGGGCTTTGGGCCCGGGGTCATCTGTACCTTTTGACACCCCCCTGACTGCAGGCCTGCACAGATAACAAATTAATAGCCACTCTTTGTGGTAGCAATCCGTTTATTTAATAAAGTTTATTTTCCACACCATACAAAATACAGATGGCAGTCATGGAATTAGCCCACAAAACAAACAAAAAAATGAATACACAATACTAGAAGAAAGCTTTTTTTGGAACACTAACCCGATTCTATAAAATTATTGTTTAGCTTAGCCTCTTTTTGAAAAAGGCAAAATTCCCTGTATTAAATTAAATAAATTGCCAAACAAATAAAGCATTAAATTTAAAAAACAAATAACCAAGCGAAAAAATTATATTGTTAGGCCTATATATGCCTTTTCTTTACACAAACTTAATTTAGCCTTACCCTGTTTTGTAGGCAAAAAAAGTCAGCTTCTCAGAATGTTCTACACTTTTTTCAAGACTATAAACTATCAGAACTATTTGTCCCATAGTTCACTTTCAGAAAACTAGCTTTTGAACATTTTAAATATTTTAAATCTAACCCTCGTTACCTCAGATCGCATTTTCTGAGCTTTTTCAGAAAATGTACATTGCATTATGATGCTAGAAATCATTTTAGTTGAAAATCAAGTTCAGTTGGCCACCAGGAGAGCAGAATTTAGATGTCCATCCGGGAAAATAAGCAGGGTAAGGGTGGAAAATGACAGGGATGATAAAGGGGTAGACATTAACGGTGGACATTTAATGGATAAATTAGCCACTGCATGGTCTGTGAATGTAAACTTATTATGTTTTTTATTCTATTAACATAAATATGTTGAAATTTTAAAAGTACATAAATTGTTTCCTATCTTCCCATTACATTGTGGACATGCTTTGCTTGACCACATATGATTAACACTACAAAATAAAGGGAAACATCCATAAAACAAAAGAGTTATGCACTTAAAGTAACTCAAAATAATTATGCCAATTGGCTGATGTCCACATGACATAAGAGAGTGGACGACAAATCAGGGGACTCACAAAAAACCCATTTACCACACATCAATACATGTAAGTGAGAGAATGTCATACCAACCACTTGAATGGAACAAAATTTTGAATTCTGTTGATTTAGTTTTTGTCAAAGATGTTTATAAGTAATGTGGAGATGTAGCTTAGTGAACCATTGAGCAGAACGCAATTCCTCTAAGGCAGAAGGTACTAGGGGCAGAGGATAGCGGTATCTCACTGTGCAGTGGTTGAGACCCCTGCAGTCGATACATGGTCTGAGTCTACATTCCCTCTTTTCCACAGTGGAGAAGCCTGTGGAAGCAGGAGACGTGGATGGCTGAATATATATCTGTTGGAGGTCTTCTCGTATATATTCTTCCATGGCTCTCTGTTCAAACACTGAATGAGGGGGAGTCATTCCAGGTAGAAGCTCTATGGTACAGTCATAAGAACGATGCAGGGGTAAACCAGAGGCTTTAGTCTTGGAGAAAACCTCATCTAGATCTTGATATTCAACAGAAATTTTAAACATGGTGTGAAGCTCAGGACTTTCTGTGGTCATGGTTCTAGTAATGAACTTGGGCAGTTCAAGGGAGTGGTAATGACAATATGAGGACCACTGGGTGAGTTGTCGATCTGACCAAGAGAGCTGTGGATGATGGAGTTTCAACCAGGGATAACCCAGAATAAAAGTATGGTTCGGAGAGGCGGTGAATAGAAAGGAGATGTGTTCATAATGAAGAGCGCTGACCTGAAGCATGAGGGGTTAAGTGCAAAGAGTTTTGACACAATCACCAATAGGTCCTCTATCAATGGCCTGAATAATTCTGGGTTGTAACAATGGCTACGTAGGTATGTTTAATTTCTGCACAGTCTCATGATCAAGGAAGTTTTCCATAGCTCCCGAGTCGATCATTGAAATCATCAACACAGAAAACCCTTCGGAGTATCGTAGAGTAACAGGTATCATAAAATGACATGGTTTCGTTAGGAGGTTGCAGTGTCTTCTTGACACCAAGCATAGGACGATTTAACAGCAGAAGTTCAAGACAAATAGATAAATCAATGAGTGAGTCAAGGGAAAGTTGATCATCTCTGCATGCCAGCTCTGTTAAGATCTCTGGGTTTAAACCTCGATGAATATGGACTTCATCGCAATGTCATTAAAACCACTTCCAGTGGCGATTGTTCTGAACTCCAAAGCACAATCCGAAGGCGATTACCATGAGTGAGGTCTAAGACGTTCTCCCCCATTTCTCTGCCATCAGGTGAATGTTCAAACACATGTTTAAATAGTTCAGTGAAGTGCTGATATGAGGAAATAGATTCTCCTCCCTTTTCCCATATGGCAGATGCCCACAATAAGGATTTTCCAGTGAGTAGATTCATAAAACCTGCAATCTTTTTAGGCTCAGACATTCCTTCTTGCCTGGAGAAATACAAGGAGCATTGTAACAAAAAGCCTTTCCACTGTGAAACGTCACTAGGGAATTTTTCGGGCATGGGCATCGGTCTTGTGGATGGGGGTACTGCAGAGATAGCTTGTGTGATGAGATTAACCTTGGCACTGAGATCAGTATTTTTGTTGTTGTTCCATTAACTGTCTATCATGAGTGAAAGCTTTTTTACACTTCATGTTGCCTGCTACATCCAGAGAATCTGAAGTATTCTGTCAGGAAATGCCACCAGGAGAGTAGGACGCAAGTGCAGTAGGGCAGTTTTAATGAAGGTAAGGCAACAGTACAATTCAGAAGACAAAATCCAATAATGAGTACAGGCAGAAGGTCAGACAATTGGCAACCTCAGGCAGAATTATGCAAGTTTGGTACAGTCAAACACAAGGGAATTGAGTGTATATTTCGCAGTGATAGAACATGACAGAGTCTCTTATAAAGCGTGCAGTGATAGCTGTGGTGATGATGTGCAGGTGAGGCTGATTAGAACTCCAGTGATTGGGATCGAGGTGGTGTATGGGAATTTGAGTCCAGAGTGGCCAAATTTGGATGCTGCTGTGCCTGCTGGGAATCAGAGTTCATGACATGCGTGAGTCTGAGCTCCACCTCGTCAGGCCTTCGGAATTTCCACAGAACCCCTCAACAGTGTAAGTGAACAGGCATCTATAGTCAGATTGTCAGATTCATCAGTCAATCAGATTGATTTATTTGTTCTTGGTGGTGTGGTCTTTAGGATATGTCCCAGTCCAGGCCTTCTAGCTGGCCTTAAGTGACGCAATCAAGCTTTATGTGATGTATGTAATATGAAAGCGAAGAGCGCGAGATCACCGCTGTTATTTAAAAACCTGATGTGTTCTGCATGATCGTGATTGATTAAACAGAAATGGAGGACTGATTTTCACTTCAAGCTATCTATTATTGTGCAATAACTACCGGCTGACTGTACATTATCCCTTACTTATCTAATCTGCTCTTGTGGATTCAGTCCCCACACACAACAACTGATTTCTGGTATGTTTAATATAAATGACAGGACACATTTATTATTTGAGCTGATATAAATATTTATTTCATCCTCGTTACAGAATATATTCCATCTTTACATGCATGTCAGGCAATCTCAGTTGTCAAAAAAGGTTTAGTGGGCTCTATTGATGACAAGCATATATGTCGACTCGGTTTATTTTGAAAATTGAAGGTCATACAGAAGAATAGCAGAGATGGTATCCCCACAATGACTGTCTAACTGAGCAGGCCGAACTCTACAGTTTTTGGAGGATGGGTTGGCTTACTTAGGCACATTTCTAATTTTACAGTCTTCGAGCTCTGCATCAACGCCACATTGAGAGACCGACAACACTGTCACAATGTTTAACTGGAATATTCAAAGGTACAACATTCAGAGGAACCTGAAGGGATCCCCCATAATTAGAGAAAGTGCTGCACAGACACTGGCTACTGTTGGCAGGTTTCCTGAGAAACAGCAGCGAGCAATGAATGCTCCAAAATGAATCTATATCATATCACCGACAGCAATAAGGGGTTTAGTGCAGAGTCCAGAGTCTTTGTACAAGTTACTGAAAGATTGGTGAATACTGGTCTGCTTCATTCACTATAACAGTTATATATAAATTGCAAATCAGGTCCAATTGTCTGTTTTTTGCTGGGATTGATAAAAAAAATGTTCCAACAATAATTTCTATGATACACGTCGGCAGGTTACAGTTCATATTTGTTTTTGTAAAATCATTTGTGTGAAACAGAAATGCACATAGACTCTCTTCATTATTAAACAGTTTCAAATCATGCATAGTAGGACCATTCTGATTATTCAGAGGCTACATAATATAATTTAGAGCTATTTATGTGAGCACAATCATAATTTTCTTTTATTAAAATCACCATTGGTATTTTACAAAATACAGTCACAGACAAATTTGGTAAAAGAAAACAGAAAATATGGTAATCATCATTTATGTTGCTATTGTAATGCAAATGAAAATATTCATAGTTCATGTTAGTTCTGAATATATGACTGGTGTTTGCAGGCAAGATATCTCTACACAATTAATTCTATAAATAGGTTTCCTTTTCATTGCACAGTATTCACAATATAGTACAGATTAAGTCATGTCATATTAAGAACTGAGCAATGACCTGATATCAAATGTGTCTTGAGCTGGTATCAAGTACATTGACCTGTTCACGCATTGTGAGCGTAGGGACAATCAGTCCCCTGATGCATGTTTATAGCAGAGAGTACCATCAAACTGGATGGCCCAGAAGGCTTAAGGAAATACGGACAGACACTGCATGGACATACAATACAGGGTGGGTGTTGTGACTCTAAGTCAACGATCCATGCAGTAAATGTTTTTACATATCTGCAGTTGAACTGAAATGTACTACATCTCAGTGTTCTGGTTCTTAGAAAGGAATCTTGTTTCATAGAAAAATGCATGAGCCATCATGCACAATTCAGTGTATATATGTTTCTTTGAGTGTGAATCAACAGGTTAACAAAGTTGTCAATGTTAAGGAATATTGTGTTTCAACTCATGGATGGAGTCTGCAATGCCACTTTCACCTGTTTCTTGCACAGCTGTACAAGAATTTCCACCTCAATTCTAAAAAGGTAACAGAGAGAGTGGAAAATGCTAGGACAAACTGCCCTAAAATGTCCAAAAAGACCATGATATAAGTGCAGAGGGCCTTCACAACCTTCACTGCATGGCTACAGACACCTAAATGGATCAGATGGGGCAAGCGCACATGTGAATCATGTGTTCATGCGTGTTTGTGTATGCGGTGATCATGCTGGTGTGATGTTTAGTTGTAACATCTCTGCAGGTGAAGATGAAAGGTGGAGTCATCAAACAGTGGATTCTTCACTTCCATCTCACCAGTCTGCGAAGAGATAGAAACCTTCAAACACTACAACACTACAGGATACTTAATAGAACTGTGGGTGACATATAATACCATCAATAACACCTACAGGTGTCTGGATTTATGAGATCTCTACACACATATACACAGGGTTGGGAGGGTTCCTTTTGAAATGTATTCCACTACAGATTACAGAATACATGCTATAAAATGTAATTTGTAACATATTTCGTTAGATTACTCAAGGTCAGTAACATATTCTAAAAACTTTGGATTAGTACTTTGGTAGATTTTTTTCACTTGTTTTGACAATATAAACTCTGCCAGTACAGTAAAACAAAACATTTTAAAAATACATTCTCTGAAAAACCTAAATAAACCTAAATAAAACAAGACATATTTTACTGATCTTGTTTTAAGTATTTTTACATATTTACATAGCTCACAGATACTGTTACATCATACATCAGTTTCTGTGAGGATATGTGCATCCCAACTAGGACATTTTTATCATTCAACAATGATAAACCATGGTTCACAGGTAAACTCAGACAGCTTTGTCATGCCAAAGAGTATGCTTATAGGGGTGGGGATAGAGTTTTGTATAATCAGGCCAGTAACACACTGAATAGGGAAATCAGAGTAGCTAAAAGAAGCTACTCTGAGAAGCTGAAAAACAAGTTTTCAAGTAACGACCCTGGACAAGTTTTCAGCTAATGACCCTGCATCAGTGTGGAGTGGCCTGAAACAACTTACTAATTACAGGACTCCTACCCCCAACCCTGTGGCGGACCAACGACTGGCTGACGACCTGAATGTGTTCTATTGCAGATTCGAAAGGCCCAATTTCACACCCCACACACACTCGGACCTTCATTTCACACAGACATTAACACCTCCTGCAACCCCCCTCCTCCCCACTCCTGCAACCCCCCTCCTCCCCCCTCCTGCTACACAACCAGCACTCAAGATCTGTGAAGACGATGTGTGCCGTGTCTTTCGGAAGCAAAGGTCAAGGAAGGCTCCAGGCCCAGATGGCATCTCACCAGCGTGCCTTCGTTCCTGTGCTAACCAACTGGCCCCCATCTTCACTCAGATCTTCAACAGATCACTGGAGCAGTGTGAAGTCCCATGCTGCTTCAAATGCTCAGTTATTATCCCTGTCCCTAAGAAACCCAAAATCACAGGACTTAATGACTACAGACCTGTCGCCTTGACATCTGTGGTCATGAAGTCATTTGAGAGACTGGTGTTGGCCCACATGAAGGACATCACTGGACCCTTTCTGGATCCCCTTCAATTTGCTTATCGAGCAAACATGTCTGTGGATGATGCAGTCAACATGGGATTGCATCATGTCCTGCAACATCTGGACAGACCGGGGACATACGCAAGGATCCTTTTTGTGGACTACAGCTCGGCTTTCAACACAATCATCCCAGCTATACTCCGGACTAAGTTAAACCAACCCCTGTTCCCACCTCTACCTGTCAGTGGATTACCAGCTTTCTGACAGACAGGCAGCAGCTTGTGAGGCAGGGGAAATTCACTTCCACCACCTGTACCATTAGCACTGGTGCCCCCCAGGGATGTGTGCTCTCCCCACTACTCTTCTCACTCTACACAAATGACTGCACCACCAAGGACCCCTCTGTCAAGCTCCTTAAGTTTGCAGATGACACCACTGTCATCGGCCTCATCCGAGATGATGATGAGTCTGCATATAGAAAGGAGGTTGAACGGCTGGATCACTGGTGCAATCAAAACAACCTGGAGCTGAACACGCTCAAAACGGTGGAGATGATTGTGGACTTTAGGAGGAACACCCCAACATTGTCCCCCCTCACCATTCTAAACAGCACTGTGGCAGCAGTGGAGTCATTCAGGTTCCTGGGCACTACCATCCCACAGGACCTGAAGTGGGAGATACACATCGACTCCATTGTGAGTCCATTGTGAATCTCAAGCAGAGATTGTACTTCCTTCTCCAGTTGAGGAAGTTCAACCTGCCACAGGTGCTGCTGAAACAGTTCTACTCAGCAGTCATTGAGTCTGTCCTCTGCACTTCTATAACTGTCTGGTTTGGTGCAGCTACGGAATCAGACATCAGAAGACTACAAAGGATAGTTCGGTCTGCTGAGAGGATTATTGGTTGCCCCCTGCCCCCCCTTCAAGAACTATACACTTCCAGAGTGAAGAAAAAGGCTGTAAAAATCACTCTGGACCCCACTCACCCTGCCCACTACCTTTTTGAACTGTTGCCTTCTGGCCACCGCTTCAGAGCTCTGAACACCAAAACCGTCAGACACAGGAACAGTTTTTTGCCTCAGGCTATCCATCTCATGAATAATTAAATTGCCCCACTGAGCAATAATTATGTGCAATACACAGTTTAAGTCTATTTATATTATCCAACATATCCACTTCTGCCATTACTTACATTGCTCTGTACATAATGTACTGTATTTTTGTTCCTATATAACAGATTGTAATAGATTTGCACTACGTGTGTGTATGTGGGTATGTATGAAGGTGAGTGTATGTAAGTATATGTATAATTATTTATTTTTTATTCTCTTTTTTGTTTTTTGTTTTAATTACCTATGTCTTGCTGCTGTTTTTAGTATTGTTTGTATTGTTGTACACTGGAAGCTCCTGTCACCAAGACAATTTCCTTGGATGTGTAAGCATACTTGGCAATAAAGCTGATTCTGATTCTGATATTTTTACAGGATTACTCCTCAGTAATCAAAATACATTTTGAATGTAACTGTATTCTTATTACCAATGATTTAAATTGTAACTGTAGTTGAATACAGTTACTTATATTTTGTATTTTAAATACGTAATCCCGTATAAGCTGCCACACTCAGAATAATGAAGTAGTGCTCTTACTGGGGCGAGTCCAGGGCATTCATACACAGTGAAGTCTCCATCTTCATTTTCCTCATCTGAAGTGGCTCCTGACTCCAGAATCTTGGACTCCTTCCTTTGTCTGGAAGAGATACCACTAGCAAGTGAGAGACATACAGAACACTATAAAAAACACTGAATGCATTATAATCCAATTGGTAAACCCCTCAAAAACAGATTATGTAGAAAAATTTATCTAATACTGTGGTTTTCAGCTTGTTTTGCTTCAATGCCAGGGAACAAACACAGAACCAAAATTATTTATCGTACAAAACTAAACAAAAATGTCAAACTATTTTGACATTGTATTATGAACTGCTTCAGGCCCATGTTTATTATCGCTGAAAGTGAATCAATATTTAATTTAGACTGGGCCATATTATTTCTTTTTATAAAGAAAATTTCACCCAAATATGAAAACCTCTAATTATTTACTCACATTCATGCCATCCTAGATATGTATTTCTTTCTTTCATCTACTGAACATGGAGAAATATTTTTTATTTCTTTTTTTTTTGGTTCATTCAATGGTGACAATAACTTTCAAGCTTAAAAAGCATATAAAGGGAGCATAAAAGTAATTTTATGCACAAATGACTCCAGTGGTTAAATCCATATCTTCAGAAGAAATATGAAAAGTGTGGGTGAGAAACAAATCAATATTTACGTCCTTTTTCCCCCCAAAATGCTTATATCGTGCGAGAGGCAATGTGAAGCGATTGCCCTCATGGACGTGCATTTAGGAGTGATTATATAAACAATTATAGTTAAAAGGACTTTATGTATCTGTTTCTCACCCAAAGTGATCATATTGCTTTAGAAGACATTCATTTAACAACTGGAGTCATATGGATTACTTTTACTATGACTGTCTGCGCTATTTGGAGCTTTAAAGTGCTGATCACCATCCACTTGCATTGCATGGACCTACAGAGCTTCATTCGTGTTCTGCTGAAGAATCAAAATCATACACATCTGATATGTCATGAGGGATAGTAAATGATGAGATCATTTTCATTTTTTAGTAAACTACACTTAAATTAAAAAAATCATACTTAACGAAAATCGTAAGGGATTGTGACATTTTACCAATAAAAACACCCTTAAGTAACATTTATAGATTGATTCTGCAACACCTTTAAGTGTAAGGGAAACTTACATTTACATTTATGCATTTGGCAGACGCTTTTATCCAAAGCGACTTACAGTGCAATTATTACAGGGACAATCCCCCCGGAACAACCTGGAGTTAAGTGCCTTGCTCAAGGACACAATGGTGGTGGCCGTGGGGTTCGAACCTGTGACCTTCTGATTAACAGCCCTGTGCTTTAGCCACTATGCCACCACCACTCACTGTGAAACTTTAGAGTGATCTTAAAGAAAAACTACACTTAAGGTGGTTATGCAACCAGACACTGGAGTTTATTAATGCTGTTCCGAGATTACTCACTTGAGTGACATCATTTGCTGCTTCTGAAGCTGAAAGTGGTACATCTGGGCACTCTGGGCAAGTGTCTTATCTCCAGGCTGGAAATGAATGATAGGAGAGTTTGTGATCCTATGAATAAAAAGGCAGCTCACTGGATGTTGTGTTGTCTGTGCGTAAAGGCTCTACTTACCATGACACCATCATAAGAATGGGGACCTATCAACCCAAAAGCAGGAAAATCAACCTTCTGGGACAGACAATTTCCTCTCTGCATTCTGAAAAGAAAGATGACATGGAATCATTATTTTTCATGCCAACTTATTCATATAGGAATTTGATAATCTATCAAGGAATTTAACTCTTGCTTTTAAGGAAGAGTTAACCCAAAAATTCAAAATTCTGTCATCATGTACTCATCCTCATGTCCTATGAACACATATGACTTTCTTCTGTTAAATACAAAAGGAGTTATACATAGCAGAATGTCCAAAGTGCTCTTCATACAGTGAAAGTGAATGGTGGTTATGGCTGTCAGTCAAGATTACCAGTAAATAATGACTTAAATTTTAGCCTGTTTCTCACACAAATCTATTGCATGGCTTTCGAATAAGTCATATTTTTACAGTACTTTTTGGAGCTTAACAGCCCCTGGTCCCAATCCACTTTTATCCTATGAAAAGAGCATCTTGGACGTTCTGTTAAACATTCTTCATTCTGGTGTTCCACAGAAGAAAGAAAGTTATACAGATTTTAATGATCAATTATAACAGAATTTTCACTTTTGGGTGAACTATCCCTTTACATTGATCCATTACTGAGAGAGTACAAAATAAAAGCCAGTCTTGCATCCTGCAAATAGATGAAAGCTCACCTGACCCAACACATCCCGGTCAAGACCATTGCTACAGAGCCCATCATAAGAAACACACCTAAAAATACTAAAGGAGAAAAAACAAGGAAGAACTTTCAAGAAGAAGTTACAGAAGGAATGGGCTCAATTGGCACAATAACAAACTGATATATAGTTATTAATATCAACAAACAATAGAGTCCATAACGCACTAATGAAGGAGTGGTCCTCAGAGGGGTACGGTACGATAAAAGGGGCGCTCTGCACCGCAGAGATGATTGGAGCATTTGAGGATGGGCTGGTAGTAGATGAGGAGGAGGTGGGCAGGACACTTGTCACAAGTTTTGGTGAAGCAGAGGTAGGAGAAGGCTCTGAACTGTGCTGACTGCTTGGTAAGGAATGGTCTTCTGTGACTTTAGAAGCAGCTGGAGAGGGGGCTGAAGAACATATAGAAACACAAGAAAAGAGATTGTCACTCTGTGTATTCGAGTGCACTTTCAGCATTTTAAAGAGCCGATTCAGGTGCCTGGATCACAAAGGTGGAATGACACTGTACATTCCCTACAAAGTATGTCTGATCATGGTTGTCTGCTACTGCATCCTCCACAACTGAGCACTCAGAATCGGTCTGCAAGATAGGGATTTTCGGCATGCATATTGTATACAGCACAGATTTATTTGGGCATGTTTGTGCCATTACCTTATTTGCATACTACTTTTTGTGAATCAGATGCTGAAACAACACAGTTAGTGCATGCAAATAAAACACTATCAGTGCGTTCATTCAGCACAATTCATTCTTAGAGAATTTTCTCCATTAATCGAAATAAATAAAAACAAATTTAATTCAGATGTGAGTACTGGGTGCAAAAAAGAGGGATGTGAATTTTCCATGCTCTTACCTGAGTGCATAATTTCTGATTCTCTGTGTTTGCTGATGATGGAGGAGAGAATGTCTATCTCTTCATCCAGCTCTGGGAGATGGTTCACCTTGGCTGCTGAAAACATAGTGAGAGTGACAGAGAAATAACATTAGGGAGTTAGTTAGAGAGAGGTTGACAAAAAGAAAAACTGAAACTTTGTAGTACTATACAGTACTTCATATGCACATGGAAACATCATAGTATATACAGTATGTCAGAGCAAAATAATTGCTGTAACAGGTATGTGCCTGTTAGTTAGGAAAGCACTGCAGACTTTTCCAATACACAGGAAAAACCCTCTGAGTATCCCAGAAAAGAGAACCATCTGTAGTGGCAAAATCATATGATGTTAAGTATGCTAATAATGCACCAAGGGAATATTATGGCATCTTAGCATAATTTGAATTGCATGGTTGGCTGTCGTTTTTGGTATTCGGTAATGGGAGTTGGTCTAAGAATGTGCATGATGTCATACTGGTAGTACACTCATGCATGCTTATGAGCATATGAATTATAATGCATCATGACATGCATAAAATCTGTGCGGAAGTTAATGACCTTGTGTAACACTGTGTGTGCATATGCACTGCAGAAACCTTGTGAGCGTGTGTGTATGTGTATGCCGCAGTGTGTGTAGGCTGATAGGTCAGTCTGTCTGTTGTGCTATGCATATGTGGGCAGTGGGGTATGAAGTCGGGCTGAGAGAAGGGGCGGGGCCTCAACAGATTTATGAATGAAAACCATCACCACGGCAACCACTGAGATAGAGACAAGAGCAAAAACTTCACAAACAGGACAAGAGAAAAACAGACAGATACAGATAAAGTGAATGTTTGAGAGAGAAAATATGTGTGTTGTGTGTGTTTATATACAGTATGACTGTGTTAGATAGAGAGAGACATGGTTTTGTTATTCAAACATTAAAGTGGTTGTTTTTAACAGTGTGAGTTAAATTTATTTAGTAGTATACGATTATTAATTTCCAACTTAAAATCATGCAGGAAAACAGCTTTCGTTTGAGGATTACACATTCAAAGAGACTATGAACGACTATTTTGTCTACAGGGTTCCCACTCTTTTTAGCCAATGAATTTCCATGATTGAAAGATAATTTCCATGCCCAAACATTTAGCCTTCCATTCTGAAAATGGCACCGAAATCACATAATCAGAAATTTGTAAAAAAAAAAAAAAAAAAAAAACACCATTGTTTGATAAAAGTTAAACAGAAAACATTTAATTTTAAATGTAATCCATACAAACACATTGCATGAATCCTACAATTGGTGGGGTTTAGCGGCATATCATTGTCTCTATGGGTGCTTTCACACTTGGTTTGAATGCTTGGACAGCACCTGGGTTTGTTTCCTCGCCCCTACCCACACTGGTCTCAGTTCACTTTATATTATTTCGGTCCGAACTGCGTTCTGTCATCAACATGAGTACAAACGGCAGCTGTTTACCACTGTAACTACGCAACAATTCAAGAAGACATCAGCTTTGCTGTGTTATTAAAGTGTTCATCTATTTGGATTTACCACCACTTGTGTTTGTCTCCCAAGGATGCACTGAATGTGCAATGATGTGCGTTGAAATTAGTGTTTTTTCTGCCGCAAGATCAAAGTCTTGCCATTTACTTAAAAACATAATTGTTCTGAAATTAGTCACACTGTGAAAAAATATAACCCAGTAAAATATAAACGTTTAAAAAGTTTATTTTCGGCCTTAAAATCAAATCAAAGTGGTGCCACTTTTTACCACTTTGAATTTACTTACTGATAAAGACAATCAAACTGAAACACTGAAAACTTTTATGAAATTAAGTGATAATGACAAATCAAATCAAACAAATATGTTGATATAACATATTTATAAAAAGAGAAAGTCTCTTAAAGGCAATGTAAGTGTGTAAAGTGATCAATGGAAAGGAGGAGGCGAGAACCGGCTTTTCAATATAAATAATAGTTTAATGATAAACTTAAAAGAAGACACAAACACACACATGACGGACATGTCTGTAAACGATCTCTCTCTCCCGCACGATCCCCTGCAGTCGACCTTTATCCCTCGGAGGCTTAATTAGCCTAATACGGGACCGGGTGTGTAAGATCACGACCCGGCCCCGCCCTCCGCCCTGCCACAAAGTGATTTTTGATTAAATGACCAGTCAGAAATGATTGCATTAGGTGCCATGAAATATCACACTTGTCTCTGTAACAGCTCTAGGGTTGGTAAACAGTTAGTTTGTTCAGCCAATCCGAAGCCTTTCTGCTGTCAATCATCGTGCACGTTCACAGGACAGTCAATTTACAATATGTTAGTCTGAGTGCAAGTACGATGTCCTGCTCCCGCAAAACACACATGGTCGGACGGCAGCCACGGCGCCCAGGGTGACCCTCACCCTTTATAAGCTCTAATACAAAAGTGTCCAAGTGTATCTGTGTGCATGCATGGGTGTCCTAGGAGTGCAGAATTTTGAAAAGAGAGGGCACGGCTAATCAACAGATTAGTCTGGTGGAAGTTCCAGAATGGCTAAATTGCTTACAGCATCTTTAGGTGAACATGTTCTACATCAGGGGTGCCCACACTTTTTTGCGTGATAATCTACTTTTAAATTACCAACTCAATAAGATCTACCAACTAAAAAAACTGTTTTATTTGAAAAAAAACAAAAAAAACAATGCTTGTTGGGACTACTGCATGTATCCTACATGGAATTCATCTTCAAATTAATTAAAAAAAATACAATAATGTTCAATGTTGATATCATCCAGTTTTAACACTAAAACACCTACAGCACAACATATTACAATAGACAGGGCATTTACCTTATTCTGATGACTTGCACTGAATGGAATCAGACAGTTTTGCATAATTAGGGCAGTAGCTGCTGGTAGCTAGTCTCAAACACTGCTAGCTTTGCAATTTCGCGCTCTGTTCTCAGAAGCCCTTGGAGGGCGCAAACCTAGTTGTCATGGCAACTGAATAAACAAAAATCTCGCCTGTGTCAAAATTTACTCGTCAAGTTCAAGTCAGACAGAAAACTAAAAGAAGGAAAGACATTATATTTATTTTTATAAAAATGTAACGAAAGCACATTTAAATTGTGTGCGATCTACCAGCATTGCTTTTGCGATCGACTGGTAGATCGTGATCAACGTATTGGGCACCCCTGTTCTACATACACAGTGAATCATGAAATGCTATGAAATTAGATAGAACATTACAAGAAAACTATTAGGAACACAGAGCTCTCAGTAGATAAAAAGACAATGACTTCGGCAAAAGTCTGAGTTCAACATATCAGTAGGCGAGTCCAATGAGCCCAAGATTAGACTAATGAAACCATCAACACAAACATGTACTTTATATACATCTAACAAACAAGCCATTTTCATGAATACAAAGTCAGCAGCTGTGTCAGTCATGAGAAAAACAAACTGCAAATCAGGCTTTATGGTCTTCTAAAAGAACTATAAAAAGGAAAGAGAGAGTTAAAAGAGATAGTAGAGAAAGGACACTGTTCATACTCCTGTTGAAAATTACAGATATGTAAGTGCAGTGTAGTTCTAGCGGGAAGACTCACAGCTGTACATCATCACACCATTAGCTAGGTTACTCCTTGCCAATCATGCGTCGGCCATTGCTTTATAAGCCTGCTCACAATCTATCACATTTCTGTTTCAGTGTGCCAATACAGCAACCTCCACCACCCCACCACCACGTGTTCTGTCCCATCCTGTACGGGCTTAGGCTCCTCGCCCCCTGCCTTCTATCTCCGGCAGGATATGACGGTTCCGAGATTCTTCGGACCACCAGACAGCTTACGCCAAAGAGAGGCATTACATTTCTGTTTTATATTCATCAAATAAATGTCATCTTAAATTTTACTCAAGTCTCCGAGTCTTCCTGATAAAACAATAATTCTCAAGGCATCAGTCTTGAAAACATTTTGTGGGCCAAATAAAGAAAGCTGAAAACAAAACATAAAACGTAAGTATATTTACTTCGAATGTCTCATTGCTGGTATAGCTAATTGGAATTGGGTTTAAATTGGTATTTGTCAAGCCCTACCACTGCATTGAAGAACAAGACTGTCTGAATTATTTAATTAGCTCCCCTCTCTCCCTCCTATTGCATCTGCAGCAATGTGTGGGTGGAGGAGGGAAGACAGACTTGGTCTGGTGAGGAGTGAGAGGTCTTCTACTGCTGTTCAATGCATACACAGCCTATGCCAAAACCTGATGATGGGGAAGCCTAAAAATGAAAGATTAACTTTTTGTAATATTACATATCAGGTCAATATCCCTGAAACTAACCAACAAAATCACAGCTGGCAATTTGGCCCTCTTTCACTTTTTACAGATATTCACACTTTTCTGCTTAATCGGTTATTGGTTCTTTAATATACTGAAAGGTCTACCAATAACTGGTGTTATTTGGTTGGTCTCTAAAGAATAGTACCTAACAATGCCATTACTGTACATCACTGTTCGTTTAACAGAACACAATGGTGTTCACTGGTGAAACAACGATGCTAAAAAGAAAGATAAATATGCTATCATTTCGATTGCAAAACAATTTTGCATAAATAATAATAAACATAATAGCTAATTAAAGATTAACAATGCATATTATGTTTGTTTGTAATGCATATTATGATGTTTGTTATCAGATATTTAAAAATAAATCTGCATATTATCAGTTAAAAATAAACAATATTGATTGACCTCTACTATGCAGTAATTCATCTTTGCGATATGAACAGCTGTGCTCAGTATTCAAGCCAATTTTTTTATAGGCTCTGGCACTGATTTAGTCTCATTATAAAAGCACTCAATGGACCATCTGTGAGACTGCCATTTTTCTTTGTGGCTGTAGACACAGTTCAAAACTCAATCTGAAGTTAACAGTACATACCAGGGTGATTTCGTCTCCTGACCACACAATTCCCTTGTTTGTTCTCAACAAATGGGTCTAGGCATGGGCCACAGTGTGAAGAGCCGGGCTGGCAGAAGTGCCGTCGCTCCCGAGCACAGTCCAGACTCCGAGGACAATGTCCCACAACTAAGACACAAAGACAAAGAGGCACTGATGAGTGAACATGTCATCTATCCACAATTTCATTCAGGATCTCAAGACCTATTTCTAAACTCCAAAAGAATAAAAAAAAAGTGTTCGCTGTCCTTTTCTGCATATCGTTGCACCGTTTTGTGGTCCTTTCTGCATAACGTGGCGGCTCATTTGAGCTTATCATGGCCTATTCTGCACGGTTTGCAGCAGACACACTGGTCTGCTCGGTTTTTCTGATGGCCAGCCCTCACCTGATCAGCCCCAAAATGCGTTGGCCCATCGGAAAAATGCACGGTATGCCAAATTACCAGTCCAGCCCTGCTGGTAACATGTGCATGTAAAATGGCTAGAAATAGCATTTTAGCTTAGCGTAAAGCTGAAAATGTACACAAGGTTTATTTCTATTTCTTCTGCTCCAAACATACCTCTCTGTCTTTCTCATATGTATGTTATAAGCATACAACGTACAAATGATAAGAAAGTGTTTCACCGCTCTTCAAATGCACTTTGGATTGCATCATTTATATCTATAAATGTTTTCCATCTGAAAGGACTAAATATTAACTGAAAAAAATGACAATAAAATGCAAAGAAATCTCTTCAGTAATCAAAATACTTTTTGAATGTAACTGTATTCTAATTAACAATTATTTAAATTGTAACTGTAGTGGAATACAGTTACTTATATTTTGCATTTTAAATACGTAATCCTTTTACCTGTATTCCATTACTCCCCAACCATGGATATGACTTATTATTACATATCATTCATATTACATAATACATATTATATATTATTACTAAACAGATTAATGTAAAATAGAAGTGAGTGGAATAAGTGCAGAACTAAACAATGTGATCTAAAATAAATAAAGTGTTAGTTCACCCAAAAATTTTTATTCTCTCATCATTTAATCACCGTCATGCCATCCCAGATGTGTGTAACTTTCTTTCTTCTGCAGAACACAAATTAAGATTTTTAGAAGAATATTTCAGCTCTGTGGGTCCACACAATGCAAGTGAATGGGTGCCAAAATTTTTAAGCTCCAAAATCCACATAAGGGCAACATAAAAGTACTCCAGATGATGGTTAAATACATGTCTTCTGAAGTGAAATGATAGGAGAGGGTGAGAAACGGATCAATATTTAAGTCTTTTTTCCTTTACTTTCTCCTTCTTCTGATTTTCGTGATTCAGATTATTCATGTATATCGCCCCCTACTGGACAGGGAGGAAAATTTATGACAAAAAATGACTTAATTATTGATCTGTTTCTACACACCTATCATATTGTGTCTAAACACATGGATTTAACCACTGGAGTCAAATCGATTAAATTTATGCTCCCTTAATGTGGGTTTTGGAGCTTCAAAATTTTGGACCAGCAGAGCTGAAATATTCTTCTTAAAATCTTAATTTGTGTCCTGCAGAAGAAAGTCATATACATCTGGAATGCCAGAAGGATGAGATCATGAGAGAATTAATTTTTTTGGATGAACTATCCCTTTAAGATCTCCTTTATGGCCAGCTTTTAAATTCTACTCTCTCCTTTGAGACAGCAAATTCAGATCTGGCCGATCTGACAGCTAAAGTTCACTACGATGTCTGCATAGGCATCAAATCCATAACTAAACAGGCCTAGAATATTGTGAAATACATCAAATGTTAGATAATGGATTAAAATTAAACGGAGGAATTTACCAAAGGCAGTAAATCACTGGCTAGTAAATATTCAGATTTTACTCACCAGAGATTGAATTGTGTATAGTGAAGAAGAACTTGGGTTCCGCAACCCTTTTACTCAATGAGAAGCTAGCAAATTGCTGGATTCAGCCTCATCTTTTACAGCGCGTTGTGTCTCATGAGTGCACACCCTGAAGGAAATTGAACTTATTTGGTTGCAGTAGGTCCTGAGCTGTCGTGATCGCGCTGTCACCATCGCTTTAGTTGAGCCATGATACGTCATAGTTACATTTATATTGCATTCAACGACGCCAACCCTGATTTTGGTTAAATCATTAAATGGACTATTTTCACAATATTCTCTGTTTAAGAGCATGGCTACAGTCATGCACCTGTTAGAAGGTAAAAGTGTTGCAAATCTTAAGAGCTTGTAGATTTGAGAACTTGCAAAATAAATATTTTTACAAGGATGTCATTACACATTATACAAGTAAAAGTTACCTTTTGCTTCATTCTGTGTACTGTGTGTCCAAAGACGAGATCCACACAGTCCATTTTCATGTCATGTCTCTTTTAATATCTGTAATTTCCAGTGCATATAAACAAACATGTACACAGTGTTGGGTGTAACGCATTAAAAAGTACTACTATTAAGTAGTACTATTACTGTAATCTGATTACACTTTGGTAATGCAGTGATGTAACATTACTTAACAAAATTAAGTTGTGACAGGGTGGAGGGCGGGCCGGGTTGTGATTTTACACACCCAGCCCCTTATCAGGCTAATCAAGCCTCCGAGAGGGATAAAGGCTGACTGCGGATGGTGGTGCGACAGAGAGAGAACGTTTTCGGGCAGCTGTCCGTCTTATGTATCTTGGACTGAATTGGATCTGCATTGAATTTTTAAGCCTCCAGAGTCTTTGACTATACTTTGTAAGATTTTTGTGTCGACTAACCCACGACATGTCTTGAGATGTTGCTTCAATATATCCTTGTGTACTATTGTTTGTACAGATGAACGTGGTACCTTCAGGCATTTGGAAATTGCTCCCAAGGATGTACCAGACTTATGGAGGACCACCATTTTATTTCTAATGTTTTAGCTGATTTCTTTAGATTTTCCCATGATGCCAAGCAAAGAGGCACTGAGTTTGAAGATAGGCCTTAAAATACATAAACAGGTACACCTCCAATTTAGTACAACTCCTAACATAAGCTAATTGTCTAAAGGCTTGACATCATTTTCTGGAATTTTCCAAGCTACTTATAGGCACAGTTAACTTTGTGCATGTAAACTTCTGACTCAGTAGATGTCCTAAACAACTTGCCAACACTATAGTTTGCTAATATTTTTAGTTTTAATGACTTCAACCTAAGTGTATGTAAACTTCTGACTTCAACTGTATTCAAGGGTTTGTTTAAAAAAAACAAATTTTTTTTGTAATATATTTATTAAATCATTGATATATGTGTAATTCTGTTTTCATTATTAAATTTCAAAATCCTAACATACACAATCTGATTGGATTTAGGTAGACACAGTAGATGACTTTTGATTTAATGAGTTAACCAAGGCTATCAGAAATCAGTGAGAGAAAAAAAATCACTTCATCCTGAGATGATTAAGAAAAAAATGTCAGCAGATTAACATAATTCACTTCGCTCTGAGTACATCTATTTGTAGATGCCCCAGAGCAAAAGTCTATTGCAGCAGCTTGAGAGATCACATATTAGAAACAACACTGTTCAGCTTCCAGTGTTACAAAAAGAACATGGCAGTCTATTCATCACACAGAATAATAGCATGAACACCAAACAATAATCAGCTCATGGTAACACTGCTCTGTCACAGAGGAAGAATCAAGTATACAGTACACTGTTGTTTAATGAGGATGTCAGGGGTAACAGTGGGGCAGTGATGTGTGGGCACTGCTGCCAGTGGGAGAATTGGGGCAGCAGGTTAAAAACAGCAGGCAACTACTCCAACAACCCTCATAAATAACAAATTATGTACATGAATAAAGTGCCAAATGCACAAATGTAAATGTTCATCATAACACCACACCACATGGCAGGGCAGACTTCTGACTTCAAGATTCATTCTAACAAACAATATTGATAAAAGGTAAAGCTGAGCTGCTCAGCTTTTGATGGCTTTCAAACAGCAGGGAAATACAAATAATCATCATTGAAATTAACAATTGAGTTCCACTTCTGGAAGACTCAGCCATTGAAACCTTGGCTCCAGTTTCCATAACAACTGCTATGGCAACTGAGTAGATGTGACATCATCAGGTGTGAGTCACAGCCATGCAGTAGCTGAAAGAGGGTGGGGGTGAACTCTTCTGAACCAGAGCAAAAAACAAAAAAAAAACAACCACAAGAGGATGCTGTGAAGATTGCATTATATATTGTGTTCAAACAAATGTTCCATCATTATTGGAGTTGAAGAGTTTGAGTTGATGTTGAAGATTTAAAATCTAATTTACACCTGGAAATAAACAGAAAGTCTTAGTATTTTTGAATTTTGAATTTGAAATGAAGAAATGTTATTGATGTAAAATTTATATGAAAAGGTAAGATTCTGCACTATTTCTTTTTTTATCCCCTTTTCTCAGAATTTGGAATGCCCAATTCCCACTACTTAGTTCATGGTGGAATGGTTACTCACCTCATTCCAGGTGGAGGAGGACAAGTCTCAGTTGCCTCCGCTTCTGAGACAGTCAGTCCACGCATCTTTTCACATGGCTCGCTGTGCATGACACCACAGTGTCTCTGCATGTGGTGGCGGCTACTCTCCGCAAAAAAAAAAAAAATTACAACCACTAATTACGAACACGAGGAAGTTATCCCATCTGACTCTACCCTCCCTAGCAACCAGGCCAATTTGGTTGCTTAGGACACCTGGCTGGAGTCACTCAGCACACCCTGGATTTGAACTCATGACTCCAGGGGTGGCAGTCAGCGTCAATACTTGCTGAGCTACCTAGGCCCCTTTGATTCTGCACCATTTCTAATCACTAAGAGGCAAAGCAAATTAGCAACATCGATCACTCTTTTATACAAAAGGACAGATTCTTTCTTTTCATTTGCTGAGATAACATGGATCAAGTTTTGCACAAACTTGCAGAGTCTCTGCCAGCTCGAGTGCATTTATGCAATTACCAAATATCGTAATTCATTTGAACCTGCCAGGGAGGAAATGCTCAATAAACTCATCATTGGCATTGATGTTTTTTTTTACAAGAATCCCACAATCACACTGTAAACAGTGGTGTGGAGATGGACACACCAGTTCTCTGGCAACTCTATGTCAGCTTATGATCTTAACAATCTAATAAAGAGAGAAACAGAACCACTTTTTAATTGACAATTTTTTAGTCACACATACTGTCACTCACACACACGCACGCGCACACATGCACGCACGCACACACACACATCTCATGTCTCAAAATTAATTTCCTGCTCTTTATCACACTTGAAGTCAAGGGAATCCATACATCTAATTGCCAATTTCTCCAGCTATCACTTTAACGTAATAAGAAAAGATAACTTCCTCAAATTACGTATGACTATCACACATGCATCTCCATGTGACAGCAAACAAACCATCTTAATCAAACCATAAGAATGCTCTGTGTGACACTGTTGCTGACAGGATATTAGGTCCAGACTTGAATCTACTAGTGTAGCTGTGACTGAAATATTAATTCAGTTATTCTCTATCATGGGAGATACTGTGTTAGTTATTTGTTGCAATTTAGTTTCAATCAAAAAGACTGAGGAATTAGAAGTGATGGGAACAAATCATTCAGTAAATACAGTAATCCACATTATCCAAATGTAAATCCCACTTTCAAAGCACTTGAAAGCACACATACACATGTGCCTAACCCATAACCTCGCTACACCTCACAGAAAATGTTTCGCACTTTAAAAATGTTTTTTAATTGAGGACGTCCCTGTATGTCCCCAAAGGTAGGTTTTGGTCGTTTTTGGGCACAATTTTGTCCCAAATATATAACTAAGTACACACACACGCACGCACGCACACATGCACACACACACACACACACACACACACACACACACACACACACGTTAGTGTGGCTATCCATATGAAGACTCTCCATAGACATAATGATTTTTATACTGAATGAACGATTTATAGCATAATACTCTTGTAATTACCAGTTTGCAACCTAAAAAAGTACTCGTAAACCACCCAAACCCACACACACTGCAGCTGCTATGGACCATTTATACATTCATCCCTCACTCTATTCATGCTTCTGCCAACAAAGGCCAGAGTGTCTCTGCTAAGAGGGGAAAGTGTCAGTGTCCGGCTGTGGTTCAGACATATGTCTCAAGGTGACCCAGTCATGCTGGCCTTGCTGTGCAGAGTAAAGATGAAACTTATCCAGGACAGATTTAAAGAGAGATTTAGCTCGAAGTAGAGCTGTATTTGAAGATTATATATATATATATATATATATATATATATATATATATATATATATATATATATATATATATATATATATATATATATATTTTCCTGTATTATGCACATATATATATATATATATATATATGTGCATAATACAGGAAAAGAAGAGAATTATACTGTATGAGACTGACCATGCACCTCCAGAGGCAGCATTTTAAGACATCATAGGTGCGACTCGAAGGCTGTTCCAAAATCTAGGTATTTTAATTATGCTGCCTCTTAAGATATATAATTTTAGCCAAATTGTAAGGTAGCATCATATGTATCCTTCCCCGTGTAGGCGATCCCAGAATGCACCGTGATGAACTCAGTGGAAAAATGAACACAAGATGGTGGATGAAGCAAGATGCATTTTATATAATCCATTCACTATGGAAAAGTGTCAATATATAGCAGTTTAATATGACACAAAACCAACAATTTTACCCAAAATGTGTGTGCTGTGTGTATTTTTGATCATTAGAGGATCACGTTGTTTCTCTTGTGTCACCTGTATTGAAATCAGTTGCGAGTGGAGTCTTGCGTGCGCCGCGAGTGATGTGCGGAGCTGCTGCCAATGTAGAGCGTTCCAAATCGCTCTCTTATGAGACATCATTTCAGTGAGGATGCTGCCATAGAAGACAGCTGCCTATGTAGGACAGCTGCCTACTAGCTATGCAAGTTTTGGACCCAAAGTTAACTTAATTAAAAAAAAGTTTTGGAGACGTCACTACTCACTTACAATTTAATTGAGGGAACAAGTTTAATCAATCAGTTGAGTAAAGTCAGCTTATTAGGGTTTTCGGTGCAGACACAGATGTGAATGCCTCATACAGTTGCAAATTATTTATGTAACTGGGCTCTACCTGCCTGTCTATAATCAATAGGGCAGTAGACCCATGCAAGTTATTCAACTAAATATGGTGCAATACATGGTCTCTTTATTTCTTAAAAAAAAAACAATTCTTAAACCAGACACAACCAGACATAAACGAAAAAAATCAACCTATTAAGAAAACAAACATATTCACAAAACACAAGAAAAAATGGCAGCGATAAGGGGACCAGATTTGTTCACTTGGACTGAAAGTCTTAGACTGGAGGTAACAGTCTAAGCTATTTCTAGTACAACCACAAAACTTGTGACATATGTCCACACGTGCAATATAATATACAGCCATCAAATAAATCAACAGATAGTGTTATCACTGCATCACACCACAACCTAATAGCTGGGATACTGACCCCCCAAGTATAAGGTTCCCTAAGGTGGCCAAATGAAAATAAAGAAAACAAAAACAAATAAACTATACAAAAGAAACAAAAACACAATTATACATAAACTTTGATTACTGGGAAAAACAGTGGTCTAGTATATGATCAGCTCCCAGGTAAATCTTCACAATATTTCCTATGTTAGACTGACCACATCATATCACAAGTTCAGCTACCACGCTGCCTAATTTGTTACCGGGTATTATCAGCAACATGAACAGAGAAGCAACAACGATACGAGACATAAAGCTCCTAATCAATGACCGCAATGGCAGATTTGTTACCGGGTATTAATCAGCAGCATGAATAGGGAAGAACGGACGATACACTCCATGTGCAGCAGCTCTCTACACTCACCTAATACAACGCCAAACAACCATATGCGTGTCTCACACAGCATCGTGCCATACACCCTTTAACTCATTTGGGCGGAGGTTATGTAATACACATTTTGCCTTGACGTCCCCTAAAAATAAATAAACGTACCCACTACAAACTCACTACATTTATATCAGCTTTTAAATTGCCAGAGCTGCCCATGAACTTTGACTGATATTCTTATGAATTATCAGTCACCTATCAATGCAATTCATGATCACAAATGAAAAAAAGTATGATGTTCTCTCCAGTTGTACTCTTCAGGCCAGACTATACCTGTGTTTCAGAAATCTATGTACACTTGCTTATCAACAGACAGTTTGAAATACATGGTAAATTACTGTATATTGAAGAAGTGTTTTCTGCAGGCTGTCACTCTCAAGAACTTTGTGTTATATGTATGTGACATGACAGGTTGACTGAGGAGGGAACAATATTTTATAATCCAGACAGCTGCGGTTCCATCTGTCATTTTGAGGTGTTGAGTGCTTTGGCTTGAATTCTCTCATCATGAAATGTCAAATAAATATATATATATATATTATTTTTAAATGTCAATAATAAGATGTCAGAGAGCCAATAACTAGCACTCTCCATATCTCAAAAGATTATTACAGTCCTGTCAGTTCTCATTATTCATTCTGTCTCCTGATGATGTTTCATGCTGTCTACAAATAACAATTTCCCTGCAAACTGTTAAAGAATCAGAAAGCTCAAAGAAACCAATTCCAATATTTTTTTGTACTGGTTGTCCCTCAGAAATTGCACACTTCATCTTTAAATGTAGACTGCATTCAAATGTTTTAATCACTACATTTAATTTATGACAGTGTCTACACAGTCACTTCCCAATCTTAGCATGTTTCTTATATACTGTATATAAATGATGACTGTATACTGTATAAATATATAAAAAATTTGCAATTAACATTATTATATACAACTCTGTGCATCTGAACAACTCGGAATACATTCAAAAACATCACATTTTGTGAGACTTTTGTGTCCAAAAACAGTATTTCAAGGCTATTTCTTTCAGCTGTTGTCATGATTAACCATGAGAAACATAAAAAATGGCTGCTTTTTTTGTCACCTCATATTCTTAATGAATTTTCCTGACCTCCTGATTGGTCATCATGTGTTAATACATTTCTCATTCAGGGCAGAAGTTAGGTTGCCAGCCTTGCATCTATATTAGTAATGAGCTGAAATCTATTATGTCAATTAGACAGGAAATGTAATGACCCAATTAATTAATGATGTGCAGTGAACGAAGCACACATTTGTATGCATTATTGAATCAATCGAGAAATAAAAAGGAATAAAAAGCTAAATTAAAATGTTAAAATAATCACTTTGAAAGTGCAATAAAACAACAAAGTAGTGCTTCTTTCATTTGAATATAATGTGCATGCATAGTACAAAACAGATTCCAGAACACTTTTTTTGCAGTGTGGCAAAGCGCGGTATCAGGAAATACTGTTGCCATGAAGGGGTGAAGGATGGGAACAGACGGGCAAACCTTTGCTCCCCAGACGCATCAATGAGACTTGGGTGCTCATGACCCTGTCGCCGGTTCACCGGTTGTCCTTCCTTGGACCAAATTTGGTAGGTACTAACCAATGCATACTGGGAACACCCCACAAAACCTGCCATTTTGGAGATGCTCTGTCCCAGTCGTCTAGCCATCACAATTTGTCCCTTGTCAAAGTTGCTCAGATCCTTACGACTGCCCACTTTGCAATGGAAAAAACTAAATTAAGTTCCTTCAGGAAACTACAATGCATGATTTAACATCCATACCCTTACAAAAGTTTACCATGGCTTTACTACAACTGGTACTTGTAGTAAAACCATTCCACAAAGTTAACCATGGTCAAGGTAACTACAATATTACTGTAATAAAATCATAGTTACTATATGGATACTACAGTTTTACCAAAGTAAAACCATGGTCAATCATATCAAAACAATGTCGATTTTTTTACACAATTTATGTTACTAAAATTGATTGTGTGTTTTTCCCTACAGGTCTGTTACGACTGCAGCTGATGTAAAGAGACACTCGCTCTATCTGCTAGTCCTTATCTGACTCTGATTGGTTAGTATCTCATAATTAAAGTATGAAGGAGCAGAAATGTGGATTGACTAATGTAAGAGACATAAAATTGATAAATATTTGTAATAGTTTTTTCAAAAGCATTTGCATTGTAGTGTCTGTTTGAAATGAGTAGTTGATGTGTATTTAATTTTTTTTCAGTTTTAGGTGGATCAGAGCAGGCTGAGGCTATTGCTGGATGACTGAAAAAGGAGGCATGCTACATGATATAATTAATTCAAAGGTGTTATGCTTACCCTTAACTTCTTGCTTATTTCTTAATTTATCTCTAATCTTTGAACTTTTTAAATCAACTAATTTTAAAGCAAATATTATGCTGTCAAAGAAGACACGAATGTAAACAAGAAATGTAGTGCTGATAAGAAGAAATCTGTCACAGTCAATCGCAAATCCACAGCTTTACTCAAAACCACATAATTTCTAAATGGGATTTTTCATTGCAGGTAAACTTCCATGCCTAACAACACTCAACTTATCGAATCAGCTTCCTGTTAAGAGCAAATGAAAGTTGCACTTCTAGCTCTCAACTGCATTTAATGTACTTATTCTCTCCTCTCCAGAAAAACATACTGGCAATCTACTGGCTCTGGTCTTCATGACAAGAAGGCAAGTTTAATCTCAAATCACCCTTTCCTCTCCTTCTATTTGTCTGTCTTTGTACCTATCTCTCTTTCCATAAAATTCATGCCTTCTCATGAAGTTGCTGTTTTTTGTATCATATTTTTTGTCTGTCTAGCAATCTACTCACATGTTTATTACTTTCTCAAACACATACATTCCCAAACACCTTTACAGCTTAGAAACACCTAACTTAGAACTGTTACGATTCACTGTTGTCTGCCCTGTGTTTTGCCTCTGTCATCTGTTTCCCCCTGGACTACACTTCCCATAATTCCCTGCTCTGATCACCTCCAGCTGTTCCCCATTGTTTCTCACCTGTTTTTCATTTACCTCGTTACCTATTGTGTATTTAATGCCCTGTTGTTTGCTTTGTCCTTATCAGTTGTTCTGTGTTTTGATCTCTTGTTCTTTACCTGTTCCCATCGTTCATGTTTTCTCTGTTCCTGTGTTTTCCCCCATCATGGATGTTTCTTTTGTTACTGTGTTTACCCCGTTAATCTGTACTTTGTTTATTTTATTAAATACTTTAAGCTGCGTTTAGATCCTGCTCCTGTGACCTCCCTCTTTGTAACAATACACTTTCTCTAACAGCTGAATGCATGCATACATTTTTTCTTATCTAACAAGGATACATGTGCACATCTATTTACTCTCTTTTTATAATCAAATTAAATCCTAATTAGTTCTTTTTTAGTCTCATTTGAAACTTGAGGATAGTATGAATGTAGTGAGTGTCTAGTTTGCTATGTATACACTTTGTTATTTGTTTTTAAAGGCTGTTTATTTAGTCACAAATATTTTCTTCCTTATTTTCCTATCAGACTTTAGTATGAATCCTACTCCTTGCCACACCTGACCAGAGGTGGTGATGCTTTGACAGTTTTTGGCCTGTTCTCAAGAAGGTTCACCACTCTTTGAGTTAACGCTTTCATTTTCTTCTTCACTGTTGTACACCACACTGTTACATTCACTCTACAAGACTTTGTGATTTGGATTTATGTTTAAATGTATATTATACTATGATGTCAATTAAATATTAATTTACATTTTAGATGTATTTTATAGTAATATAGTAATTTTAATTGTATTACATTTATTTAGACTGACTGGTTGATTCAGTGTATTTGGGTTGTTTAGAAATGTGTGCATTTGCCACATTTATTTATATTTAAAAGTGCAATGTGTTTGACAGTGTATATAAATATTACAGATATTGAATTAAGATATTTTAATATACATGTATCTGTATTCATTTTAATAGCTTGAGAATCTGCTGTAAGCAATATACTTTGTATTTGCAGAAATTGCAGCTGAAATATAGAATATTGTATTAACACTGTAGAATTATGGTACACAGCTGGAAACCCAGCTGCCAGTACTTTACTGTGAAATTACAGTACAGCTGTAAAATGGAAAACTGTATTGAAACTGTAGAATAAAGGTAAATGGCTGGAACCACTGCTGCTAGTCCTTGACTATGCTCAGCATAAAATATGGCATTTCAGAATAATAACTAAGTCTACATCTAAAGGCAAAGGCATTATAGACTGCAGAGGGTCTATTGGGCCATGATGGTTCAGATCAGGCGAGAGTGCCTTCTCAGGTGAACTCATGCTGCACTTCATTCTGCAGACCCAGTATTGATCTAAAGGGAGCCAGACAGATTTCACAAATGCACTGTGTCAGTGTCAGGTTTACACCTGTGTGTTTGTCTTTTTAAGTTTATTATTAAAATATTATTAAAATTATTAAGCTGATTCTCGCCGCCTTTTTTCCATTGAAAGGTGTTACATTGCTTCCGCAACCCGGGAAGCAGGAGGGATGCGCCATAGTAGAGTACTCGCCACTAACTATCCACCCCAACTGCGGCCATCCACCGGGGGACGGAGGAGCCCGGCCGCCTGAAAGCGGAGGAATGGTCCCCGACCGCGAGGGGAGGAGGGGCTCCTAGCTGTCTGCCTGGAGTGTTCAGCGCTGCTGCCAGGGGTGGAGAAGACCCCTACCAGCCGCTAAAATGTGGCAGGGTCAGAGAACCACTAACCGTGAGTGGGCAGGGGCTCCTGGCCTACCACCTGGAGCGGGAGGACCACTGCCAGGGGTGAGGGAGGCCCCTTTCGTCTACCGAAAACGCGGCGGGGTGTTCTGATCCACACGGGGAGGCGTGGCTGTAATCCACTAGAGGGTGGAGGAGTGGCCGAGGACCAGGCTACGGCATATCAGGGATCCGGCGAGTATATTATTATTATTTTTTTTTTCTCTCTCTCTCTCCTCTCTACCACTCCGCTTTGGCCTTTCCTCTTTTTAAATATTATTGTGTTTTTGGTTGGTATTTACTGTAAGTACCACGTTTAAAATAAAATATATATATTATTGTTGTTTCCCCTCCTCTTGTCCCCTCCCAGATCCAGGAAGACGGGGCCGGAAGTGCATGCCACTCCCCCGGAAAAAAAGGACATACACCATGACAGGTGCTCCCTGGCCTGCCCGACACCTGTGTGTGTTTGTCTTTTTGTTTAAGTTTATTATTAAAATATTATTTATATTGTTAAACTGGTTCTCGCCTCCTCCTTTCCATTGAACTGTTACAATCTGACTTTAAGCTGCTGTGTGTAATTTTTTCCAAATTAATATACTTCTGATCCACAAACTTGCAATTCCATTTCGTGTTGCTAGTGCTTCATAAATCACACTCTGCAGCTTTAAGCACATTTAAAAATATTGTATTGATCATCACATTTCCAAAAGCTATTGAACTAATGCATGTTCCATATATATTATATAAGAAATGCGATGACAAACCTGGGGCATATTGCACCTGAAATAATGTGGCTTTTGCACATATTGAAGATTGATTTATCACTTCTGCATTGTAACAGGGAGAGAGAGAGAGAGAGAGAGAGAGGGAGAGAAAAGGTGCAAAAACAGATATGTGAGAATGAGAATTTTTCAATACATTATCGTCAAAAGTAATGGGTCATGCAGGGACTTTTGGGAACATCCAGTTGTTTTCCACCATAATTAGACAATAGATTACTGTAAAAACATGCATTCACGTATTAAATATAATAGAGATTTTCACCATTAACTGTAAGGTAAATCAGACTTTTTACATCTAAGAGCATTTTTATTTTGTATAATAAATGTTTTTACAGTAAAATGTCTTAAAATATATTTTTTTCAGTTAACCAGTAAACAGTTTTCATAATGTAGCATTTTTACATTATTTTATCGATTACATTTATGATCAGCAACTGTTGTATAAAAATACATAATTTTTTACAATATAAATAATAAATAATTTAAATGATAATAAAAAAGATAAAAACAATTTGATAGATGCTCTTCTAGGTCTCAATGCAGTGCAAATCCTAGGTTTAGGCATTTCTAAGTCACACACACACACACACACATACAAGGATTATTGTCAAAACAGCTCACTGCTTAAAACATCTTATCCTCTTTCACTGCGGCTTAGTTCAGACGTGGATTTTAGTGTCTCTCTTTAAACTAACTCAGGCATATCAGGCAATAGCAGAACAGGAGCTAAAGCACACAGGAAGCAGTTCACATAAAAGACAGAGAAGGTGATAAAGAGAGAGAGAGAGAGAGCACTGGAAATGTGCAAGGCCGCCCACGCTCCAGGCATTAAATCAGAAGTTTGTCTCGTACAGTAGGCAACATCAGCAAGAAGCACCAGAAACAGAGACTCAGATGGACATAACCGTATTATCTTTTTTCAAGCACAATTTCTGAGTGCTTAAAGGGACAGTTCACCCAAAAATTTACATTTTGTTTCATTTCCTCACTCTCATGTTGTTCCAGACCCATATGATTCTCTCTCTCTACTGTGTAAAACAAATATAATGAAAGTCAATGGGGATTGGGTCTGTAAAGCGCACAAAAAAAAAAAAAACATAATAAAAGTGTATCATAAAAAGTGGTCCTAAAGACATGCTATATACCAGGCCTCCTGCTGCTATTCATTAGCTTTGTGTGGGGAAAGAACTTTTAATATTCTTTTAATGTGCTTTTTAGTCATTTTGAAGCTTGACAAACCCAGTCCCCATTCACTTACATTGTATGAAAAACAGTGGGAAGTATATTCTTCAGTTTTTTAACTTTTGTGTTCCATGGGAAAAAAAATAATATAAAAAATACAGGTTTTGAATGAGATGAGATAATAGCAGAACTATCATTTATGGGTGAACTCTTTAGGGGAACTATTGCTTTAAAAAAAGCCCTTGATCTGGTCAAGGTTTAATGTTGAAGCAGATTTCATAATATAGCGGAACGTTTCAGATACTGAGAGATTAAAGCAGCCAAGCTCAATGTTCTTTGGTCTTGCCCTAACAAACTTAATTCAGATAACTGCTTAGGTTTGGCCTTCACGAATTCTCCTCATGATTCCTTCTTCTGAGTCTTTTTTTCATCTCTCTCTCTCTCTCTCTTCCACAACAGCAATGACACCTACCTCTTCTCTCTGCATCTTAATGATCTACATTACTTCTTTGTGAATGTGTAACTACCTTTAGTATGAGGTCTCTGAAAGAACCATTTCAATGCTCATTTTATAAAGGTTACAAAAATGGTCTTCATTCTCTTTAGTTGGTCAATTACTGACTTTACAGCTCCTCTACAGAGTGAGCAAAGCCCTGGCAATTCGCAATAGCCTTGATCAAATCTCTTTTCTTCTTTGATTTGAGTTAAATATCACCCACCGCATTCATATCCACGTATGCAGCTTAAGGTCTCTACTTTCATGTGTTTATCACTCTGAGAGACTGTTTGCTGAATCCAGTGCTGCAATGTTGTCAAGGAGATGCATGGATTATCCAGTTCAATTAGTTTTCCAAAGAGCTTTTTAATCTTAGTGAAAAGTGAAGTAAAAAAAGCAAAAATAAATTGTACAAAAATTTTTTAAGTTATTAATATTAGTTTAATTTAGTTAAACATTACACAAATTAATTGGATGGAATTTTGATATTATTAAACTGTTATTCTATTATAATATGCAATATATTGCATATTATAATAGAATAACAGTTTAATAATAATATCATATTACAACACATGACAATTAATTTGGTTCAGTTACTTACAGAATGCGTGCAAAAATATTCAGGTATGCTATCTAAAATAGTCAGAATATCTGGATAGGCTAATTATGACTTTTAGAAAGGGGTTGCAAAGCACATGTGGACTGAGAAACAAATTTATTGAATACATGTCCTCCCTCTATGGTTGCACAACCAATTTTGCGCAATGTTGATATGCATGTTATAGTTTATTTAACACAATGGCATGCCTGACATCACAGTCAGTGTGTTCTGATGAAATCACGCGTCTCCGTTATATTTTCTTTAGTGATATCCAATCCTCAGTGTGTATATACCTACGTTCGAGTATATATTATAATAAAATAACAGTTTAACAACAATATCATATTATACAACCCGTGACAATGAATTTGGTTCATTTTGTTACTGAATGTGAGAAAAAATATTCAAGTTCTCTTACCTGCCATTCCAGCGTTGACGGCGACTGTTGCGATGAAGAAAACCACGGTGAGCAGCGAGGCCCACGATCGACTCAGTGATCGCATCCTGACGAACAGTACAACGGTCCGGGGGATCCGGGGTTTATCATACCCCCGTCCCACTGGAAAACCTTCGACAGTAATCTAATTGCAATGACACTCAGTACACGCAGTAAGTTGTGTTTACAGTGCGGCGTGATCATTCGCGCATCCTCCGCCCGGTCCTGATGTTGCTCTCAGTGCGTGTGCTGAGAAGATCACTCTGAGTGGGGGGAAATACCCGAGCTCGAGCTGTGAGCACAGGCTACGCAAAACTATGTCGTCATAACGTCAGGATGTTATTCGTAATCCTCTAAATAGGGTGAATTACGTTTGAAATTGATCATCCCTATACCCTTCTCACTCCGAAGGACAAGGCTCTTGATGTGGGTGCTCTGAAGGGAGCATGGCAATACGGTATGCATGTAAGCATACCCTCGCTAACATTCTTGAGGAAGAGCTTCGTGAAACAAAAAACAACAACAACAACAACAACATTTTTTCTTTTTTTTTCTTTGATACGACCCATTGAGTGGCGTCCCCTTCCAAAATTGAAAATACAATTTAGAAACGACCATAAATATCACCATAAGGTCCATTCCAGACGTTGGGCTAGAAAAAAAATCTTTATCCGACGGACTGAGTTGAAAAGTTTCCGTCATGTTCTATTTTAATCCGACATACTTGTTTTCATTTCATAAGTAGGCTACTAGCTGCATTCAAAGGCGTTGAATCAAATATATATAGGTATAATGTCATCAGCACCATAATGAGAAAATGAATGACAAACGCTTGCACTGCCTCTTGCAGGTCTAACAAAAACCCCACCAATTCATAACAATTTAGCTATAGAGTAAATCTCGTATAATATTCATCAATCAACCGCTTAAAAATACAAAAATATGAAATTGTCAGTTGATTATAGTTTATTTTTTCAAAGAATAACAATAAAAAACAAAAAACAAAATTATTTTGCACGATACAAATAAAAAAGGTAAAAAGGTATAGTACCAAGTGCTATAAATAAAATTATTAAATTGTTTGAGAAAAAAAAAACTGTATATTAAAAAGTCTCAAACAGCAAGACAGATAGTAAGATGCTGATGAAATCTTTATGGCCAGATATATCGGACACTTTAACCACCACATTTTCCAAATGTATCTGTTTACTTTTTTTTTTCCAAATGTATCTGTTTACTTTTTTTTTTTTCAAATGTATCTGTTTACGTCCCTTAGTACTACCAACACCCACTTGACACGCCTACTCCAAATATCGCCTTTATTTGGATCATAAAGCCATTCTATTGGCTGAAATAACTTTTAATTATCATATTGAATTTACATACGATTCACGTTGTCTTAAATACGTACAAATCACAAAGAATCACTTTTAAATGATATGTCATATATGATATTATGTATTGAAAGATATACATTGTCAAATTAAAAATGTCTCTTATCTGTTTTCTCAAGTTAGCCTACATGCCAAGCGGCCAGCCTATTACCTTAGCTGCTGCTCCTCTTCATTTTCATTTAGTTTTCCACCTCATAGTCGCCCCCCAGTGATACGATGGTATGACTGTCCCCACTATAACTTTTTATTTGCATAATATTCAATAATTTTATAAACTTTTCATTTTTAGATTTTTGTGGTTAGGCATAGGGGTGGGTTTAAGGTTAGTTTAGAAATAGGTGTAGGTGTGCAACTGGAGCAGGACTCCAAGTAAAAGCAACAAACAGGCCCGTTAGAGGGGGCATAACTTATAGTGGGCGTGTCTTGTAGTTGTCCAACAGGACGTAGACAGACACTTCTCAAATTTTTCACAACCATTTGATTGACTGTCATTTCAATTTGAATTACAAATAGCAAACATTACTTTCTGGCTCCCCAACAGTGGCACTGTACTAAAATCAATCACTCCTCCATACATAGTGTCATCATCTATTGGATCCCCATTTACAAGTCACCTGCACTGAAATTTATGCATTAAATCATTTTCATTGACATCTCATTATCATGACACACATCTCCACAATGACCCATAACCCATATACTATCTGCATAAACTAAATTACTACAGTGCACGTATCTGCTGTGTGACACAGCAGCTACGAAGGTCATAATTATCAAAATAAACTAAATTATACAGCATCCATACAGTACATTTAACAATGAAAGAGGAGGGGGCAAAGCACCATATGGAGAAGGGCTTATAGTCAGTTTGAATTGTACTAGTTTGAACTGGTTAAGGAAAATTGATGCAGCCACTTCTGTAGTCAAGTCAAGAGCAAATGAGTAAACAGAGCAAATGACAGCAGAGTTTCTTAAGAAAAAAATGTATTGCTTACACAGCACCAAAACAACAGTGGTTAAACAGGGCAATCCAGCCCAAGAAAGAACCACAGTAAAATCATAAATTGAGTGTCTTCAATTTGAATTCAGACAAGGCAAGTATCACTAGTGTTAAGCATTAAAGACTACATGCAAAACAAAATAAGGCACCATATGCTATCAAAATGAGGCACAACATGGCTTCTAGGTAGCAAGACACACAGAAATGAAAAGTTACTAAAGGGAACAGAAATCAAATGAGGGTGGATATCATATTTGTGAATGGAATGCCATTTTAACTTAGGATACAATGATTACAATTGAGGCCAGCTCTAACTAAGAGTGACAATAATTAAGTGCAAAAACGATAAAAATGTGACAGCGTGCACGCAAAAGATTGAAACGTCATTAAGACAAGGTTCACAAATGTCTATAGAGCCATGATAGTAAGACAATAGTGTTTAAAGGCAAAAAAGCCTCTCAGTCAATGTCTTTCTTAGAGCAATTGGTTAGATACTGTATTTACTCTGTTTACAGGCACAAACAAACACACAAACATACAAAATAAATGAACCAAATTAAGAGACCCTAATAAGTTCTTGTTTCACTGGTGATCCATATGTGCATTTTCTCCCTTCCCAGTGTCCTCTCCCTTTTTGGAGCCATTACACTCTTCCTTAGCCATCTGAAGCTCCTCCTGCACAACTATTTCAGTAGTGGGAGATTGAAATCTGTCGTCTTGCTGTGGTGGAGATATAGAGTCCGTGCTTTGCTCTGAGTGGCAATCTTGAGTGCTCTCTGTAATGTGATTTTCCTCCCGTTTGTCCAATGGTGTCACTGCCTCCATTTCCCTTGCATTTGAATCTGAAGGATTTTCCTCTGTGCTTGAAGGCATATCTTTGTTCAGCTGTGCCCCTCCTTCACAGTTTGGGGTGAGTTTTACCTTCCTAGTTGCAATGTCCTCTGAGGCTGATGACTCTGCAGCTTTCTGTGTCATTATCTCTCCACCCTGCTCACATTCCTCTTCCTGTTCTGTATTGTCCATTTCCTGTATGGCACTCTCAATGGCTGACTTGTTCTCGGTTTCCTGTAAAGGCTTTTCCGCTGGAGTTTCTTCCTCTTTTAGTTCCATTCTATTTAATAAAGCTGGTAGTTTCTCCTCAACCTGATTTCTATTCACATCCTTTTGAGTTCCATTGGGCACTTGCTTATCTGACTCTCGGGTGGATGTAGTGTCTGAGCGTCCCTCTGTTTCTTCTTCAGGAATGTCGTCCCCGGCAGGCACTTCTAGGCACGATTCATTGTGCAGAATATGGGTGGTGCCCTCCAGCTGAATCATGGAGACCACTTGCTTCATCCTGCGTCTTTTCTGAGTGGCTGTATCTCTGTTTTGTCCTTCATCCTCTCCATCCACCTCCTCTTGGACTCCTCCATACTCCCCAGCCCAATCAATGGGAGGGTTCTCCCCCAGCAGGTGAAGATTCTGGTCACTGTTGGTCAGAACTATACTGTCTCGGTACAGGTTGTGTCTCCTCTGGACAGCTACTTCCTTCACAGCTGGAAACATAGAAGGTATAGGTTTATTTTAGAAATGTTTAAAAGATTACAATGTTAAAAATGTATCTGTGTGACGGTATTGTGAGAATGTTTATGAGATCTTGGGTAGGAGGTTAAACATTTTATTCTTAGGTTTAAATGGAAAGTTCACCCAAAAATAAAAATTCTGCCATCATTTATTCACCCTCATGTTGCTCAGTGTTTCTCAACTCCAGTCCTCGGGCCCCCCCCTCCAAGAATGTTTTAGATGTCTCACTAATTAAAACACCTGATTCAACTCATCAGCTTGATAGTGTTAAATAGGGAGACGTAGTCTGGCGTAATAGCTTTGGGAGAACACAAGGGGGTGATATAACATTTACTGTACCTACTACTAAGTTATCATAACCTCCGTCACACTTATATTTGTGCAACTGTTTTTTCACATGGTGTTTTATTGTGTGTAATGTTCTGGTGTATAAACAATAGGGAGAGTTTTGGGGAAAGGGCAAAAGAAGCCAAGTTTGGAGTTGATTCAGATTCAGAGTTGATGGAGTTGGCCAATACCTGGACTACATATAAGGCAACTGAAGACCCGCAAGCAGGTGACAAATCAGCAAACCCATTGTGACAAAGCAGCAAACCCAAAAGGGCAACTATGGCAAATATACAAGGGGACTACACACAAGGCAATTGAAGACCCGCAAGCATGTGACTTCAAAATACATTGGAAGCCATCTGATTATTTCTACAGTTTTTGAGACATTTCAGTCTCACTAAGATTTCACAATATTACTTTTTTACTGTATTTTGGATCAAATCAATGCAGGCTTGATGAGCAGAAGAGACTTTTGAACAGTAGTGTACATCCAACAGAATAATTCGAGCATTATTTACCAGTGTAGTATTTACTACCCTAAAAACAACTGGATGATTGATGTGACACTTTGTGATAATAAATTTTGTTACAAAAGACTTGTTTAAATGCATGAAACTAGTTTATTAGATATTAAAAATATTAATTGTGACAAGACAGTCTGTATGTTAGTGTTGGTGGGGATTTTTCAACGATTTCAAAGCAGTTACATTGTTACGCCAGTAGGTGGCGGCAAGGGACTGTTATGAGCTTCAGTCAGCAGATTATTCAACCATTTCATTCAAAAAAGGCTGCTTCATTCAGGAACAAACAATGCTACATTTATCAATATGTCAATCATTGCCATTTTAAGAGTAAATCCCGCATTTATATACGGCTGTAAATCCCGAAAGCACTCCCTTTATAATAACGAAATAGCTGTCAAAATCTTCATCGTGATCTATAGCACCCCGTAGAACCAGGCCTGTTAATAATGAAAAATTAGTAAGCCTAAATGGTTCCAATTTATGCAAGGAATACAAAAGTCCCGACATGGAGTGGATAGATATAGTAGAAAGATAGAGAGAGAAAATTACCCATCAATAAAGTCATTAAGAAGCTTTCTCTTCCCGACTGCTTTATTGTTCTACATTTTTTTAGCTAAAGTTAGCTTCACTGGAGTGGCGCCAAGCAAGTAGTCATGTCAACGATGTCATGCATGGGCTTAGTGGTCGTTAGATGTGGGGCAGGCCGTTTACATTTTAAAGACACATGACAACTAGTCTATAAACCAACTTAATATAAATTATTGTAAATAATGAATTCACGAAATGTACCGAAAAAAGTAGCAATTGATTCCCCACAAGCCAAGAAGCTAACAAATTTTGTTGCTCAGTTTATAGTATGAGAAATTAAGTTGATTAACGTGTTGGAGTCCCTTTTTGAAACATGTTAGAGGAAATTAAACCAGAGTTTAAGTTACCCTACTGCACACACTACTAACATTGTGGTGAGAAATATCTATGAAGAGACAAAGACTATTGTGTGTACAGAGCTTAAGAAAGGTGGAGGGCATCACTATTAATACAGACACCTGGACCTCACGAAATACAGACAAATACTGGTTAGCCTTTGCAGTACATTTAAGGGTTTGGGTGTAGCAAAAGTAGCCCTATTTCTTTTTTTTTTTACATTTATTTATGAACTTTTTTGAAGCATTAACAGAAAGCATTAACAGAAAGAAAATACAATTAAAGTTAGAGCTTTTCCCCCATTATAACCCATTCCGCCACAATAATTAACCATACATTACATACAAGTTAAGACAACAATAGTAATAATAATTTGAAGAAAAAAAATTTAAAGAAAATAAATAAATAAATAAATAAAAGATATACATAAATAGCCAAAAATAAAATTATTGGTCCGTGGTCCGTACATAGTTATAAAACAAAACCCCAATTGGTGATCATATTTAACATTGATCAATAAGAGGGAGAGTCCTCATCTTCTCAAAATATGAAATCATGGGTTGCCACGTCTTATAAAAATTCTCAACAGATCCTTTCATTAAATATTAAATTTTCTCTAATTTTAAGTATGATACTAGATCACATAACCACAATGAGGCTTTAAGCGGGTTTGTTGAGTTCCACTCAAATAATATTCTCCTTCTCGCTAATAAGGTGGCAAAAGCAATAACATTTTTTACTTTATTTGTCAATGATACTCCATGTTCTGGTACTCCAAAAATAGCAACTTCAACACTGGGTTTTATATCCAAGCTAAAGGCATCATTTAATGTTTTAAATATGAATGTCCAATAGTCACTCAGCTTTTGACAAGCCCAAAACATATGAAAAAAGTCTACCTTGTCACCTTTGCATCGATCACACAAGTCATCAACATTTGGATACATTTTTGAAAGTCTACATTTTGTGTAATAGGCACGGTGGAGGACTTTAAGTTGTATAAGGCTAAGGCGTGCACAAGAGGTTGATCCATTTACTCTATTAAGAGCCTCATCCCAAACTGCGTCATGTATTTCACTTCCTATGTCCTTTACCCACTCACCTCTTATTCTGTCAATTAAAACGTCATTTGAGGACATAACCATCTTATATATTGCTGCAATTTGACCCTTAAGAAAAGTAGGAGACTATAGAATTTTATCCAATAGTGAAGTAGGTGGCAGGTCAGGGAAAGTTAAGCTCTGAGATTGAACAAAATGTCGGACTTGAAAGTAACAAAATAGGTTGGACTGTGACAAATGGAATTTCTCTGAGAGGTCATTGAAACTGGCAAAAGTGTTGTTTATATAAAAATCACTACACCTGGCCAAGCCTATCCTTTGCCATTGTGCATACGTGAGATCTATTTTACCAGCAGGAAACAAATGGTTATTACAGAGAGGGCTTAGCATAGAAAAGTTGCTGAGTTTATGCCTTTGTCTAAACTGTGACCATATTTTAAGCGTAGAGCGTACTACTGGGCTTGAAGAGTATTTAGAGGGAGAGAACGGTAGCTTCATTGTTATTAGAGCAGAAAGCGATGTAGAAATACAAATATTTGCCTCCGCCTTACACCAATCAACCTCAGGGGAAGTATACCAACAAATAATTTTTTGAAGATTTGCGGCCCAGTAGTAGCCCATAAGATTAGGAAGAGCTAAGCCTCCCTGAGGCCTTTGCCTTTCGAGAAGCTCCTTACAAATTCTAGGGTTCTTTCCCCCCCACAAGAATGATAATATGGGTTTATTTACTGAACGGAAAAATGTTTTTGGGAGAAAAACTGGAAGTGAACGAAATAAGTATAAGAATCTACGTAAGATGAGTAGCCCTATTTCTAATAAAAAAATACAAATAAAAACCACTGATATAGATCGATAATCATATGGAAAATTATCTGATTATCGATGTATGGAAAAAGCATCAATCCCATGCCTATTGACTACAGAAAGTTTCTTTTTGGATGAACTCTCTCTTTAAGGTGTCCTCAAATCTTTGAAAGCTGTCTTACCCATCATTATGTCTTTCATAACTGTGTGCAACACCACTTCCTCAAAAATGTTCTCCACCAGAATGAAACGAGAGAAATCTTCAAAGATCAGCTCCTGGAAATGAGGGAGTTCCTGTAAACACAACATAATGATAAATATTTTATTCCCCATCCCAGTAAGCACACATATAGCCAAATATATCTGGTTAAAGAGTATCATCTGGAAAACAACACATTGCAATTATTGAACACAAACATCTGATAAACAGCTTAGAAAACAGCAAATTCATATACAGTTTGCTACATACATTTGCTAAATGTAGTTCTAACATACAACAGAGAACATTGTATCGACCAGGGCCAGAAAATAATGGGGTGTTGGGGCAAAAAAGGCACCAGAAATGACAAAAATAGCTAACAAATAAAAAAATTCAGGGACAAAAAATAATGTCCAATTAGATTATGTCCGATAAGATTATTAGATTAAAAATAATTAAAACTTCATACTGCTCCGAGAGATAAGGACTTACACCAGAGCATGATGGAGAGAGCTGTTTCAGCATGTAAGGGATGAATATCTGGAGAAGAGCCTCTCTGAAGAACTTCTTACGAACTGTGCTGCTGTCATAGTCAAATTTCTAGAGATGACCAGAAATAAAATAAAAAAAATAATATAAAACTGAACATCTCCCTACTTGTATAAAGACATCTGTTGGACAAGGACCACTACATGCAGTATGTTTCACCTTGATGACACGATCCTGGCAGCCCTGGATGGTTTTGCAAAGGTCTTCTCCTTGGCCCTCCAGACTCTGGTGCAGGAGTTGCTCAAATGTGTACACTGCATCATCCATTTGCTGGATAAAGAAATGCATAGATATATTTAGGTAAACTGTGAAAGGACTCTCCAAATCATTTTCATAGAGGTGACTGGATCTAATAAAAGTCAAGAAAAAGACATCAAGATCACACACACACATTGTGTTTCCATGTTTTATGGGGACTTTCCATAGACATAATGGTTTTTATACTGTACAAACTTTATATTCTATCCCCTAAACCTAACCCTACCCCTAAACCTAACCCTCACAGAAAACATTCTGCATTTTTACATTTTCAAAAAACATAATTTAGTATGATTTATAAGCTGTTTTCCTCATGGGGACCGATAAAATGTCCCCACAAGGTCAAACATTTCGGGTTTTACTATCCTTATGGGGACATTTGGTCCCCACAAAGTGATAAATACACACACACACACACACACACACACACACACACACACACACACACACACACACACACACACACACACACACACACACACACACACACACACACACACACACACACACACACACACACACACACACACACCAAGATTATTGCCACAAGAGGGCATATTCCACCTCACAGCATGGGTGGGAACTTGGATGGACAAACACTGTTTTGATAGTTCACTTTACAAGTTCAGTCTTGTTTCGCCACTCCCTATGCGGTGAATTACTGTATATCAGAGTCTCTTTCGTAAAAGTGTCTTTCACATATTATAAGTATAACCATAGTAACTATGTCATTCTGGTGATTAAATTTTATTTATACACATTTAACATTATGTATTAAAGTGCAAGAGCTTGATAGGATGCTTTCTCTATTGTTTTGTGCTCTCAATCAACAAAGGCTGATAGCAGTAATGAGACCGTCTTTAACAGTAAACTGCAGCTGTACTATTTAGTGACCAAAATTAGGTTTATATCTCTACCACAACAGTACAGGTGAAACTCGACAAATTAGAATATCGTGCAAAAGTTCATTAATTTCAGTAATTCAACTTAAAAGGTGAAACTAATATATTATATAGACTCATTACAAGCAAAGTAAGATATTTCAAGCCTTTCTTTGATATAATTTTGATGATTATGGCTTACAGCTTATGAAAACCCCAAATTCCGAATCTCAGAAAATTAGAATATTACATGAAATCAATAAAAAAAAAGGATTTTAAATACAGAAATGTCGGCCCTCTGAAAAGTATAATCATGCATATGTACTCAGTACTTGGTTTGGGCCCCTTTTGCATTAATTACTGCCTCAATGCGTCGTGGCATGGATGCTATCAGCCTGTGGCACTGCTGAGGTGTTATGGAAGACCAAGATGCTTCAATAGCGGCCTTCAGCTCTTCTGCATTGTTTGGTCTCATGTCTCTCATCTTTCTCTTGGCAATGCCCCAAAGATTCTCTATGGGGTTCAGGTCAGGCGAGTTTGCTGGCCAATCAAGCACAGTAATACCATGGTCATTGAACCAGGTTTTGGTACTTTTGGCAGTGTGGGCAGGTGCCAAGTCCTGCTGGAAAATGAAGTCAGCATCTCCATAAAGCTTGTCTGCTGAAGGAAGCATGAAGTGCTCTAAAATGTCCCGGTAGACGGCTGCGTTGACACTGGACTTAATAAAGCACAGTGGACCAACACCAGCCGATGACATGGCTCCCCAAACCAACACAGACTGTGGAAACTTCACACTGGACTTCAAGCATCTTGGATTGTGTGCCTCTCCATTCTTCCTCCAGACTCTGGGACCTTGGTTTCCAAATGAGATGCAAAATTTGATCTCATCAGAAAAGAGGACTTTGGACCACTGAGCAACAGACCAGTTCTTTTTTCTTTAGCCCAGGTAAGACGCTTCTGGCGTTGTTTGTTGTTCAGGAGCGGCTTGACAAGAGGAATACGACATTTGAAGCCCATGTCCAGGACCCGTCTGTGTGTGGTGGCTCTTGATGCAGTAACTCCAGCCTCAGTCCACTCCTTGTGAAGCTCCCCCACACATTTGAATGGCCTTTTCCTGACAACCCTCTCCAGGCTACGGTCATCCCTGCTGCTTGTGCACCTTTTTCTTCCACACTTTTCCCTTCATCTTAACTTTCTATTAATGTGCTTTGATACAGAACTTTGAGAACATCCAACTTCTTTTGCAATTACCTTTTGAGGCTTTCCCTCCTTGTGGAGGGTGTCAATGATGGTTTTCTGCACAACGGTCAGGTCAGCAGTCTTCCCCATGATTGTGAATTCAACTGAACCAGACTGAGAGACCATTTAAAGGCTCAGGAACCCTTTGCAGGTGTTTTGGATTAATTAGCTGATTAGAGTGTGACACTTTGAGGCTACAATACTGAACCTTTTCACAATATTCTAATTTTCTGAGATTCTGAATTTGGGGTTTTCATAAGCTGTAAGCCATAATCATCAAAATTATATCAAATAAAGGCTTGAAATATCTTACTTTGCTTGTAATGAGTCTATATAATATATTAGTTTCACCTTTTAAGTTGAATTAATGAAATTAATGAACTTTTGCACAATATTCTAATTTTTCGAGTTTCACCTGTATATACACCCTCGGGAATCTCATTTCATACTTAACAACAAAGCCACAAACCAAACCCCAAGTGGCACATAGACACAAAACATAATCAAGACATTTTTATACTTATTCAAACCAGCTGCAGTTTAAAACATCATAAAAAAAGCTTGAATTCGTGGTAAATATTTGTACTATGTTTTTGTAAAACAGTGTTACTTGCCAGTTAGAGCCTGTTGTTTTTTTAATGGACATTTTTTGATTATTTCTGTTCAAATATGACTCACCTCTCTCATTAAAATTTGGGCTCTCTGGACAAACACAGAGGGGCTGGAAACATCAAACCGCTGCTGTAGTCCCTCTAAACTCAGTGTCTCCATTTTCTCATAGCAGCTCTGCATCTTTACAGGATGAAAAGCTAGCATGGAGATCTTCTCCATGTGCTGGACAAAAGAGTTAAGACCACAGTTGAGAACGCTGGTGGTTGAGTGACCAGCCAGTAACCAGCTTAGACCATCTAGAATCTAACTACGAAGCTGGTTTCTTCAGATGGATTTTTCAGCAGGATGATACATCAAACAACCTATTAGCAAATCGCAGTACAGCCGTGGCCAAAAATATTGGCAGTGACATCAATTTTGTGTTTTGCAAAGTTTGCTGCTTCAGTATTTGTAGAATATTTTTTAACATGTTTCTATGGTACACTGGAAAACAATGATAAGCATTTCATAAGTTTGAAAGGCTTTTATTGGCAAAAACATAAAATATATGCAAAGAGTCAATATTTACAGTGTTGACCCTTGTTCTTCATAACCTCTGCAATATTCTCTGGCATGCTGGATATCAGTTTCTGGGCCAAATCCTGACCGATGCCGATCCATTCTTGCCTTATTAGTGCTCGGAGTTGATCACAATTTGTGAGCTTCTGTTTGTCCACTCGCCTTTTGAGGATTGACCACAGGTTCTCTATGGGATTAAGATCCGGGGAGCTGCATGGTCACGGATCCAAAATTTCAATGCAATGATCTCCGAGCCACTTCATTATCACTCTTGCCTTGTGACATGCTGCTCCATCATGCAGGAAAATGCACAGATCATCACCAAATTGCTCCTGGATCGTTGGGATAAGTTGCTCTAGCAGGACGTTTTGATACCATTCTTTATTAATGGCAGTGTTTTTGGGCAGAATTGTGAGAGTTCCCACTCCCTTTGATTTAAAGCAACCCCACACATGGATTGTCTCAGGATGCTTCACTGTTGGCACAACACAGGACTCATGGTAGCGTTCACCTTTTCTTCTCCGGACTATACATTTTCCAGATGTCCCAAACAGTCAGAATGGGGCTTCATCAGAGAAGAAAACTTTGCACCAGTCTTCTGATGTCCAATCCTTGTATTTCCTGTAGAATTTCAGTCTGTCCTTGATGTTTTTCTTGGAGAGAAGTGGCTTCTTTGCTGCCCTTCTTGACACCAGGTCATTGTCCAAAAGTCTTCACCTCACTGTGCATGCTGATGCACTTACTCCTACCTGCTGCCAATATTGAGCAAGCTTTGCACTGGTGGTGACACGATTCCGTAGCTAACTCCTCAGGAGGAGACGGTCCTGGCACTTGCTGGACACTCTGGGACATGAAGTTCTTGATGATCCGGTAAATGGTTCTTTCAGGTGCAATATTCTTTGCAACAATGTCCTTGCACGTGAAGCCATTTTGATGCAAAGTGATGATGGCTGCATGTCTTTCTTTAGGAGGTAACCATTCCCTCCTTTTATCTGCTCTTATTATCCAATCAGAATGTTCAGAACATTCACACTTTCCCAGGTACTGCTGATATGATTAATGAAATTATGTTAGTTGGTCATTTTGTGCCAGGGCCAAAAAAAAAAAAAAAACTGTGAAATGTAGGGTTTTGTGATAAAGTCCATAACTGGGTCAATGAAGCTCTTTACAACTATTTAAAATGCATTTGATCACTCTGCAAAATAATCTAGAAACAAATGTGAATCAACACCACAACACCTGAAGCAGAAAACTTTGCGAAACACAAAATTTATGTCACTGACAATACTTTTGGCCACGGCTGTACAACCAGATGTAATACACAGTGACACACATTCTTATATATAAACAGTGTGAATAAAGTTAAATACAGGAATTCTGAGAAACATTTCATTTGTAAAAGTTGTCTTACTTCTCCAAGTTTTTCCTTGTTGCCATCATTGAGAAGGTTTTTGCTCATTTCGACCAGCTCCCTGAAAAACAAGTCTCGCACCTCAAAGAAGCCTCTGCTGGTGGGTTCCATCAAAGCGTCCAGAATAGAGCTGATATATGGCTGGATACTCACCTTCAGAAGCTTCTCTGCCTTAGGCAGCACAAGAGCTACAGACAAACACACAACACCAGTCTATCGGTTTGTGACACTTAAATACATTTTACCCAAAAATTTTAATTCTCATCATTTAGTCACCCTCATTAAAAAAAAGGGGGTTCTACACCTTTAAAGAATTGCCATAGCTCTTTACAACAATTAATTTAAATATGTAAATTTGATGCCTTACGTAATAAATGACGTCATCACATAATTTCGCTACTTTTAACAACATTTTATCGATGTTAAAATATATTTAAAAACAATATCAAAAATTAAAAACTTAAAAGCAAGGAAAACTTTACTGCTTTTTAATAGGTATAAGTTTTTTTTTCTGTAAAATGCCTTCCTTTCTTAATTTTTTTTTGTTATTTTATATTTATTTATTTATTTTATACCCTTGACATGTATGGTTATATGTACTCTTGTATGTACATTTATTTTTGTTCTTGTTAAAATGCAATAAAAAAAATAAAAATAAAACAACATTTCATCGAACCTTTGGAGACTTCCCAGGAGAAATAGTTGGCAGCACTGGGTCGATGGCAAAACAACCCACTGGTCGATCTCGCTAACTGGTCAAACGGTAAAAGGGATTAGAGACAGAAACTACTCAAATAACAAAATTCTTGAAGATCACTTTTTATTTCCTCATTTCGGCTCCCACACGGGTGGATTTCCAAAACGTAGGATGGCAGGAGAAGACTTGTTAATATTTATGAGTTAAGCTCTTCCTAATTGATTACGGTTATAATTAGGGGTAGGCTATAGTTTCTCTGACCAATCAGGTAGCGCTTTCCTGATAAATACTACTGAATCGTCCAATCAGGTATTAATTTTCTTTTGAATGTAAGTGACTCTTCCCCTGCCATCCTGTTTCAAAGACTCGCATTGTCTGACAGACGGCTTCTTTTTGTGTGCATTTTGTGAGAACGCTTACGTTATGCGGATACGCAGCTGTGTGATGGTCAAATATAATTAAAAATGCCTGTCTTAGCGAGGTATTTACAAAGAAGAAGAAACAAAGCCAGTTATGTCTGAAGCAAACGTAAACGGAAGTAGAAGCAGATTTGTAACAAAATATCAGATCTGTGCATTAGAACTTGCAGTGTAAATGCAGCCTGAAAGACCTGTCACTATAGGTGTCATTAATACTAACAACAACAAAACCATTAATTGCTCTTGGCTGGAAAACTTTTGTAGCTTTAAAATAAAATATTAATAAATCATACAGTGAAGACCTGTAATCCAGAAAATGAAAGAATGTTTACTTGGGTACTTGATACTGCTGTTACAAATTTTAAATAGTTTTCTTCATTTGTTTCTTTAATCTTATTTTATTACTGAATGTTTCCTTGTCTTGTATGATTACTTGAGAACTTGAAACAATGTTTACCTAATTAACAAAATAGACTATTAGTTTTTGCATCGAGAAGCATCAAATTTCACGGGTATTTGTTCCGACTACTAAAATGTTGATATCGTGAAAACACAGTGACTACAATATATATTTAAATTGTGCATGGTAGATCTTACTGTAATATCATTATGAAAAAGTTGATCTGATTCCACAAAAGTGCGAGCACCCTTGCTCTAGGATGTGCAGTCGAGCTTGAAGTCATGATCGTGCCTAGAGACTGCAATTGCAAAATGTGCAGAGTAGAAATGAGCCAAATTTTGTCATATGGATTACTTTTATGCTGCCTTTATGTGCTTTATGGAGATTTAAAGTTTTGGTCACCATTCACTTGCATTGTATAGACCTACAGAGCTGAGGCATTCTTCTAAAAATCCTTGTTTGTGTTCTGCAGAGGAAAAAAGAAAAACAATTCTGGGATGGCATGAGGGTGAGTAAATTATGAGAGAATTTTACATTTTTGGGTGAACCATTTCTTTACAGTTACAATAAATAGATCTGACTAAAATGCACTGCAAAGGCAAACAGAGTTATGACTGAAATAGTGTCTCTTGGACTAAAACCTGCCCTGTGGTAAACAGATCTGGCTCAACAATTCTAAAAGAGAGAGACTGTTATAACCCACTTTTGCCTGGGAAAAAAAAAATCCACCACAATTTTTGCTCCGACTCAGTGTTGCCACTGTTAATTTGGGCAGGGCCGAACTGGTAACCTGGCATACTGGCATTTTCCCGGTGGGCCGACGGACTTTGGGGCTGATAAGGGGAGGACTGGCCATCGTGAGAACAGAGCAGGCCGGTGGGTCGGCCGAGAAACGGGCTGCGATAAATTAAAATGATCTGCCGCATTATGCAGAACAGACTCCAAAACGGAGCTGCAATATGCAGAAAAGGACAGCGTACACACCACCCCACCCACCACCCCCGCAACAAACTTTGGGCCAGTTGACATGTAAAATCTCGGACTGATTTCTCTTCCCAGTCCAGCCCTGACTGCG